>NC_056749.1:405012527-405365027 GCF_019279795.1 Protopterus annectens
GATGTATGCACTTTTTATATCCACTGTATATCTGTGTGTGTGTGTGTGTGTGTGTGTGTGTGTGTGTGTGTGTGTGTGTGTGTGTGTGTGAGTGTGTGTGTGTGTGTCTATATATATATATATATATATATATATATATATATATATATATAAACATATTTTTTTCTTATGCTAATTGTTACTTAGTTTGGTTAGTTTTTTTCAAAATGGCAAAGTCTAAACTAGTGGGATTCAAGAAATGTGCCTTATGGGCACAAAATCTCGCAGTCTGATGGCCACACTGAATGTGTGGTTTGTCTTGCGCCTTCTTATTTTGGCTCCTCCTGCTCCATTAGTACTGGCTTTAACCAGCATGCTTTAATAGACCAGAGGAATAAGCTTATTTTAAAAGGCCTCCTACCTTCAACTGCTGCTTCCTCAGCATCACCTTCTACTTCAGGGTCTCAAACCCCCTCTAAAAAAAATACTCAAGGAATGCAAGCGGTCCTCGAATAGATCCACTTAACTGGGGAAATATCTCAGAAGTCATCTAAAACTTTGGATCCGACCAACTCTGCTCCGATTGTGATATACCCTCAGTGCTTTCCTCATAGGTTTTCCCCAGAGCCGCTTGCATTGAGGCCTAAGTCTCTCTTCAGTCTTCCACACCATCATGTGCTGCTTTATTTGCTAGGTCTTCCCGTATTCTCTCTGAAGCCGAGGTGGACAGTATGATGATGAAGTTTAAGGCACAAATCCAGGTGGTGATTTTGTCCGCTCAGTCCCTCTCTGGATCTGTGAGCCACATCCCTGTCTTTGCTCCGATATCTCCTTCTCCTATCCAACCCCCAGGTTTGGAGTTAACAGGCCCAAAAATAAATGGAGTCAAGATGTCTGAGCCGACAGGTACTGTTACCTCGACTCTGACAGATTCCCTAACTTGCTTGGCACTGACTGTATCGAAGCAGAGCTGTTCTCAGATTTGTAGCTTCGGCATTGGGTCCGACGGGTTGATGTCAGCCACGAAAATTTTGGAGCTGTATCCTCCCCTTGGGGGTTTGGGTCTTGATAGCTTGGCTCCGACTCTTCAGCTTGATCCAGGTTTGGTGGGGATTCATGGTGCTTCCCCTTCGACAGCTTCAGTCCCAGTGGGATTGCCTTCGAGTTCTGGATCTCCCTCGTCATTTGATATGGTGGACAAGGTTCTCTCTGCACCCAATAGTGCCCTGACTTTCTCTGCTTCGGAACCTGACCCCCTCAGCAGAGATTGCACCTGAGACATCTGTCCTGTCACCTTTGGGCAGCCTACCCAGATAGACTTCCAGACTGTTTTTCCTTTGGAACATCCTGAGTCTTCCGACACTTGCCCAGAGCACCCCACAGAAGAGGTCCCTCGCAAGCGTCCATCAAAAGGAGGGACTTGCATTCCTCTTTGGAATCCCTCGCTGAAGACACTTATATCGATGAAGGGGGAGGGTCCCCTAGATCACCACCTGAAGATGTCTTCTTTGGTGACATCATGGAAATTCTTCATCAGAAATATGGTTGGTGTGCCAAAAACCCTAACCCTGAGGAATGTGAGTTTCTGGAAGCTTTTGGGTCTGGACCATCTACTTCTTGGGTGCCCCCCCCCCCGGTAGAATCCCCTTATCGACCTTGTGTTCTGCAGGGCATGGAAGGAGCCGGACACAGTGGAACCTATTCCTAAGCACCCCGACAAGATCCTGAGTGCCCCTTCAGGCAGACCCCACTGGACTAAGGGTGTTCCTGTCGATGCCATGGTGATTGCAGCAGCCACCAAAAAGGAGGTGGCCCAACAAAGCTCCACCATCCATTCCCCCTAACAGAGAATCTAGGGCTTTGGACAGGTTTGTTAAGCAGGTTTACACTTCAGCAACCTTTGCATTCCAAGCATTGAATTATTTGGCACATGTAACCAGGCTACACAGAGACTTAGTCAAGGAACTTTGTAGTTCTGCCCCAGAGTCATACCTTAACCTGGAAACATCAAAAATCTGGACAAAGGCCCATGAAAAATAGGTACAACTGGCCAGCAATCTGAATGCTGATTAACATAAAATTTGCATGCATAATTATGTAAACTCGCCCACTCCAGTGTAATTGTGGGATACCAACATTCAAACGCAAATTGAAGAGCTGAATAAATATTAAACAACACAAAATATATCCAGAATAATAGTGTTATATTTATATTAGCATTTAAAACTATATCAAACTTTGAACTTGCATAAAAAACTAAAAGATGTGGCAAAAGGCACAAAGCCAAACCTATTTGAGTTATTTCCATTTATAAGGCATTAAATTTGTTATGAATTAGCTCAATCTTTACTAGCAAAGCTAAATACAGCCCTAGCTGAGTTACTATGCTGTAGTACTACAAATATTTTCCACGTATACACAGATAAATGGAATGTCATAAAATTTACAATCAGGTATATATATATATATATATATATATATATATATATATATATATATATGTATGTATATGTGTATATATATATATATGTATATATATATATATATATATGTATATATATATATATATATATATATATATATATATATATATGTATGTATATATATATATATATGTATATATATATATATATATGTATATATATATATATATGTATATATATATATATGTATATATATATATATATATATATATATATATATATATATACCATTGCATTCATTAAACATGAGAATACCTTAATCTGGGGTGCAGAGCTTGCATAAATATGTCCTTGCAAAGTACAAATACTCAGTTTTTAAACTTCCAGTTACCTTTCTAAAGTACTGCAGCAAAATCTAATATAAATAGTTTACTTAAGTCCAGTTAGGACACTACATGGTCTCTCTCTCACTCACACACACAGCCCACCAGCTAAGCCCCACTTAGGGCGCTATGCTAAACCATACGTGGGGCGTGTCTGTACTGATAAACAAAAGTAAACAGGCTAGAATGCAAAGGAGAAAAGCTGCTTCATTGTGGCCAGGCGAAGGGCACATGGCTAGAAAGCTTAAACCCCAAGACCATTTCAGTTCTGGAATGTGAAAAATTAAATAAAATGAACGTTCAAACTCTTTATAAGTAAACCTGTAGTTTATCGATGTACTGGTGGCCAGTAACCACCTATTTGACTTTAGAAAAACAATGCCCGTATCATAATAACTAAGGACAACAGTGATTGGAGAATAAACTCAGCTCATTATATAAACTTCCAGCACTGGAATGAAGTTGGTTATAACAACACACACGCAACACTATTGACAGCCACATTCTCACAGATCTGCGATCATGAATAGGAATTACTACTAGAATTTAATACATTGCTACTAAAACAGAATCGTACTACAAAAAGCTAAAGTGTACTGTGATCATATCCTACTCATAAGAAAACCTCCCCTGTTATCACATTCAGGTAACGGGTATTCTGTTTTTGTCCAGCTGAGGACTCTGCTATGCAAAAATCACTACAGACCACAGTTAATTATCTACAGTCCATCAACATATTAAATATCACTGCAGCCCCTATAGTGATCAAAAAGAAATGCCGGTTTGTTTAAAAAAAAAAAATAAATAAATAAAAAGCATTCAAGGTATTTTCCATAGCTGTAAACAGAAGAGGCTGCTGATCACTTTATTAAAATAAATAAAATACACAAACATTGCAGTAATCAAAGCATTGTAGTTTGCAAAGCATGGCAAACATATTATCATCTCTTTTCCAGGGCATACCTATGTATGCTAATTTTCCTTATTTGGAAATGAAATAAGGTAAATACTCTAGTCTACTTAGCACTGTTACCCGATATGCAAAAATTCTGTACTACCAACAGATTAATTTTGCTCCCTCTTGCTGGCTGTCTCTGTCTCACAAAAAAAAAAAATTAAAAACAAGACATTGCACTACACATCTCCTAAATCATGTAGTTTGGGGCTTTCTTCATAGACTGTTTTGACCATGTAACCATTAACTTTAGAGATAATTCTGTAATGGAAGGTTAGTTGGCTACCAGTAGTAGCACTTGCAGAACATCAGTTCACTTTTCAGTTTGTCAAGATTTTGTAGTTACAACAAAATAAACAGCACTAACCAGCTTGTCTGCATTCTTAGCACCAGATTCTGAATTTGCTCAGCAATGATCTTTGTTTATTTTGTTTCTTTGTTTAAAGGCAAAATAATAATGCCATGTGCATATCGTCCTTTTCTTTATTTCAAACTTTGAAAGGAACAAAAAAAAGAAATTAAATAAAATAAGCATTATTATATAGCAGCTGATAATACATTGGAGGTTTAGTTTAAAAATTTAGTTAACGTGATCCCCTAATACTCACAGTTGTGGTTACGATGGCGATAACGGTAACTAACAGAAGCTGCTATTCCCTATTAATATAGCTCTTAACTTCTTGTATAAAAATCAGGAACAAAAAAAAATACAAAAGTAGTGATTAAAAATGAAGATTCTCTAATTCATTAATAAGACCAATAGAACAACATGTTTTAAATGAACGTGCTTTTTTCTAAAGTGCAAAACTCGAACGTGTGATGTAAAATTAAAAAGTATTAAGGGACACAGGAAAATTAGGCATGCTGTACAAAACAGCAGAGTGCTATGAACTGAAAGAACATTCATAGATAGGTCCTAGGTTGTTGGGCCTGGGGCCTATATAAGTCTAGCCAAAAAGGTTCCCTGGCTTTTACCACCCAAGAAAATTATTTTCCTGTGCCCCTGTCAAGCAGTGCCGCAGAAGTGATCCCTGGGGTGAATTTTTTATTTCCCATCCAGTCAAACTTTTTCTTAAAGAAGGCCAATGACGAGCTTTGCTTGACATGAATTGGGTAGTTTATACCCGAGTATTTAGTGTAACAAAAGTAGTGTACTGTTTCATTGGTAAATTATTTTGTAAACTCAGCCCTGAATAGTAGAAAAGCATAGTTATTTTCACTTAGCTATACTATGGGACTAAAATTCTAGTTCAGCTAGCTGAAGGATGCAGCAGCATTTGCTAGTTTACAGAACATAGTTCTGCAATAAAGTATACTTTATTTTCTGTATTCTGCTTTTGCTTTTTGGGTGAAGTACCTAGCTGGGAACAGGAAGAGTGGTGAAGAAGTTGTGTCAGCAGAACATTATCCATGCAGCAGTTAACACTGCATTAAGTTCCCCCCATCTGTGATGTCAGCAGTAACTGCAAATTGTAAATTTAAAAAAATTGGGATTTGAAGGGGCCACTCAGGAATTTGTGGCACCCCACTATTTTGCCCTCAAAACTGGGAAATACAGAGGAATTTGGTATGGTTGAGAGGTCTGCCTAGGGTCCATGTTTGCCGAGGAATAGAAGACTTTCTTCCCGAATGGCCACCCTACAGTCCATATTGAACATGTTCATGAGATTAATTTCTTATGCTGCTGAAGGCACCTCACAGGCTTAGGCATTGCAATCCGACTCCACACCTGGATGTAGCTGTCTCATTTCTCAGAATCCTTCAAGGTGTCTTTCACTAGTGCCCCTTTCGACAGATCAACTTTATTTGGTCCAACTGTCAAAGACACACTCTCCCAAAGTGAAAAAGATAGAAAGACCTTGTCTGCTGTCGGAATGTGCTTTGCTACCCCACAATTTGCCTTTTCTAAGAACCAGCATGGGAATAAAAAATTGTGGTTCTAAAGATTTCAAGCTCTTCAGGATACACAGGGAGACCTTCCCTCCAGAGGCAGAGAGTGAAATGGTACTGGTGGCAGATTCTGTCCTCGTGGCAGAGGGGAGGTCTGGTGAATCAAGGGTCTTGAGATGCTTTCTTAGACAGGCACAATCAGTGATCCTGAAGGATTGCCCAACTGTTCATCACTGGAGACAGTTGTGGGACGTTTGTCTTTACACCCAACAGCTTGGGAAGCCATCACAAATGATCGTTGGGTGTTAAGTATATCTAGAGGTTATTCCTTACCTTTTTTTTCCAAAATCCCTTTCCAAGCAAGAACCTCCCTGATGTACCATCCAATCAGTGGGAGGCTGCAGCCTTAGAAATTTCAAAACTTCTCAAAAAAAGGGACATCTAAAGTGTCCTCCAGACCAACTCTGTTCAGGCATCTACTCCAGATTCTTTTTAGTACCCCAAAAAAAGGGGCACCTCAGGCCCATTTGTGGACCTTACGACCGTCAACAAGTCTGTAACCAAGTTCTGAATGGTTAAGATTCAGTCCATTCTGCCCTTCCTGCATAAGGATGACTGGATGTGCTCTGTAGACCTGGACGCATGCTATCACATCAAGATGAACAGATGCTCCAGAAGGTTCCTCCGCTTCTGGCTAGGAGCCAGTCACTACCAGTTCAGAGTACTCCCTTTTGGTCTCACTATGGCCCCCACAATGTTCACCAAATACATGGCAGTAGTGACAGCTCACCTGAAACTGCAAGGATTCCATGTGTTTCCCCATCTGGACAATTTGCTCCTAACTGCTCACACCAGACATCAACTTCTACAAGCCAGAGACACTGTCTTCCGACTAGCCTCAACCTTGGGCATTTCCATCAGTTTCAAAAAGTCTCACCTTCAGCCAGTATAACTTATAAATTTCATTGGAGCCTGTCTGTACACCACTCATTCCTAAGCTCTTTTCCTATTTCTCCTCCTTCCTCTTGGATATTCCTTCGCCTCCAGCAAGTCTTGTTCCAAGAGCCCTGGGGTCCATGGCTGCCATGATTACCCAAGTCCCAGTAGCATGCCTCCATATGAGAATACTTCAGTGGGCTTGAGCGGTCCAGTGGTCCTTTCTGTGGTATCAGCTGAATCACCTGGTCAGAATATCTTAAGCATGCAAACAATCTCTTCTCGGGTGGCTCCAATCAGAGGACCTCAAACAGGGTTGACCATTCATCCTTCTTCCTCCAAAGGTCAGAGTGACCAACGTACAATTCCCTGTTTGGGTGAGGGGCATTACTTGGGGCAGACAATCTAAGGTATGTGGTCCCCTCTAGAGACCAGTTTGCAGAATGTCCTGGAAATGAGAACAGTGCTTCTTGTGTTGCAAGCCCTTCAATTCTCTATTCTGATGGGGACCAGTGCAATTCAGATGGACAACATGTCAGTGGTTTGGTACATCAACCGACCGGAAGGAACCAAGTCTTACCCATTATGTCGAGAGGCCATAAGGTTGTGGCAATGGGCGATCTCTTCCACCCACTTTTTAGTAGCAACAAACGTTCTGGGGAAGTCAAACATTCTGGAGGACAGGCTCATCAGAGCCATTGTAATGCTTCACAAGTGCTCTCTAATTACTTCAGTGGCAAATATAAACATCCAGAAATGGGTTCAACCTCGCTGTGATCTCCTCACGTCTCCTTCCAATGCCAAGTGCAACGAGTTCTTTGCCCTGATCCCTCCTCAGGGACAGTCACTGATAGACGCTCTAGTCCATGCTTGGCCCCCTGGTCTGCTTTATGGCTATCCTTCTCTTCCTCTCATTCCCAAATTTCTACAAAAAGCTCAGAGATCGAAGTGCAAAGTAATCGTCATTGCTCCCTTTTGGCCTCAACAGGTATGGTTTCCTTTCCTTTGGTGTCACCTGGTTTGTCCACCGTGGACTCTGGATCCCTCTCCAAATCATCTGTCCCACCCCTCGGGACACCTTCACCCAGATCTCTTGAACCTGAAATTGACCTTTTGGTTACTCCAGTTCAAGTGATGGCTAGAACTCCCGGGCTTTTATCCCTAGTTAGGAAGATTCTGATTGCAGCACACAAACCATCCACTCAGAAAATATACAATAGCAAGTGGAAGAGGTTATCCATTTGGGCTCATAAAAAACAACTGGATACCTTTACAGCCCCTATTCCTGCTGTATTAGATTTCCTGGTATCCTATTTTCATAATGGAGCTAACTTGTCTACTGTTAAGGTGCAGTTGGCGGTCATTTCCAACTTTCACATTGAGGAAAATTCATTCTTTGGCCTTTTCTAAGTTGTGCAAGGCCTTTCTAAAAGGTACTTTTCTTCTTTGCCTTCCTATTAGGGATCCTGCTGTATCTTTTGACCTTGCTATGGTTTTGCAAGCTCTAGCTGCTCCTCCTTTCGAGCTTTCTGCTAACGTTGATTTAAAGTATTTGTCCTGGAAGACTGCCTTTTTAGTGGCCATCACTTCAGCTAAGAGAGTATCTGAACTATAGGCTTTGTCTTGTAAACCTCCGTATTTAATTTTTCACAAAGCCAGGGTCACATTGCGTACCAATCCCTCCTTCCTTTCCAAGGTTGCTTCTGAGGCTAATATAAATCTTGTTATTAATCTCCCTGTATTCCTTCCTAATTTCCAAAACAAAGGAGACTATCAGCTTCATATTGCTGGATGTACATAGACAGTTACGTTTTTACTTCAACAGAACAGAACAAAACATTTCAGGAAGTCTGATCAGCTTTTCCTATCCTTCTCAAAGACCAAATTGGGAAAGCCAGCTTCCAAGGTGACTCTGGCCATCTGGATCACGAACTGCATTGCACTTCTGTGTTCTATTAAGGGAATTTCTCTACCTTGTTGGGTTAAGGCCACTCCACTAAGTCTGTGTCTACTTTGTCAGCCTTTTGGTTTAAACTTCCCATTGATGATATTATTGCAGCTGCTACATGGACAAACCCTCATACCTTTATATCTCAGTATAAGTTGGGCATTATTTCCAGGAACAGGGCCTTCTTTGGTTCTGCTGTGCTCTAGAATATCCTTCCATGATGGCCTCCCAAGATTTCTGTAACTGGGGACTCTGTCCCACAGGTTGAAGAACAAATGAAAGCAACAAGCCTTCCCTACCTCCATCAACCCAACTTTTCTTTGTAGGACTTAGTGGATATGTACATAAATACTTCTTTCCTGTTTGAGCTCCTGAAGTACTCTTTTTCTGGCTCCCTCTGCACTTTTGTTATATATATATATATATATATATATATATATATATATATATAGAGAGAGAGAGAGCTTTATAAGTAAAGGTATTGCATATGTTTGTGCAGCAAACTTGATCTGAGGGAAGAGCAGAGCTTTATGGGTAGCAGAGGAGCTCAGATTTTGGATCCTAGAGCTTTAGTATACGGCCGAGTTGGATCCAATCCCACAGGTTGAAAAACAAATGAAAAGCAACAGCTCAGTTGGAATGTTATGGTAAGTATATAACTTCTTTTCATATCTTGGGTTGGATAGAACCCAAGTAGCTCTAGGCTACTACAGCAGTGAGGAATATGAACATCTGCAGTTATGGTAAGTGCATGGTTATGGTTACTAGGACATTATTCTGTAGGCAAAGCAAGTTGTTGTTGAAAGGACTTTTAGGGTTGGAAGTTGTAGAAAAAAAAGAGGTGCATAAGGACAGGCAGTCTGTGAAGCCTGTTCTCATAGAAAAAATGAAAGGGAGAGAAGAGCAGATTAACTGAATGCACCTCTTTTGAAGAACCTCTCACAGGCCAAGTTAGCTAGGCTTTCTACCTCCGCTCATTGTCCAGGACCACTTTCTTTAACAACTCTTGCTAGGTCTTCTCCTTGTAGTCAGAACATTTCAGGCAGTGCAGACTGCTTTGAAGAGAAAAGCTGTGAAATTGTATCCTCTTGTCCTGGGTCATCAGTTTCTTTTTGCTCCTGATGTCAGGATTTGAGAGAGTTCAACTGTAGTATGGTGTCATCTCAGCCCCCTTTGAGGCTAGGGAGGCTAAAGAAGAGATCCTAACCACTGTTAGTATTTCTTTTCCTGGCCTTATTTGATCTTTGGTAGTGTTGGAACCAGTATCCTAGCCTGAAATTATGTCCTTGATACTGACAAATCCATTTTCTTTGATGCCAATGCATTCTGCGTCTTGGGTACCTCAACACACTGTGGTCTACTAAAGTCAAAGGGATTGAAGCTTGAAAACCTGGTGAAAATTCTGGTTCCTGTGTTGTATGAATCATTGTTAACCTCAATGTCTTGAGTCTTTGGTGGTAACTTTGGCAACAGTAACTTCCGTAATGGCAGTCTGTGCCAGTTTCCATCTTAGTGTTGATGCAGTCAGTACAGGTCGTTTCAGGCCAGAATACCTTTGCTGGCATAGTGAAATAGAGGAGATCAGAGACCTGCTTCTTTACAATGCAAGTACAGTCTCTGTTGGTTCTGCCCCTGGACACAGTCGAGGCTGTCTAACTGCATGTCATCCATATTTCTGCTGGACAAGAGAATTTTTTATACCAAATTTACAACAGTGGATCCTGTGGTTAGGGAAATTTTCCTCTAACTGCTGCCCTAGAAGCAGAGGTGACTTGCACCAGCCAAGGGTTCAGGGAGCCCTTTTGAGGGTCTCTTCAATATGAATCCTCAAAATGTTGCCTGACTGACCCACTCTGGAGGCATTCTGAGCGACTTTCCCTATATCTGTCCTCATGCTGGTGATCATGCAGGACAGGCAGATAAGGGAAATAATGTCTACAGGATATTCAGTACCATTTTTAACACTGCTGAAGTGGCCACCCTCACACTTCCTTAAACACCCCATCAGAGGATAGCAGCACAACAGGAGGTATGCAGTTTCCTACAAAAAAAGTCATCCAAGTGGTCCCTCCAGACCAAAGAGGGTCCAGCTTTTGTTTGAGTTTTTCTCGATGATGAGAGCTGAGATCAATTTTGAGTCTAAGTTGACTGAATCAGTATGTGACAAAGGATCTGTTCCAGGGGTTCATGGTGCAGTCAGTCCTGCCTGTTTGCAGATGGGAGACTAGATGTGCATTTTGCAACTCCCGACACATAAATATAGCAATGCTGTCCATGAGACTCCTGCACGTTTAGGTGAGGGATAGCTATTACAAGTTTTGGGCCTTGCTATTTGGACTCAGCACAGTCACCCCCTCCTGGATGTCCATCAAATGCATGGATCCAGTTGCAGCACAGGATGACAAGTTCAACCAGTATCTTCTACAAAAAAAAACTTCTCAGCAAGGCAGTAATTGCTCTTTTTGTCTCTCTCTTTGGGGTAATCATGGTCAGTGTGGCAAATCCCGGCTGTATACAGACATGCAGAAGGCAAAGTTACTATCAGACAGGATTTCTTCCATAGTTAAAATTTCACAACTACATTGTACTCAAGATGTTGGGCCTGATTGCTGCCTCCACTGAGATGGTATCGTTTGCCCAACTAAACTTAAGGGTATTACTGTGGACACTCGGGACTCAGTAGAACCAAGTAACCTAGTCCCTGATGCACACAGTCAAGCTGTCAGAAATTTACAACAGTTATCTACTAAGTAGGGAAAATCCATGAAATTTGTCCACAGGAGCAACATTTGTTTGCCCAACTCTCACTGCCATGATTACAACAGACATGTCTATTCTGTGGTTGGGGGTGCATTATTTCAACGGGATGGTCCAAAGTAAGTGGACACCACAAAGGGAAAAATCACACATCAACATTCTAGAGATGAGCTCCACCCTCTTAACATTGCAGGTATTTCTTATATAGGCTGTGGTATCCATCCACTCCGATGACTTGGCAGTTGTGTGGTATGTAAACTAACAAGCTGGAACCCAGTCTTACCCCCTTTGCAGAGGAGGAGAAGTAGGGGTATGGGAATAGGCTGTAACATCACATTACTTTCCTATAGTAATGCATGTACTGGGGACATCCAGTGTGATTGTGGCAAATTGAGCAGAAGTATTGAGTCAACATGAATGGTCTGTCAACAACACAGTAGCTTTGAAGATATTCCAGAGGTGGGGAAGACCCTTTTATCACTTTGCTTCACCATTCAACACCATATGTGAGAGGTTCTTTACCATCATTCCCAAAGACAGCCCCCCACCATAATGCATTATTCCATTTTTTGCCCAAAGTCTCATATGCACATTCTCCTTTCCATTCCTTACCAAATTTCTCCAGAAAACCCAAACGTTCAGAGCAAAGATCATTTTCACAGGCTTGTTATACCCATGCCAGATATAGTCCCTCATGCTATGGCCTCCCCTCAAGAGAGCTCCACTTCTTCCACAGCACCCTTGAATGCTTTTTCATCCATTCAGGTGATGTCTCCATTTCTAGTGATGGCCATGGACCATTCACTCCCTGTTGAGGTGATCAGTTTAACTGTCTCTCAAAGGTCTTTTGAAAAATTTATAAAGAAATGGAAAACATTTTCTATTTGGGATGTTGAGCAAAATATAGATGCCCCCATCAGCTTCTGTAGATGAGTTGCTTACCATCTTATCAGATATATTCACAAAAGGGGCTAGTTACTGTTTGGTAAAACTCATATGTCACCAGAGATTTACTTCTTACTCACTAGCTTCACATAAGGTATGCAGAATATTTTTAAAAGGAGTTTTCTACTGTAGGCCTTGCTTCACCCTGATCCCCCTTGGGATCCGAAGTTTATACTAGGCAGATTGATGGATCCTCCATCTCAAGATAGTGACTTCCCCACATTTGAAATTCCTGACTTGGAAGACTATCCCAGTAGCCATTACTTCTGCAAAACAAACCACAGTGATTCATGCTTTGTTTTCCAGATTTCCTTACCTGAGTTTCTGTTTGTACAGATTCAGTCATGGAACTAACCCATCATTCATGGTGAAAGTGGCCACTCGAATTTGAATCTGTGCATCCTTTTATCAGTATTCTTTCCAAACTGTTCTAACAAAGTTGAATGCCAGTTGCATTGTTTTGATGTGCACAGGCAACTTAGATTTTACATCTGTTGTGCAGAAGATTTCAGGAAAGATGACAAATTGCTCCTTTTTTAATGCCATGAAAGATCAGAAAGTAACTTAAGGTTACCTTATCCAAATGGATGTGCTATAGTATTAGTTGCTTTTAGTTTTCTTGTGCCGGCCCTGTGACCACCAAGTCGAAAGAAAACACTGTCGGGTTTCAGGCTACATCAAGGCATTTCATGCAAAATTCACAGCTTGAAGAGATTTTGACTGCTGCTCCATGGCCAGTCTTACATATATTTGCTAAGCATTATAGTTTGGATACTTAAATCTAGAGCTCAGGCTTCCTTTGGAGCCATCATTCTGAAAGGCTTACTGTCTTAGACATCCCAAGCCATGGTGGGGATTATGTCCATCAGTTTCCAATGCCTGGACAGGAACAGGTTAAATATGCAAATTATGTAAAAAAACAGAAGGTTAGCTTTAACTGGTCTCTGTCCAGATACTGAACAGCCCAGCCACCTAATCCCCTAACAAACTTTCACTTCTAAAGTGTTTTTAGGAACTCAGGAGGCCTGGTTTTCACTGCATGGTTTCTAATTGTATATTCTTTTGGTTTTTGCCTTTTTTAAAGATATATATATATATATATATATATATATATATAGAGAGAGAGAGAGAGATGTATATATAGATGTGTGTGTATATCTATATGTGTGTGTGTGTATATATATATATATATATATATATATATATATATGTATATATATATATATATATATATATATATATATATATATATATATATATATATATATATATGCATGCATACATGCAGGGTAATCATTTGTGGGTACTTACTAGGTTATTAATCCATGAGTATCTTTATAGAAACCTAACCTTGCATTTCCATGAAGTTCCTGACCATTGTAATTTAAGTACATATTATATGTTACCCCATCCATAAGGGACAGGGGTACCAAACCAGGGGTGAATTTGCAATTTCCCATCCGGTTGTCCAGATTACAATGGAATACAGTAAGAGGAGTACTTTGCTTTTTCTGAAGATCTGTTCCAAAGAAGTGCTATTTTCAGAAATACATATGTATCCTTTCAATATGTTCTATTTATGTTGCAGAAGACATTAATATCTCAAGTGGGTGTTTATGCCACCATTGGACTTGTGGATAAGAAGTAGATCTGGGAGGATAGTGTCTGTTTAGATCCTGTATGCAGTGGCAGAGATTGCCTCTCAGACGTGTATGGTACCATAAAGAAACACAAGGCATTGCAAATGGTCAGTGTATTTTTCATGATTTCGGCTGTTGATTTTCTTGGTGAAAAAGCGCTGTGTTCATTTACGTTGTGTTAAGTGTCTGCACTGATAATACTGTGGGGGCATTATACTCTGATCAGCCTAATAAGTGCTGAAAAACAGTGGGATAATCACATCCCTTAACGTAGACCACATACCCTCACTAAGAAGCTGCACAATGAGAAAGGCCTTTCTTACAATAGAGGATATATGGTAACTGAAGGACAGTTGGCTGCCCAGATAGGTTTCCAGCCCCTAACTGTTGAATCAGTTTTCAGGAGTGTGGGCGATGCGATAGTTACATGGGAAATCTTGCTTGCCAAAGGTGATGTACATCTTTTTGGCATTTAGTTTTATTCAATGGTTATGAAACCAGAAAAGCCTTCTTGGAGGATGTTGGTATCCTCTGAAGAGCTTTGACCTGTGAGAAATAAATGCCAAAGAACAGTGGCCCAAGGACTAAATCCTAGGGTACACCACTAGTGGCAGTTTTTTTGGAGGAGGTAGAACCACATAGCCTAGTTTCCTATGTTTTATTTATGAGCCAGTTTGCTTTCCAATGAGTTACATAGGGATTAAAGGTTAGTTGGGAGAGTTTACCAACAACACCCATGTTAGAATGGCGTTGAACCTCTTTTCAAGGTCTAGGTATGTGGTGCATACCAATTTTCCCCTCGTCCATTGTTTAAGTAACCTTCTCAAAGAAGTTGACCAGGTTAAGCAGGCAGGCTCTATCCTTGACAAAACCATGGGTCAAGAGTTTGTGGGTTACATCTGTCCTTGTTTATTAATTCTGTAATGATCCTTTCTATAATCTTACAGATGAGGCTGGTCAGACTTATGGGTCTATAATTACCTGGGTCCATTGATGTCCCACCTTTATGCAGGAGGTTAACTGTTGCTGTCCTCTATTCATCCAGCACAAAGCTTGTTCAACAGCTGATATTGAATAGCCATTGTAGGGGTTCCAACAGGTCCTGCTTCACCTACAACCTGATGTTATCTGGCTCCGTAGATGAAGTGCTCTTGGCCTTACAGAGTACTTTGAGGGCTTGTTCTTGGAAAAAAAAATTTTGGGGGGGTGTAAGTGCGAGTATGTTATCTCTGAAGGTGGGGGGTGAAATTAGAGCTAAATTTATCTGCTACTAAACTGCTTATACCCTCATGGTCTGAGTATGTGATATATTTTACTGTTCGCTCTGTTCAGTGTGGTAGGCTTTACTTTTGAAGTTTCTAACATAGTTAAAGAAAGCTTGTATGGTTGTCTTTTGCCTGTGAGGCTGTTCTTGCCTTACATCTAAGTTAAGTTTAGCAACAGTGTTGTTAACATTTTGAGAGCTAAATTTATTACTGCGTGTGTTATTTTCCTTGATTGTAGAGCATCTTTATATTTGGGTTCCACCATAGGTGTTCATTTTAAATTTGGTACTGCAGTTTCTTTGGAGGGGACAGGTATATCTATGTAAGTATTCACATGTGCATAGAAATTGTTTGTAAAAGATTATGCATATGCAGTGGGTCATCAGGTTTCGCTGTAATGTTTAATTTAGTCATATTAGACTTTGCACATCCTCTAAATGCCAGTGTATTTGAAGATTCTTCCAGCTTCAGTCTTATGGTCAGTGTGACTTCTTTATGGTTTGATTTGACATTAATCAGTCTTGAGTCCTTTCAGGAACAGAAGTTTATGGGATGGGGAGGAGCTAGAGTTTGCAAGGAGTAGTTGTCATCAAGGAAAAGGCACCAGGGCAACCAGTCCACCAGTTTTCCAGTGTTTGGACAGAGGCCACATAACATTTAAAGTTCTGGTAAGTGCATAATGTGCGTATATGGTTTTAGAGCAGTTGCTTGAATACAGTGACATTTATTAGAAGTTATATTTTATTTTTGGCATCAGCTCTGGAGTAACACATCTTGCAAGCGATACAGTATGAATTTAAAGTTCACATATTGAAGTAGCAGTGCTGTAGATGCCACATGTACTGTATTTTAAAATTTGAGATGGTTGTCTGTATCATAGAAGGACTTCTTATTTTAAGTATGAGTCTGTGATTGAGTCCAGCAAGGCTTCCTCTTGAAATGTCGTCACTTGAAATGCTGAGTATTGACAGGTCAAACAAAAAAAAAAAAAAATAGAAGAGCGGTTCTTGAAAATCACTTTCCTCATTTAAACTTTTTTGAAGAGGGGGTAAGCCCCCCAGACACCCTGAACTTATGTATTACCAACTTCAAGATTGCCATACCTTGGAGAAAAGGGAATATTCCAAGAAATGGCATGAATATTCTGAGAAGTGGTATCTCAGACTTGGTATATACAAGTCTGATCTTTAGGCCATTCAGTCTCCGCTTTTCAGGGCACCATCCAGTGGATCCCAACTTTCAAATGGTTACCTCCCTCCAACTTGAAAAACTTGTGTGATTAGCACTTAAACAGGTGAAATTTAAAGTTTGCTGTTAGTAAACATTTTTTGCATGGGACAAGTTTCCTGTACCTCAGATGTGAAGGACTCCACCCCTGCTACTTACTAACTTGGAGATTGCTGTACCATAGGGAATTTTTTTTTTTTTTTAATTGACATCCCTTTTATAACAATATTTATATACATATTTACAATTATATATAGTTATTTACACTTTTAACAATTTAATTTAAGGAAATAATAACATGCATTTCCACCCACCCTTTCTTCCACAACCAAAAACAGATTTTCTTTTATATTTCTACTAATATCCACTTTCCATTGAATTTAATTTCATTTAATCTTTCAGTCCATAATACCCATAAAACAAACATATTTTGTCTATTTTTAACATCTTTTTTTTCAGTCATGTCCATATTTAATTGTTCAACATTTCTAATGCCCTCTAACATTTTATTCTTATGTAATTCTTCCCATAATTTATTCACCTTCGTACAATTCAAAAAGACATGTTCAGTTGTTTCATATTCATCACAATTGGTACATATTTATATTGCTTTCTCTTGTAAGGCATAGTTGCTTTGACAGGTAAATTGCTTATAGACATTCTCCAAAGAAAATCTTTACAGTCATGTATGTTCTTGTACCATTTATATTTCATTGTTAATGCTTTGTTTATTGATATCTAAATGTGTCCAAGGGTCAACTAAATAATATGTTCTCATAATATTTTAATGCCATTCTTTCCTATTCTTTTCGGTTTCATTCATTTTTTTAATTTCCACAATATAATCTTATTTTGATATACCTTTACTTCATTTATTCATCACATTTTTTACCCTTTTCTTCACTTCCATTTTTTTTCCCAAAAACCTTTATACTTCTAAAATAAGTTCTATCAAATTCTTATTTTTATTGCAATATCCATTCAAAACTGTATATAGATTCAGTGATGCTGCAAAGACAGCTGGATTTATTAAACCTAATCCTCTTAGCTCTTCTTTCATATACAAAATTCCCCATATAACTGGTTTCAATCTTGATCCCTGTATAAAGGAAAATATAATAGACATTAATTGTGTTATCATCATACAAGTGTTAGCTATATATGCTGTTTTACTTAATAGGATAGAATTTGTCAAATGCACTTTCTTCGTATGTGATCATCTTAATGTTTTCCAAAAGTTACATACAGTGGATATAAAAAGTGTACACACCCCTATTAAAATGCCAGGTTTTTGTGATGTAAACAAATGAGTCCACAATAAATCATTTCAAAACTTTTCCCACCTTTAATGTGACCTATAACTTGTACAATTCAATTGAAAAACAAACATCTGCTAGAGGAAAATATATATAAAATAAACGTACAATAAGCTGGTTGCATATGTGTGCACACCCTTAAACTAATATTTTGTTGAAGCACCTTTTGACTTAATTACAGCATTCAGTCTTTTTGGGTATACACCTGCCATCAATTAAAGAGACTCTGATTAACCCCAAATAAAGTTCAACTGTCCTAGTAGGATTTTCCTGACATTTACTCAGTTTCCCTGCTACAGCAAAAGCCACAGTTCCAGAGAGCTTACAAAGCATCAAAGGGATCTCATTGTTGAAAGGTATCCATCAGGAGAAGGGTACAAAAAAATTTCCACAGCATTAGATATACCATGGAACACAGTGAAGACAGTCATCAAAACATGGAGAAAATATGGGACAACAGTGACATTGCAAAGAACTGGACATCCTTCCAAAATTGATAACACAAGACAAAAACTGGTCAGGAAGGCTGTAAGACATACAGCAACACAAGGAGCTGCAGAAATTTGTGGCAAGTACTGGTAGTGTACTACATGTGACAACAATCTCCCATATTCTCCATATGTCTGGGCTATGGGGAAAGGTTGCAAGACAGAAGCCTTTTCTTACACAGAAACACATCCAGACTTGGCTAAAATTTGGAAAACAATACACCAAGTCTCCCAAAATCATGTGGGAAAATGTGTTATGGTCTGATAAGACCAAGGTTGAATTTTTTGGCCACAATTCCAAAAGGTACGTTTGGCACAAAAACAATGCTTTGCATTACCAAAAGAGCACCACCCCCACGGTGAAGCATAGTGCTGGCAGTATCATGCTTTGGGGTTGTTTTTCTTCAGCTGGAACTGGGCTTTAATCAAGGTGGAGGGAATTATGAACAGTTCCAAATACCAGTCACTTTTGGCCCAAAACCTTCAGGTGTCTGCTAGAAAGTTGAAGATGAATTTCACCTTTCAACACGACAATGACCCCAAGCATACATCCAAATCAACAAAAAATGGCTTCACAGAAGAAAATTAAAGTTTTGGAATGCCTCAGCCAGAGCCCAGGCCTAAATCCAATAGAAAATCTATGGGGGTGACCTGAAGAGGGCTGTGCACAAGAGATGCCCTCACAATCTGACAGAGTTGGAGCACTTTTGCAAGGAAGAGTAGGCAAATATTGCCAAGTCAAGATGTGCCATGCTGATAGAGTCCTACCAAAGAAGACTGAATGCTGTAATTAAATCAAAAGGTGCTTCAACAAAGTATTGGTTTAAGGGTGTGGCCACTTATGCAACCAACTTATTGCATGTTTTTTATATTTTTCCCCTAAAGATTTGTTTGTTTTTCAATTGAACTGTACAGGTTATAGGTCACATTAAAGGTGGGAAAAGTTTTGAAATGATTTATTGTGGTCGCATTTTTGTATATCACAAAAACCTGGCATTTTAACATGGGTGTATACACTTTTTATATCCACTGTATCTCCTTTATTTCTTGGAACACCTTTACCCATTTCTTATTCGTATAATCATTTAATCCTAATACTATTCCTAATACCACCATAAATGTTTCATTAATTTTTTTTTGCTGTATTTCCCTCCCATACAAAACCTTTACTTTTTTTTTTCATTTATACACAAGCCAATCTTTCTTAGTAATTTATTTAACTTCTCACTTATCTCTTTTTTATTTCTAGTAATTACCACAATATCATATGCATGTGTATACATTATAGGTATTTGTAATTCTTCTGTCATCTTATATCATGCAGTATGAATGTTATAGTCAATAAGATACTGCTAGCTGGACATTCCTGTCTTATTCCACATTCTGTTTTAATTTTTTCTGTTATCCATCCATTTACATTTATTCTAATATTATTCCTTTCATATACTTATTTAATTACTTGTATTATTTTTATACTTGTATGCTTCTAAAATTAAGGGAAGGGAAGGGGGAATTCTGAGATGCATGACTTTTAAACTTGGTATGTGTCTTCCTGTAGTCTCACTTAAATTTTTGAATTTGCAGGTCTTGCAGTATAGGAGTACTGAACTTTGCAGTGGGAACTTGCATAGAAGAGGTGTGAATACTTATTCAGGTTCTTCATATGGATCATTATTGCAGTAAAGTTTCTGTTATCCACTTACATAGCTTGATTCCCAGAACTCTGTAAACATCAGATATGGTCTTCCTTCTCTCCAGTATGTGGGTGTATGCATGCATCTATATAAAAAGGCGCTCAGTGCCATATTGTGCTGTTTTTTGTTTGTTTGTTATTTGTCACAGGAAATGTAGCTTAGAGAGGAAGTGAGGTTTGATTGATCCTGTTCTGGCTGCAGAGGTCTTTTTCTTCAAGAATGTAGGAAAAGATAAATGTTGGTTTTGGGATGATTATTTCTTTGATGCACTTCTGCTCATATTTGTGTCGGTTTGTTTTGCTGGTGAAATTTAAGGGCAGCCGCAGTGGTGCAGCAGTTAGCGTTGTTGCCTCACAGCAAGAGGTTCTTTGGTTCGATTCTTGGCTGCGGTGCCTTCTGTGCGGAGTCTGCATGTCCTCCCTGTGGTTGCATGGGTTTCCTCCCACATACCAAAGACATGCTGTAGGTGGATTGGGCACTCTAAATTGGCCCTAGGTGTGAGTGTGTGCATGTGTGTGCCTTCTGTGGAAGGTTGGGCGCCAGACTGGCAACTCGACACTGTAAAACTCCACTGCCAATCATGAGCAGACAGATGATCCGCTGTGGTGACCCCTAACCAGGAAAAGCCGAAAGAAGAAGTTTTGCTGGTGAAATTTTTAGGGAAACTGAGTTTGTTTCCAGGGGTGTCCTATCTGCAGACATGAAAAGCCTTTCGGAAAGCAGAATCTGATCCTATTCTACAATTTGTATTCCAAGCGATTTTTTGCTTAAGAAGATCTTTGTGAAATTTGCGTGGGTTTTTTACAGCAAAAAATATGAAGAAGCTCTTTTAACTGTATAAGCCCACTGTACAGATGTATTTATGAGTAGGTAAAGAAATTAATAAAAAACAAACCACACTGCTTGTGTGGTTGGTTGGAAGACATTGTATAAGCTTCCAGACAATTGTCAGCATGTACAATAGGGTCTCTGCCTCCTAAAAAAAGCTTATAGAAGAAAAAAAACAGCCATAAGGGGCATGAGGGAGAGACCAATCTCAAAATTTCCAGTAGGCCCAAGTGTGCCACAATCAATGAAGTGTTTTTCAAGCTCTTGTTTATAGTGACACTCCTGGCTGGCCTCACTTTGAAAGCAAATAAGCATTCAGCTGCTAGCATATCCTACCAGGCTGAGTACCATATGTAAACTAGGATGTGTCTGACGACCATTTGGATCTGGAAGTGCATTCAGAGAAAAAGACTGCAGGTCCTCAGAATCAAGGCTAATAGAGCCTATGACATATAGACCCAAGAAGTACAGTCACCCAGACAGCTCTTAACATATTACTTTCTACTCCTTGTCTGTCCCTGTCCCCAGGGCCTCATGCATTCTGGCAGTATATTCCTTAGCCATTAGTGTGTCGCCAAGCATCTCAGTCAAGCTTGATAATTCAGGATTTTTCGAAACTGCTGGGAGAACTATTTTCTCATTGCATGTAGCCATGAAAGAGCCTTCAGTATTCTCCTTTTCTGATTCTCCTGAATGGAAATAAAAATATAATCTAAGGTGTTTAATTCTTGCCATGAGAATGAGGAAGAATAATGTACACTACCCTGTTCTCGTCTTCATTAGGTTATGATGTGTGATAATGAAGGTGTCTTCTGGTTCTCCCACAGAAAGAATCTCTTTCAGTGAGACACTCAAGTTAATGAGAAGCTGTTTAGGTGGGAGATGTGTGAACTGTCGGATACTTAGAAAAGGTATTTGGACATTTTTTTCGTTAAGAAGAACCTAAATCCATGACTGTTAACCCTACTCTTTCAGATATTTGAATCTTCTTAATTTGATACTCTCCCTGGAAGTGGATTCCAGCCCTTAAGAATCTTGCTGGATTCTACATAGTCCAACAAGCCTGACAGTACTTTCACCTTATTGTGGACTCAGCCATAATCTCCAAGTTGTTTCCAAGTCTTGTTATGTTGCCTAGGGTAGGGGAAAGTAGGGTTCCTGACATGTTTGGAAAATGGTTTAAACTTTGGTTAACCTTCCCTGCAGGGCTGGTAAGTGTCAAATGCATGTGGCCAAATGCCATGGCAAAATCTTGAAAATAAGTAAGAGGATCTTGTCAGGGAAATGAAACATGAAATCCTTGAGCTATAGATCTCTGTGCTTTATTAGGTAACTCAGAAAATGGGGAAGCATGTGATAAAGTTGGGGATAAAGCACAGTTGACACCACTTCCAGGGTAGTCATGATAGCTTTGGTCCTAACAAAGCATGCATAATTATCCAGCCACTACCAGATAATGGTAAAGGAAAATTGCTAAAACATTCTTTTGATAAAAAAGAAAGTACAGTTGTGTAACATCTTAACATAACAGTAAATGTTCTACTTCTTACCCTTACAGTATTCTTTACAAATGTGATATCCTGCTGAGGATAACTAGGCATCTGGCCATCATACCAAAGCCTTACCTCCTTCCAGGCACCATACGTCAGATGTATAGCCTATGTCCAAAGTGTAAGGTACATAATCAATTTACGAGTGCCTAATCCTCAGAACTGATTTGCCCCAGAAGAACCAGAGCAACCCTAGAGGAAAAGCAATGATGTGCATCCAAGAAGGTAACAAGTACCCCTTATTGAGAGGAAAAGCCACAGAGAAAAATGAGGGATTGACAAGAATATTGCAACAGTGAGAAGGAGAACATCAACTGTTACTGTAGAATCTTACATAACTGTACTGTGTCTTTCCTTATCCTTTGATCCATAACTCTTTTTCCCCATTTGTGCACATGGGGTCAGGTTGTCACCTCAACAGTGATGATCATCTGAGCTAAGGTTTATACCGCTGGTTGGGTAGCCCTGCTGCAGTTGTTCTTCCATACCACACACTTGCACGCACAATCACACCTATGGCCAATTTGGAGTAGCTGATCCACCTACTATATGACTCGAGCACCTGGAGAAACTCATGCCAAACGCAGAAAGAGCATGTAGACTCCACACACAAAGCAACTCAGCCAAGAATCAAACCAGGGAACCTCTTGCTGTGAGGCAATGCTATTTGCTCCGCCATTGTGCCGCCCTATGTACTTCCTTATCATTATTTCAGTATTCTTTACAAATGGAAGAGTACAAAAACTACTGAACAGGAAACCACATGGGACCCCTTCAACAACTCATGTAGGATGACCCATTTCCTAGAAATCACATCTAGCTTATAGTGTTTAGTAAAGGTATGTACAGAGGATCAAGTAGCAGTTTCCAGAATGAATGTAGTATCCAGACCCTTGAAATAAATGACAGAAGAGTCCACAGCCCTGGTAGAATGAGCATGAAGGGAGGACGAAAGCTACTTAACATGAAAAGAGTGGCAAAAGGAAATGGCCTTAGAAATCGAGGAGGAGATCATTTACTTAGAAACAGCCAAACAAAGTTTCCTGGAACGAAGAGAAACAAAAAGTTGATCAGATTTCCTTATACCAGTAAGCTTTTCAAAATCATGTCTGAACTGTCTGTGTAGATCCAGAAATGAAGAATTCTCTCACTATCGCTCTGTGGAGAAAGAAGAAAAGAAGGAAGATGAATAATTTAACTTGGAGACCAATCATTAACAACTTTGGGCATAAAAGGAGGTTAATTATGCAGAGAAACTCTGTTTCTGTGAAAAACAAAAAAGGAGAGGGGCACTGCCCTGAGTCTTTGAAGTTCAGAAACCCTCTTGGCAGAACTAACGGCTACTCAAAATGCAGTGCTGTAAAGAAGGAGACTGCAGGCTAAAAAGGAGACTGAGTCAATTTTTTCAAGAACAAAAGGTCCCAAAAAAGTGGAATAGGCTTTCTTGGAGGTCTATTATGAAGAATACCTTTCAAAAAACTGTTTAACCTCAAATGTAGAAGCAAGAAGTGGAGACAACGGCAGACAAGCCAAACCTGCCAGCAGATGAGTTTTAATAGATGAGTATGCCAGGCCAAAATTGATTAGCTCACGCACACAAGAAAAAAAAAAACGTAAGAATACCACAGAAAGAGGGTCCAAATCATGAGTGCATCACCAGATAGAAAATCTCTTCCATTTAGCTTCTTAGGATTTTCTTGTAGACTGTTTTCTGGCCTACTGTAAAACCCAAAGCACATTCTGAGAAATGGTGTCTAAAAGCTATCAAAACTTTATCACCCAAAGAGTCAAGAGTGTAGGGTGAGCAAATGAGGGTGAATGGGATATCCCTTGTCCTGTGTAAGAAGAACTAACCTGTGAGGTAACTTATGATGATTGCCCATGACCAGATGAAGTAGAAAGAGGAACCAGTGCTGTCTGGTGTTGATAATGGGTGACTTTAATGTACATATCTGGGCAGACAGAACAGGACATTATACTACCTGGATCCACATGGGTGGGGCAACAGGAATAAAGGAGGAAAGACCATTATAGACTTCTTTTTGGCAAATAGCTTGATAGTAGCCAGCACATAGTTCAGAAAAGGAGACAGTCAAAAGATCACGTACAAGAGTGGCCAACATGCAACTCTCCTTACTAGAAGGAAGACTACAAAAGGGCACTGGGGTATAATCAGTGATTACAGCCATTCCCAGTGAAACAGTTGGTCCACAGCATAAACCATTGATTGCCACAATCAGCTGCAAGCAGTGCTCAGAGAAGGCTTTATGGTCAACAGAGACCAGGCTGAAGGTCAGAAGTAGACTGGAGAGAAAGTACAACAGTTCAAGGAATTACTCAGGGCTCTAGCACCCAAAGAAGAGGAGGAAAGAGTTGGAGTTGAAGAAGTATGGCAGCACCTCTAAACGGCATATGTGAGGACTACAGAACAGGTATGTGACTGAGCCAGGTATGGAAATAAGGAAAGCTGGTGGTGGAATGCAAAATTCCAGGAAGTCCTCAAAAGAAAGAAGGAGTGCAGGAAAAAGTGAAAGATAGAAAAGATGAACCAGGCTAGGAAGGACTACTGATTGGCTATCAAAGTAGCTAAGAAAGAAATTATAATAGCAAAGAATAGGGCAGTGGGGCACTCTACTAGCTTCTGGAATGTGACTCAGTAGGTGGCACAAAGAAACTATATCAGGTTGCAAGCCAAAAACGGAAAGATAAAGAAGATGGTCAGACACCCTTCATAAGGAATGCCAGCAACAAACTGCTCACCAGTCCACAGGACATCAGAGGCAGATGGAAAGAGTACTTCCAGCAACTTCTAAATGAAGAAAACCTCACAGAAGCTGTACTGCCCCAGACACAGCCTGCGATGTGGTAAGAAGAGCAGCCCATGCTAGAAGTAGTAAGGAAAATGAAGTCAGGGAAAACACCAGGCTCATATAAGGTCACAGCAGGTATGATAAAGATGCTGGGTGAGATGGGGGAGAAATGGCTTCTGAGGATACTCAAAGCAGTGGGGAGAGAAAGTCACATCCAGATGACTGGAGAAATAAGCATACTTTGCTAGTGTACAAGAACAAAGGGGACATCCACAGCTGTGGGCAATACAGAGGTATCAAACACCTGTCACATTGCATGAAAGTTCTGAAGAGGGGGATTGATAAACGGATGCACAGAGTAATAGAAATTAAGATAGGAGGTGAGCAGTTCTGATTCAGAACAGGCTGCAGCACAACTGACCTGATGTTAGCTATGGGCAGTACAGAGGTATCAAACGCCTGTCACATTGCATGAAAGTTCTGAAGAGGGTGATTGATAAAAGGACGTGCAGAGTAGTAGAAATTAAGATAGGAGGTGAGCAGTTCTGATTCAGAAGAGGATGCAGCACAACTGACCTGATGTTTGCAGTGAGACAGATGAGAAGAAGCTAGAGATGAGAAAAGAGTCTAGCTGAGCATTCCTAGACTCGGAAAAAACATATGAAAAGGATCCACGAAAGCTGATTTGGGCAGTGGTTCAAAGTCCCAGAAACACTGGTAGAATTAGTGCAGGCTATATACAAGAACCCAATGACTCAAGTACTGAACAGTGTTCTCTCTCATAGAGGGGTTTCCAGTGGGAGTGAGTGTACATCAGGGTTCAGCTATGAACCCACTGCTGTTGATACTGGTGATGGACTACATTAGCAAACAGGGCAGAAGGGACAGATCAACAGAGTTGCTGTATGCAGATGATGTGGCATTACAGGCAGAGTCTAAACAAGAACGTCAGCAAAGGATAGGGGAATGGAATGCAGAACTGAAGGCACATAACTAAGTACAGATAAGACAGTGGTAATGGCAGCAAATTGGGGAAATCAGAAGAAGCTGAGAATTGAAATAGAAGGGAAGACAGTGGAACAGGTTAATAGTTTCAAGTATCTGGGAGGGGTTGTTGAGGAGAAAGGAAGTCTGAATGAAGAGGTCAAAGTTAGAATCAGAGAGGCTGCTGCCAGCTGGAGTGTCAGGTGTAGTGTATGACAGAAGAATGCCAAAGAAACCGAAAAGTGATCTGTACAAAACAGTGGTGTGATTAGTACCACTGTATGGAATAGACACCTGGGCAGTAAAGACAGAGGAGATGAAGTTAGAGGTGATGGAAATGAGGTGGCTGAAATGGGTGGTAGGATGTGGACTGTGGGACAGATGAAGAAATGAGGAAGTAAGAGCAGAAGCCTGAGTAGCACCAACTGCATAAAAAATCTGAGCAGATTATAGTGGTTCGGTCATATGTACAGAAAAGCAGAAGACAATATGGTGAAGATTTGGGATTGACAGGAAGAAATGAGGGTGTCCAGCAGAGGTGGATGGATTGTGTGAGAGAAGATTTGTGACAGTCAGGCAGGAGTGTAGCATTGAATCAAGATAGATGGCGACAGTTAACATGACACCCCAACCCCATGTAGCAATTGGGGGGGGGGAAGGGTTGTTGTTGATGCTGTCTGGGCCAAGAGGGAGTCATCAGCAAGATTTTGTGCCTATCCCACGTGATTTTGTGCAGGACTTTGGGCAACAGACAAAAGGGGTAAGTATACAGAAACATCCCTTTCCAAGAAGAAGATGGTGCCCACTTTTCGTGCCAGAGAACTTGACACTCTGAACAGATATTGTGCTCTGAGGGAATGTAAATTGCTTGCAGAGTCAGGTGACAGGTAATTGCAAAACCCCAAGCCTAAAGAGCTAGCCCACAAAGAAGTAAGATGTGTCCCCTTGTTTATGTACCACATAACCATGATGTCTGAAAACTCTGAAAGGACCTGAATCCCAAAGAGGTTGCAGAGCATGAAGACCCAGAATCAGAGCTGTCATCTATTTTATAATGATATGGTCTGCTTGTTGCTGGGTAGACCAACCTCCCTGGACCCTAACGTTGGAATAGACTCCCCAACCCTGATCGGGCACATCTATGTACAGGTCTTGAGTGAGAAGGAGGGACTTGAAAAAGCAGGCCAGGATTCAGAAATATCTGCTTGAATCCACTAGAGGAACCCCAGTTTGAGGCAAGGCAAGAGAGAGAAAAGATGATCCAGAGGATGGCAATGTGGAGGCCAAATAGCTTTGAGATACCACTAAAACTTTCTCATCTGGAGTCTGGAGAAAGGATCCTTGGGAAAGGTGGATGCCATGAATCCCAAAACATGGAAAGAAATAAAAACTCTTGCAGGTTGCTTTTGCAGAGGAAGAAGAGGCTGAAAATAAGCAGTCAAGGAAAGGACATTGGGAGTAGGAAGCAAAGCTATCGTTGACACTGTCTGAACCCTGCCACCCAGAAAAACTAGGTTTTGAGAAGGGGTAAGAACAGACGTTCTGAGATGCAGCATGAACCACACACTGAGAAGTAGTAGTAGTGAATGTAAGATCCTGAAGGAGGAGGTACTGAGAAGGGGTCTTGAATCAGCAAGTCATTCATAGGGGAAAATCTGAATTCCTTGAAGTCTGCAGAAGACTACCACTGGGGCCAGACATTTGGTAAAGACACTAGAAGCTGTAGAAAGTTCAAAAGGTAACTTACGGAACTGATAATGAAAGGAAGAGACAGAGTAACATAAACATTTCCTATAAGAGAGCTAAAGGAATGCAACGCTAGACATACTTCAGATCCAGAGACACCAAGAAAGCCTGAGGAAGTGACAGGGGAGATAGAGACTGGAGAGAAAATATTCTTGAAAGAATGCAGTTTCAGAAAGATATTGAGATAAGAAAGATCCAGAATGGGCCTCCAAGCGCCCTCCTTACTGGGAACCAGGAACATTCTGGAGTAAAACCCTTTTCCCCTCTGAGAGGGCGGAACTGGCTGAATGATCCCTTGAAGAACTGAAAGAAATTGAGGAAGCTGACAATGGGGAGGTTGTGAATTGTCTCCAATGAGATATGATTTTGATTCAGACCAACAATGATCGTGGTAGTCTGGTGCATCAACAGGTAAAGTGGAACTCTTGTCTTCTTACCACCTGTATTGAGAGACCATGCGGGTGAAGTAGTGAGCGATGTCTTCTCAGTGTTTACTGGTAGCAGTGCACATCCCAGGGAAGTCTAACATTCTAGAAGACAAATTGAGCAGGAACATTCTGATGCCTCATGAGTATTTCTTAGACCATCAGTAGCAGCACAAACTTTTAGCTGCAGGGGCCAGCCTTGCTGTAATCTGTTTGCAACACAGTGTGCAACAGCTTCTTTGTCCTTATCTGTCACAAGGAACAGTCACCAAGGGAAGCTATAGGCTGTGCATGGGCCTCTGATAATGAAGCTCTTACAGAATGCAGCTTGTCATCCTCATAGCCCTTGTCTGGCGCAGCTAAGTTGGGTTCCCCTTCCTGTGACCTCACTTGGTTTACCGTCCTTAGTTTCTGGGTCAAATGTTTTATCTAATCTCACATTCCCCAGGCTTGCCTGAACTAGATCTCAAATCCCTCAAGCTAACATATTCCTCTTACAGTGATGGCTAGAGATTCTAAGATATCCACCAGAGTTGCACATATTCTTTCCTCATCTCAGTAGCCTATGACAGAAATGGAAAAGATTTAGCATTTGGGCCATTTCCAGAGACCTGGACCCATTTTATGTTGTTTTACATACAATTTTTGGCTTTTTTTTAATCTGAGGCAAGCCACTCCACTATTAAGATCCAGTTGGCATCAGTTTCCAATTTTCTTTTTGGTCAAGACCTTTTCAAAGGTTGTTTAAGGGCATTTTGAAGGGGACTTTTCAACTCCGATCACAATTGAAACATCCAGTTCAACCTTTGGATTTGTCCTTTTTATTACAGGTTCTATCCAGGACTTCTTTAGAGCCTACTCTTACAGTGGATCCCAACTTCTTGTGTAAAACCTTTTTTCTTATTTGCAGTAACTTCTGCCAGACTAGGGTCAGAACTTTAAGGCTTTGTCATGTAATCCTCCTTGTCTGATTTTGCACAATGACAGGGTTTCTTTGCAGACTAATCCAGTCTTCATGCGTAAGGCTCTGAGTCTAACCTGAAACAGTGTATTCATTTGCCTGTGATCTTTCCAAATGTTAGTAATAAGGGCAAGTATATTCTTCCTGTCTGGATCATCGTTGTCAGATGAGATCTTTTCTTGAATAGAAGCAGTACCATAAGAAAATTAGTCCAACTCTTTATATCCTTTTCCCAATCCAGATTAGGTAAAGGTGTTTCTTAGGTAATTTTGTCCAGATGGCTTTCACATACAAGGTTAATGGGTTATCCTTACCATCCAAACTGAAGGCTCACTTTATAAGGGCAGTATCCACCTTGGCACCTTTTTCAGCCAAACTTCTTTGGACAGTATTTGCTTAGCTGCTACTTGGTCAGATACTCTCCTCTGTGCCTCCATTACAAGCCTGATATCTAGTCAGGGTCAAGTGCTTCATTTTGCTCCACCATGCTTAGGAATGCTCTCTGTGTCACACAATTCAGTCTGGCTGGGAACTCTGTTCCACGGGTTGAGGAGGACACAGAAGATAGCATCTAATATGAGAGTTATATACTTACCATAACACTAGATCCATGTTTTCATCTTCTGCCCATCTCAGCAACCCCTACCTCTGTTACCCTTTCCAAATTGTCACTAGGCCTTCCTGAATACTTTGCGGACCTTCTTAAATCTTGGTCTGATGTTTTTCAAATACTGTATCTTTTCAGGGGCCAGATATGTGATGGGCAAAGTTGATTTGGGGAGAATAGGTAAAGAAGAGCAATGGTGGGGGAGTTGTTACCTTGGAGCCAAGAGTCTGGAGTGCTAGCCTCAGACCTGATCAGATCCAATAACCTACAAGCTGAGACAGACTGAAGATGGTAACAACGATCTAGCATTATGGTAAGTATATAACTTTCATATTTTCCAAATAAGCTTTAGTTTTGGTCAGGGTGTGTTCCTGTGGCTCCACCCTGCCTTGCTGTTTTACTTTGGATACTAGTTACCTTTAGGATCCATCAAGGGTGGATCCTGTTTGATAGATATAAATGATAACTGACCTAGTTGACAAGGTCTAAATGTACATGGCTTCAGTTAATTGACTAAAATGTGCTATGTCTCAACTGAATGATAAACATTTTTTTTACTATAAAGTCACTGCTGTTGCAGTTTTTGTTAGTGAATCGGTGTGGTGTGCCTGGGATTTTTTTTTCACTCTGTTTTTTTGTAGAGTTAGTATAATTAAGTAAGGAGTGTGTGTGTTAGTGAATCCTGCCATATTGTGAGTGCAGGGAGCATATCACCTTGCAAAAAATGCCCTTTTTAATTGTATAGCTTGAAACTTTGACCACCTTTCTGTCTGAATTTATAGATGTTCTTCATCTCACATTGCTGCAGTCCTTACTTATGGGTAGTCCGCTGTCCTCGGTCGGCCCGAATACCAAAGTATTAGGCTGACGTCGGTCATGGGCGCTCAGAACTGACATCAGAGCGTCAGGGTATAAAAGCGCATGACCGACGTCATATCCTCAGTCTTTTTTGCTGCATGGTCCGATGCAGAAGCAGCGTTGCGAGTGCCGTTCGGCGTTCTGAAATTTTCGAATTCTGAGTTTCAGACCGAAACCAAGTTGGGCTAAGTACCCCGTTGGGGAATATTTTTGTTTTTTCTTGCCTCAGTTAATTCCGGATGTCAGAAAAAGTCAATAATTGTATTTCTTGTGGGAAACAGATACCGCATAGGGATTATCACTCTCTTTGCATTCCTTGTTTGGGACCGGACCACGACGTAGTCGGGTGTCGGTTTTGTGCTAGGTTTAATAAGCGCACTATAAAAAGAAGGTTAGATTGTGCTAGGTTAGTCTTTGGTAAGCGGTGTAATTATAATATGCCGTCGGATCCTCCGACGCCCGCTTCCACGAAGAAGCGCAAAGACAAATCCTTGAAACCTAGACAGGTTGATTCCTCCGTTTCGGACGCCGGTCCTGCAGAAGCTACAGTAAAGCAGGGGGATCCGGCTGAAGTTTCTGTTGAGTCTCAGGGGGAAACTTTGATTTTGCAGGATGTGGCCTCCCAGGAGTCAGGTCAGGCTGAAGGGGCCTCTCAAGTTACTGTTCTCCCTTCTATGCCTAAGGTGGTTAGGCCTTCTGCTTCTATTCCTAAGGCTTCTTCTAAGGGCAGGTCTGTTTTGCCTTCCTCTGGTGTCCCTCCAGGTACTTCAGGGTCTGTGCCTAAAAAGCACATGCTTAAAATGGCAGAAGATTTGATTACTTTAATTAGAGGTTCTATGCCCCCCCTGATAAGAGGCCCAGGGTGGAGCCAGAGTTGGAAAGTTTGGATCAGGCCTCAGATGACTCAGAGTCTTCTGCTGAAGATATTCTAGATTTTCCTCCTTATTCGGATTCTGATGCAGAGGATTCCACTCCTTCTGCTTCTCCTCCAGAGGATTTTTCATTTTCAGAAACTCTGCATTCCATGAGGGAGCATTTTAAGTGGGAAGGACAGGATTTCTCTGATTCAAGGAAGAGGCTTAGGGAATTCTTGTTTTTACCACAGCATAGACCCTTGGCTATACCTCCTGTTTTGGATGTTGTTCAAGATGTTTTCTCGGAGGCTTCCCTTAATCCAGATTCTTTGCCTCCTGCGCCAGTTAAACCAGACAGATATTACAGGGTGCCTGAGGCTCATAAATATCTGTATAAGAGTCCTAGGGTGGACCCAGAAACTATTAGTCAGGGGCCTAAGGGTGTTAGAGCCTCTGTTGTAAAGAATCCGGTTCCTCTAGATAAGGAAGCTAGAGCTTTGGATAGATGGGGTAAGGTGTATACCTCTTCTACTTTAGCAATGAGGGCTTTAAATTGCCAGTTTCATATGTTGAAGTATCAGAATTTCCTCCTTTCTCAGCTAAAATCTAAAGTGGATGCTTTGGCAGAGGGCATAGAGTGTAAAGAATTGCAGGATTTAGTACATGTCTCTGAACAGGTGGGTAAGCATTCTTTGCAGTGTGGTTTTGATGCTGTGCAGGCCTCTTCTAGGGTGGCTGCCACTGGTTCAGTTCTTCGCAGGCACGCCTGGCTTAAGGATCAGAATTTGTCCGAGCATGTTAAAACTAGAATTCTGGATGCCCCTTTACAGTCTGAAGTTTTGTTTGGTCCCCCTGTGGAATCGGTTTTGAAGAAAATGGAAGACAAGGCTAAGTCTATGCAGACTGTTAAAGATTTTTTGCAGGTGCAACCTCCAAAGTTTAGTAGAAATTGGCCTACTAAGGGGTGGACCTACCCTTCTTCTGATTCTCAATCTAGGGGTAGATCTAGACGTGGCAGGGGCAGAGCTCACAGTACATTCAGGCCTAGAACTTGGAGTTCGCCTGCACAATCTGCAGGTGAGGGCAGGGGCCAGTCCTTTCGTAAACAGGCCCAATGACCTGCATTTTCAGCTGCCAGATTCTTCTTGCCTGGCAGCTCCTTTGGGAGGAAAGTTAGCACTCTTCAAGCAAAACTGGCTTTTAGTCACCCAGGACAAATGGGTATTGGACATTATAAACCGAGGCTACAAGTTTTATTTCCATACATTGCCTCCTTTCAAAGGCATGCCAGACGTTCCTCCTCGGCAAAGGATAGAGGCTCACAAGCAGATTTCTTTGCTTCTTCAAATAGGAGCTATACAGCCAGTTCCTCTGTCAGAAGTGGGACTAGGATTTTATTCTCGCCTGTTTCTAGTACCAAAGAAAGGGAACACGTGGAGACCAATTTTGGATTTATCTATCCTCAACACTTATCTGGACATTCCAAAGTTCAAAATGCTGACGTTACAACAGCTTTTACCTCTGTTGGGAAAAGATCACTGGATGGTAACTCTGGATCTCAAAGAGGCTTATCTTCATGTTCCTATCAGGCCCAGTTGCAGGAGGTACCTGCGTTTTGGCTGGAAATTTACATTATCAGTTCTCTGCATTGCCCTTTGGCTTATCTACTGCGCCCAGAGTGTTCACAAAGGTTCTGGCTCCAGTGATAGCCTTTTCAGGTTAAGAGGAATACAGATTTATCCTTATTTGGACGATTGCCTGATTATTGCACAACACAAGGACGAACTTCTTCATCATCTACAGTATGTGATGGTAGTGTTAAGATGCCTAGGGTATTCTGTGAACGAAACAAAGTCCAGTCTAGTACCCTCTCAGGACATGTGCTTTCTGGGTGTGAGACTGAATACAGCTTCCCAGATGGCCTTTTTGACCCCGGACAAACAAAGAAGCCTTTCTCTTTATTTCCATCAAATGTCTCTACAGTCCAGGCTGACTGCAAGAACAGTCCTTCAAGCCTTGGGGTTCATGGCATCTTGTATTCTGGTGCTTCCCAATGCCAAACTGCATATGAGGAAGCTTCAATGGTATCTCAAAAATGTATGGACACAACACTGCCAAGATCTAGACACTGTCATTCCAATAATACCTTGCATTCAGAAGGAATTTTTGTGGTGGGCTTAGGAATGTCACCTAAACAAGGGACTCTCTGTGACCCGACCAGAGGCGAGTCAGATTTTAACGACAGATGCCTCGGACAAGGCTTGGGGAGCACACCTCAATGGAAAATGGGTGCAAGACACGGGGCCTGTCAGACTTCAACATTTGCATATCAACTTGAAGGAGATGTTAGCAGTTCAATTTGCATTGATGGCTTTCAGGGATTTACTTCACCCAGGACAGGTGTTGATTCAAACAGACAACACTACTGTCATGTGGTACATCAACAAGCAAGGGGGAACCCATTCGTACCCTCTTTGCAGGCAAGTGATGATTTTGTGGGAGACTGCTCTCAGTTTACAACTCAATCTTCAGGCAAGGTTTCTACCAGGAGCACAGAACTCCTTAGCAGATGTGTTGAGCAGACAAATTGTGGATCCTCACGAGTGGAAACTGGATCCTCATGTGTTTCAAAAGTTGACAGTGTTATGGGGGACTCCAGACATAGATCTGTTCGCTTCTCCACTAAATTACCAGTTGCCAAAGTTTTGCACAAAAATGTTTCATCCCACAGCTTGGAAGGTGGATGCTCTATCATTCAGTTGGAGCAATCTTCATGTCTATGCCTTTCCACCTCTGCCTCTCATTCCCAAGGTACTCCTGAAGGCCAGAATAGACAAGCCATCCATGATTCTGATAGCGCCGGATTGGCCTCGACAGCACTGGTACCCACTACTGAGGAGTTTAGTATGGGAGCCTCCATGGCCTCTACCTTTGATTCCGCATCTTTTGTCTCAGGAGGGCAATCACTTCCTCAATGTCAAGATTCAGTCTCTGCATCTCACAGCCTGGCATATTCTGTTCTAGACCCTGGAGGGTCTCAGCTTCCACAGCAAGTTTTGAATGTTATTTTGGAGGCCAGAAGGCCTAGTACAAGGAAAGTTTATGCAGATAAATGGAGGAGATTTTTTCTTTGGAGCAGAGCGAAGGACTTTGATGTTTCCAAGCCTGATTTAAGTGTTTCTCTTCAATATCTTACTGAGTTATTGGACAAGGGTTTGTCTTTCTCCTCGATAAAGGTTCATGCTGCAGCCATTTCAGCTCACTATGACTGTGACCCTCCTTTGTTTTCCCATCCTTTGTTTAAGCAATTTCTTAGAGGGGCAAAGAACATAAGACCCCCACGTAGAGCTCCTACTCCTGCTTGGGATCTCAATTTTGTGTTGGAAAAACTTACTCTACAACCTTTTGAGCCTGCAGCTACTGCCGAGTTAAAGTATTTATCATGGAAGACTTTTTTTTTGTTGGCCATTACCTCTGCAAGAAGGGTTTCTGAATTACAGGCCCTTATGGCAGTGGAACCTTTCCTGATTTTTCATAAGGATAGGGTATCTTTGCGTACTAATTCTTCCTTTATGCCTAAAGTGGTTACTAGTGTGGCCTTGAACCAAACTATTCATTTGCCTACTTTTTATGCAAACCCCCAAAATAAAGGGGAGAAGATTTTGCATACTTTGGATATTCACAGACAGTTACGTTATTATTTGAGCAGAACCAAGGGGTTCAGGCAGTCTCAGCAGTTGTTTGTTTCTTTTGCTTTGGGTTCTCAGGGGAAACCTGTTTCAAAACAAACTATTTCTAAATGGATTGGGTTTTGTATTTCTTTCTGTTATTCCCATCATGGTAAGGAGGTTCCGGCTGGAATCAGACCTCATTCCACTAGAGCTACTGCCACTTCTACTGCCTTTCTAAGGGGTAGCTACAAAGATATTTTGGAAGCAGCCACTTGGAGTTCAGTACATACTTTTTCCAAGCATTACCACCTTCCTCTTTATTCTAAGTCTAGGGCTGGATTTGCCTCTGCTATATTACAGGGCATTTTAGCAGCCCCTAATGCTTTATGATTTTGCCATCCTCCCTTTACCTCTGCTTTGGGATTCTACCCATAAGTAAGGACTGCAGCAATGTGAGATGAAGAACATAGTACAGTTTTGTACCTACCATAAATGTAGATGTTCGAAGATCCACATTGCTGCAGTCTTACCCTCCCTCCTTCCCCTCTGTAGTTTGGCATGGTAATATGGTTTGGGTGATGGTTGTTGTTGGGCATGTTTTTGGGAGGTATCCTGTTTTTGGGCTGTGGCCTTTCTTTTTAGGGCCTTCTGACATCTGGGGCAAGAAAAGACTGAGGATATGACGTCGGTCATGCGCTTTTATACCCTGACGCTCTGATGTCAGTTCTGAGCGCCCATGACCGACGTCAGCCTAATACTTTGGTATTCGGGCCGACCGAGGACAGCGGACTACCCATAAGTAAGGACTGCAGCAATGTGGATCTTCGAACATCTACATTTATGGTAGGTACAAAACTGTACTTTTCTGCCACGTGAGACTTAAAGACTTTGTAGCAGAAGTATAACAGATATGTTCTTATGGTGTCAGTTGATGTACAAAAATTATGCTCTTTAACGGATTAGAGATGCCCTCCTCCTTTTCTCATTGTAGGTAGGTAGTCTCATATGGTTTTGGCTTTGAGATCTCTTAAGTTAGGCAAGCATACACTAGGTTAGCACTCAGCAGTATACATATATAAACTCTCAATGTTGTTTCTTGATTTGCAGCAAGCTGTTGCCTGACAGATTGCTGTTAATTTGAAGGACACATGGAAAAAGCACTTATGCAGTTAGTGCGCCATGTTGTCATGCATTGCTGCAGGTGTGTGTCTATCCCTAAGTGTACAAGTTCCAAAAAAAAAAGTTTGAGTTTTTGATTTTTATTTATACATTTTTGGCCAGTTTAGGCCTATAGCTTCTTTTTAAGGGAGGCCTAAGCTGGTATTCATAATGTCAAAGGGAAATTTAGCCAATGCTACCACAAATTCTGGCAGATGAGACCTTCAAGAATGCAGCTCTCGGCGTGGCTAGGATGCTGAACTGATAGCTGCACTTCATTTCAGCTCTCTTACCTCAATACAATTCCTGACAGGAATTTTACAAAATAATATTTAATTTGAAGAAATTTTTATTACTAACTTATTTCTAATAACTCTGAGCATCTATAAGAAAAATTTTATTGTCAGAACTTGAATAATTCCTGTCAAATTAATTACTGGAAAATCAGCACCAATATCAGCTTTACAGCATGAGTCATCTAAGGAATACAGCACAAGACTCTTCTCTCAAAAAAGACCTGCAGTCTCTCATTACAAATATACAGGAACTTACAATAAAAATCGACAAGATGGACAATAAAATAGATACTTTTAAAGAAAAGTGCTCACAACAACTGGAACAGCTTCAAGAAATGTTTACACAGCAGAAAGGACAGATATCACTTATTGAACAGTAATTAAGTGACATTGACACTAGAGTTCAAGTAGAAAAACAACAAACTGAATTCTTACTTCAACAGAATACATATTTACTAGAAAAACTTGATAATATGGAAAACCGAACAAGAAGAAATAATATTAGAATATATGGTCTACCAGAAAAATCTGAAGGGGACAATATGATAAACTTTGTTACCACCTGGATACCAGATGTAACAAAAATACCTGAAGCTCTTTCATATGGTATAGAACGGGCGCATAGATCACTAGCAGCTTCTGGAAATGCTTCTTCTCCGGGTAAGAACAAGCCGAGATCTATAATTGTGAGACACTTTTCTACACAAGATAAAGATCTTATATTAAGAAATGCTTGGGCAAATTCTCCCATCAAATACAATGATTCATTAATAAGATTTGACAATGATTATTCTACAAAGGTGGTTTCAAAAAGAAAAGAATTTCTACCAATAAAAAAAACCTTGAAGAAAAAGCAACTGAAAGTCCATCTTTTATTTCCAGCAAGACAAAGTTTTTCTACCAAATGGAATGAAAATCTTTGAAACAGTAGATTCAGCAATAAAATACCTTACCAACAACAACATCCTAACACATGAAGAATCTATGGACTGGACAATAAGTACACCGAAGAGAAATGCTGAAGTAAATAATTGGAAAACTGTTGAGCAAAAGAAAAAAAAACTAAAGGACAAATAATCTTACATATGTTATATTCTGTAAAAATCTAAATAATAATACTAACAACAAAAGAAAAGTTCTTACTGTCTTCAAGTTACACCAAAACAGGTACTGTTTTCAATTATATTTTAAATGTCAAAATTAGCATAAATGTAAATACATTTATCTCAAATCACATCAATATACTAAGCATAATTTAAACATTACTCTATTTTTCATTATTATCCATCTATTATTTTCATATTCTTAATCAGAGTAATCAATGCATAATAATGTTCCCAAATAGTTTATTTATTTTCTCTCTTTGTGTTTTGTTGTTTTTATTTTTCTCTTCTTTTTATTAAATCTTCATTAACTTATAATACTTTAATCAGTATATGGTTATATTGCTTAATAGGTATAGTAATGGCTGCTATATAACTTATTATTAGTTACATCCCTGATAGTATTACTTTTTATAAGTTAAAAGTGTCCCTGTTTGGATAAATGCTAATGCTGGGCAGAAATGTGTTGCTTTTGAAATGAAGTATTTCAGTTAGGATGTATCATAAGACTACTTTAAATAATCTTAAAAGATGTTCTGCCTTTGACCCATATGCACATACTGATATAGTCCAGTGAAAAAATATGTTTTAAGTGATATTTTGAGGCTATAAGTCATGTGTGTTGTGGCTCCAGACATCCGGAGTTGAAAGATGCTTGTGACTAGCTTAGATATCATGTTGTCTTTTCTTTTGTAGAGAAATAAGGCATAGCATGTTTAAAATGCAAAGTTTGACAGTTGTGAACACTACTCCACAAACTAGAGTGCTCACGTGCCACTACATGAGTTTGTCACCAAATAAGAGGAGGGAAAAGAAAAAAGAAAAAACACATACCTTTTCCTGCTTGGTTCTCGAGACAATTTAACAGCCACAAACATCACTAGAAACTTGAGTTACTTATTGCTTGTCGCATTTACTTGTGTACGCCATCCCCTGACTCTTTCTAATTGACGTCTAGTCAGAAAATAAGCTAGGTTCACATTTAAAGATACAGAAACCTAAATTCCTTCTAAGGAAACATAAATAATATAAAAGGTTCATATAAATATACACAGATATTCATTTTTGAAGCACTTTCAGTTTATGGCTACTGATGTCTTCTAGCACCTTGATAGATAAGGACATATATCTGCTTGTCTTTCTATCAGTTTAGATTTCCAGACATTTTAGCTATCCCTTACTATGTTTTATACAGCAGAGTTTAAAAAGCAGAAATTAATCATCAGCAAATAAAATCACTGCTGTTTTACAAATTCTCTAAAGAAACTAGTAAATGTCAAGCAACTGATAGGTTTGTTTTGGGGAGGGTTGTCATTTCCCACGCTGGTGCTCCTGCAGAATACTACTGATGTCCTGCTGCCAAGGTATGCACTCGGGTGGGCAGGTGGGATGCAACAAGAAGGTTGGATGTGCATTTGGCAAATCAAACATTTAGATGGCGGTATGGTATACTAGATGGAGAAAGTGGAAGCAATGATTGTATAGGCAATTATAATGAGTAACATAACAACAGTGGATTTGACCCGGTGTGTCAATTATACAATGTTTATATCCCATGTGGCTTTGGGCTTTGTCGAAGCATCTGTGTTCTACACACATATTGTGTTGGATCTGATTTGAGTGGAAGGGGGAGAGGCTTAGCCCACACCCTAATTTGTTACTGGGTTGCCATGCATTATGGGCATGCATTGTGGCAGGTACTCAACGGGCTATCCATCCTTAGATGGCTCATGCTGTTCCCGTTTGCTCATCTGAATGGTGACTGCGGCTGTGCTCTTCTTGTTATGTTGCCTGGCTGTGGCTTCACCCTTCTTATGATATTGCCTGGCTTTTACATTATCAAGAATGACACAATACTAGTGTATGCGGGTATATCATGTTACTGTTAGTGTGGACAAGGATGCTTGACAATGCAACTATGATTCTTGGACCTTTCTGCAGACGGGTGTGTTGTCTGGCAGTTGAGAGCCTGGTTGTTCCTGATCAGCAGACCTGTATTTTTGTGTTTCAATGTGACTGCATGAAAGGATGCCAGTATTGGTCTGCAAGTTTGGTGGGCAGTAGATTCGTTGGGGATTGATTTGAGGAGACACTTGTATTATGGCTGGGGCACTTGACATTTGATAAATGTATCCTCTCAATGATGCGTTCTGTCTGGTCATTGGCTGTAAAACAACTTTTCTGAGAAATATTGTTGTGGTGCCAGTTAATGATTTGGATTAAATGTTTCTATATACAGTCGTGAAGCAATTACCAGGATAAAATGGTACTCTTGCAGTGCATGGATCATCGTGGCTGTCCTCCGATGTTGGAGGAAAAACAAGCTTCTTGGACACCTTTTTGACTTGGTAAAGGTGTTACCCCATGGTTTGAATACGTTTTGTCTCTTTGCTGCAAAATGGGTTGGGAATTTTGGCCTGTAATATTTTCGTACATGGTGGTTTGAATCTTGGCAGCTTCCATTGTTTTGATGTGTTCTCCAGTATACTTTTGTTCAGTCATAGGATTGAATTACTGGTGTTGAGTAGGTCAGGATTGTATCTCCAGCACTTGTTGTCAGCAGATAGACTCACTGGTTGGGTGTCAGTCTAAGCTGTGGGAGTTGATGTGTGATATACATAGATGTTTGCTTCGAGGGTGTGGTCAAGTGTGCTGCAGTTTTACCTCTGTACTGTGTCAGTTTTCATTGTGCAGGGTCCCTCTGAGGGTTGATGGAAGTGTTGGCAACAAGACACACAATCAGGTAACAACATTATGAGTGGTCTCTTGGATAAGGGAGCTGTCTAAATTGTGATCTTGTTGTCTCCAGCCATGGGAATTGTCATTGAAAAGCTGAAAAATGCAATCAGAGGAACATATTTAATGTCTACTAAAGAAATATTAATATACTTATACATTGTATCGCATTTCAGTTTATGTTAAACATGAAATATGATGTGGTTTCAGAACTATTCATGTTTTTATTCCAATATGACTTTGCAAATATTAATTTAAACACTGGTTTCGGACTTGAGTAGTCTAAAACAATTGCACAACAATGGTACTGTATTATACAGTAATGTCAGTAAATAGTTTTCAACAGATGTATGAAATATACAGTTATAGATTTTAACATGATGTTTATTAATACCCTAAATTATTTTGAAATACTACCTTAATCTAAATATTTGTACCTTTTTGAAACCTGCTTAGAAGTAAGTATTATTGAATTACAATAAGATGAGTAAAGAATATATGTATATATTTTAGCTGATTAGATTATCTTAATATATTATTCAATTATCTTTATTTAAAACTAAGAGGATAAGAGAAACTAATCCAAATATTATTTGTGAGGGTAGAAAGTTTGTTTGGTTAGATTCACTAACCAAACAAAGAGGTATATTACCTCATAGCAATAGGGAATGGTTTTTAAGGTTAAGAATTACAAGTTTGGAAGTTCTTTGTTTTTTTTTTATTCTATCACTTTGGTGTCACTCAGAAACATGCAAAAATCATACAAGATAAACTTTTTGAATACTGTATCCAAGATGGAACTAAGAATAAACAATATTTACATAAACTCACACATAAAACAAACTCAAAACTAGGAAATGAAATGTTTATCCATAAATGTTAATGGTCTAAATAATAGTAATAAAAGGAGAAGCCTATTCAAGTACATAAACTTACATAAACCACAAATAGTCTTTTTACAAGAGACACACTTATTAGATAGAGATATAAACAACTTAAATATTAATAATTACACAGTACTAATAAACTCTCAATACAAAACAAAAAAAAGAGGAGTAGCTATACTACTCAAACTCAACTATAACACCTAAAATAATTACTACTCATCAAGATACATCAGGTATGTTTTGTCTAGTTTCAATAGAGTTAAATAAGAGAATCTATACGTTAGTAAATCTATATTGGATCCCAGGACTAGGATTAAAAACAGTTAAACAGCATTTTGAAGAGATAATTCATTTAACTAAGGGTAGCCTGATATTGGCAGGAGACTTCAACTGTATAATGAATGAAAAAGATACAGATTCTAAATCCAAAAGAAGAAAACAACCCATCTCTAAAGCACTATCAAAATTTATAGATACATTGTATTTAAAAGATATAAATGAATTTGCAGAACCAGACTCACTAATCTTCACATTTTATTCTCATAGATATAAAACTAACTCTAGAATTGATAGAATATATGTTGCCAATGACCTAATAACAAAAATTGACAAAGTCAAAATCATAAATTGTCCTTTACCTGATCATAATGCCATAGTCTTTGAGATAGAGCTTACACCATTTTATTCAAATCCCATTACTAGGATACCTTCCTATATCACAAAATTGAGAGATTTCAAAGAATTTTATGAAGAAACAATCAAAACTTTCTAGAAATAAATTACACAGAAGATATTTCAGAAATATATGTCTGGGATTCATTAAAAGCAGTTACATATGGGAAGATATTATCCTGGTACATAAATAAAAGGAAGTTATGGAATAAAGATATGCTAGACTTACAAAACAAAGCAGATAAATTGAAACTGGAAATACAAAAGGGTAATGCTACTCAAGTTCAAGAACTTACACAAATCAATAAGAAGTATACAGAATTGCTACACCATAAGATTATGATTAACTTAGAAAAGATAAAAATAAACTCATACTCTACTAATTCAGCACACCTGAGATACTTAACTAATAGAACAAAAAATAATTAAATCTAAGCAAATAAAAGAAATATTTATTCCCAATACTAACAAAAGAGTTACGGAACTAAATGATATTTTAGAAGCATTCAGACTCCAATTTAACATTGATAATTCCATAAATACTCAAGATACACCTACTAAGGATATAAAAAATACTTAGAAAACAATATTCATATTAAATTAACACAAGAACAAATAGACATTATAAACAAACCAATCAATATGACAGAATTAAAATCACAAATTAAAAAGCTCAAGACAAATAAAGCACCTGGCTCAGACAATATGCTACCAGAAATGTATAAATTAATACCCAATCAAGCCATATCTTTATTATTAAAAGTATATGATATAGCCAATAAAGATTTGAATATACCACCCTCTTGGAAATATTCATTGATATCCCCAATTATCAAACCAGATAAAGATGAAAAACAGTGTTCCTCATATAGGCCAATATCATTACTCAATATAGACTACAAGATGTTTATGGCTATATACGCAGATAGGATCAAACACTTTCTTCCTTTCTTAATTCACAAAGATCAAACAGGTTTTATTAAAGGAAGAAATACTTCAGATAATATTAAAAGAATACTAACATTAATAGATTATAGCAAACATAAAGTCCTAAATTTAAATGTAATCTCATTAGATATTAATAAAGCTTTTGATTCAAGTTAACTGGAACTTTCTTTCACTAGTTTTAAAAGAATATAACTTTTCTTCTAATTTTAATAATCTTATCCAAATACTATATGAAAAATCTACTGCATATGTTAAACTGGGATCATATAGATCAGGCCCTATAACAATAAAAAGGGAACTAAACAAGGTTGCCCTTTATCACCATTGTTATTTGCATTACTCATAGAACCCTTTGCAAATCAAATCAGATCAAACAATAACATAAAGGGCATTTGTATTAATAAAATGTTAAACCTTAAAATCCAACTCTTTGCTGATGACATACTATTAACTCTCTCAGATGCAAATGAGTCTTTGAATGCTCTATTTAACTCCATGAATAAATTTCAAAATATTTCAGGCTTAAAATTTAATGAAAACAAAACTAAAATTATGCCCTGTAATTGTAAAAAAAAATAATATAAACAAAAGATTTTCCAAATATATAGTAACAGAAAGTAAATTATTATATCTGGGAATAAATCTACTCAATGAATTAACAGATTCTCTAATATTTAACTATAATAAAATACTAGACAAAATAGAACAAACAATTGGTTACTGGAATAAATATATCTTTTCAACAGCAGACAGATCATATCTTATTAAAATAAACATATTTCCCAAAATATTATACTTAATACAAAATTTTTCATTGCCACCTCCCAAATATATTATTCAAAGATACAATAAACTAATTTTAAATTTTCTATGGTTTCCAAATAAACCCCGTATAGCCTTAAATAAACATTTGCCAGATTGGGAAGATGGTGGAATTAATTTACCGGATATTGATTTCTATATTACCTCATCTGTTATTAAAAACATAACACTATGGTTAAATAATTCATACACACCTATATGGAAACAAGCCCATGAGCAGATTTACATAGAAATCAATTATAATCACATACAAGACAACTTAACAGTAATACCATCACCCCTTATATGGATGTTAAAAGATTATTTTTTAGGGAAAAGAAGTAATATTAATAAATTGCCATCAAACTATGTAAGCTCTACACTTTCAGTGTTCAGAACATATATAAACAAAATACCAAATATTAATTCTTGGATTTTTCTTATTTTCCCTATAGCTTTTACACCAAATATTCTAGATACATTCCAAATATCTAAAATAAATATACTTAAAGAAGAAACATTACTCTTTTGGCATCAACATATAGAGAAAGGGAAAATTCTAACAAAGGAACAGATAATTTATAATTATAATATAAATAAAGACAATTGGCTGTTTTTACAAAATCTAAGGCATTTTCTTATAAATAAAATAGAACAAATGCAACCTTCAGTTAGACATGAAGCTCCAAAACTCATTGAATACCTTATTCTTATCACAAAACAGCCTTATCAGGGTACAGGTTATTTGTCTAATATCTATAAAATTGTTAAAAACAAAAATTATCATGAAAAATCATACTGGGATTATTATACTTTAATAAACAACCATCCTCCAGTTGAAGAAGAAAAAGTAATATTCTAAAATCTTCCAAATTTTCTACATTATCAAAATACTGGCAATTATTCACTTGGAGATATCTACATAGAAGTTTCTATACACCACATAGGTTAGCCAAAATGTATTCTATTGAAGATCAATGTTGGAGATGCCATACCAAGATAAAAGCAGATTGGCAGCATGTTTTTATGAATGTATATGTCTCAATATGTACTGGAAATCCATTAATTATTTTTTCAGACTGTTTATAATGATAATTTTCAATTAACAAAGTCTTTAATTTTATTCAACTCTCCTATTCCAAACTGTGTACCAAAAAAGACACTAAAATTCTATGGTCACTATTGGCAATTTCACGTAAAATCATAACTATACACTGGAAAAATGAGGCTTAGCTCACGTTCAAGGAATTTGAGACTTTAACAACAACAGTTGCTCACATGGAAATATTAACAGTGAAGAACAGAACTAAAAGATCTACTTCTTACTATTACTCTTGGATGAAAGTACTGGAAATACTTGAAAATATCGAAGAAGATATATCATCTTATGTTTCTAACTTTATATAATATAGAATTTCAATGTTATTTGCATAGACGCCAATGTAAATAGTTATATAATGGTTTGAAGTTAGTAATGTTTTAGAATTGTAAATATGTTATTTATCTTTATTTCATGTAATGTTTAAGACATCTTATTTGAAATAATAAAAAAAAAATATTTAGTGAAAAAAAAAAGAATGCAGCTCTCTCACCCTAATACTGCTCTGCAATGTCAGTATTGGAAATTGAATTAAGGCACCAGGTGTGGGAGTAGAATCCATAGTGTTTTGAACTTCTCGCATCAGAGATGATCCTGCTACCTATTAAGCCACTGACATTGTCTAATCTGATTGATTGGAGGAGATATTTCAGCTTTAAAATACAAGCTAATATGACAAGAGCTTTGGTCCCTGTTATTTGTGAAGTATATCTCTAACGTTTGCATTTCAGATTCCCAGTTTCTTACTGAACCTTGGGAATTTCAGGACATTCTGCACTTTCAACTAGTGCAAGTGGTTTACTTTACTCCTATCAAAATAAAGAAGTGAAAGCTTAATGCAAAATTACTCATGTTAAGGTATTGCACTTAGCAAATTCCAGTTTTCTGCATTATGTAGAAGAAAGATAGAAATATTTTTTTCTTTAAATACTAGGATGAATATATGTAAATTACAGTCACCTCCCCAGTAGGGCATAATTGCCCACATTGAGACTGGCCCCTGAAAAGAGGCACAGTTAGCAACCCATTCCAAAAAATACAGCAAGCAATTCTTATTGCTGTTTTCAGAAATAAGGTATATTAAAAATTAATTAGATCATCATTCTTTCCAAGAAGTTGTGCAAAACACTTGATAGTCTTTTCCTAAGTACATTGTAGGAAATGCATTATATACTTATCTGAAGGTAAAAAAAAATGTTCAGGACACTTGTAGAAATTACTTAATTTCAAGTAAAGGATTATAATTTCTCCTATATAGCTACCTGAGTGTAGAAGAAATAAATTTCAGCGTGAATTTCATTCATAGTTGTGTACTTCAGTTGTCATTCACATGGATGTATTGTAGCTTGCAGCTGAATGCTCATCTCTGTTTTCAAGTGAGAGTTTCTTGAACACAAAGACTTTAAAAAGTACATCCCATGAGTTAATGTGACCTTGTGAGGAAGTATATTTTGAGATTTGGAAAGGGACAAAGCTATGTCAAGGGATGTAGGGGTGGGTTGTCTCATGTAAAAATCACTTTTATTATTATGTAACAGTGAGTTATTGCTTTAAATGTTTTGGAGTGATACCACTAAGTTATTGTTACTCAAGAAAACAGTGTTTGAGTTATTATTGGTGATCTGCGTGCTTCAGCGATATAGTTTGATATTCATACTACATGTTGCAAGCTGACACTATGGATGCTGGAGTCAGAAGCCATAAAATTCAACTGTAACCAAACCATGTTGCCAATGGAGGTCTTTAAGTATTCTCATCCACTTTAGCTATTCTCTCAAATCTGATAACTTTGCTTCCTTTCTATCTTTGAACTGTACTGTGTTGTTTATGGATATGAATGTATTTGCTAATCCTGATGCACAACTTCCCGAATAGCAAAAGCTTGAAAATACTAACCAAAACCCTCCTTGCTCAAAAAAGCAAAATTCCCAAACCTAACATCAGACTGATTTAGTCTGTATAGTGGTACTGTTAGGGAAAGTTTTTTTTTTGGGGGGGGGGGTAATGTGAAAGTTGGGGGGACAGGGATAAGGTTAGTATAACACAAATATGTAAGGATGAGCAGGGAGCTCCTTGCCCCTCACACTTGTCATGGTAAAGCCATAGTGTCAGGCTCAGCATCTTATTCCTTGATGTTTATCACATGGCTCTCTGCTGATGACATTCCAGAAAAAGCTCTTAGGAAGTGTGCTTGTGATAGCAGTGAAAGATTTTCACTTCTATGTTTTTTTATTTTCAGAATATTATAAGATGTATGAGTATAGGCTTGTTTTTTATTTGTGTAATTTAAGGGTCTCTTAGAATGCAAATATTGAAAAAAAAACTTTACTCTTTAGACCAAAAAGAGGTACCCTCTGCCATTTCTGAAGTTGATGTCTTCAAAAAGCAGAAGCAGGTTGTCTTAAGTGCTAGTGAAAAAAAAAATGGACAAGAAATTAACAGTTTAATACTCCATAGGTAGAGTGAGGCCTTTGGAATCTTGTCAGTTCTGTAAGGGATTGAGGGTATCAGCCATGAAGTGGTATAACCATAGCTGGCCTTAGGCATAGGCCAACTGGGTGGCCGCCTAGGGCGCCGCTCTAGCAGGGGTGCTTTTCCACTATTTATGTGGTGTAGTAAGACAAGGATGGGGGCACCGGGAAGTGTGGTAGGTGGCACCATGGAGCCCTTTTGCCTAGGGCACCAGTTGACCTAAGGCCACTCCTGGGTATAACTTGGTCATTTTGCAGATTTTCTGTCACTTTCTTGGGTATCCTTAACTGTTACTGTACTTTCAGGGGCTGACTATGAGATACAGGTATTTCACTCTTTCCAGACCTCACTGTAAGAATTTTATTTAACAAGGACACAAATGTCCCTTCCCAGGAGTGACCTGGGACCATTCTGTGTTAAGCGATTTGCTCAAAGTGACACATTGGGTAAATGAAGGCTGATGGAATCAAATGTGGATGGCAGGAAACAGCTTGTTAAGAGTGCTTTGCATCATTCATCTGAGCTAATCGCCAGCCCAGTTATCTAGTATGTCATGACCAGACTACAGTTTTATGGTACCTACAGACAGACATTTGGCATATACTTATGGGAATCACTACCCCCCCCGGATATCTCTGCTAGTATCCTGCAGGAGAGGTGAAGTTATCATTTTAAGGAGTAAATGGTACTGATGTGCTTCCTACTGTACTACCTGTCATTTAATATTCACTACTGGGATGTCTGTCCTCCTCATACATGTTCTGGCCCCTGTAGTTTTTTTTTTTTATTCAGAGTTTAGTTGAAAAATTTCTTAGCATACTGATGGTTCATTTATTTTACCGTGTGAATTGACATTTAGTATGAATAAACTCTACAGCTTTCAGCTAGGAAGAAACATACTAATCAGAATTCTATCTTTAAGGAATTTGGTGATACTCCAACCAGACTTGAGAGAAGTGCATTGACAAAATTACAGAACAATAAAAATCTAGTTGTAGTCAAGGCAGATAAGGGTGGTGCTATTGTGTTATGGGCAAGAACTGATTATATGGGAGAAGCTTTAAGGCAATTGAAGGGTGGTAGGTTTTATTATAACCTGCCATTAGATCCTACGATGGATTTTAAAAGTAAAATTGATGAATTTCTTTTGAACGCCAAGCTAAATGGGGATATATCAGAATCCATATATAAACAGCTTCATTTGGATGATCCTAAACCCCAATGGTTCTACATTTTGCCTAAGATACACAAAACCATACGGAATCCTCCAGGTAGACCCACAGTGTCAAGGAGAGGATTACTGACAGAACCTTTATCGGTATACCTGGAGCATGAATTGAAACCACTCCTCAGTCTAATTAGAGCCAGATTAAAAGCTTTTAACAACTTTTTATGTTTAATGAATGATCTACACGTAAATTCTGAAACCTATCTCTGTACCCTTGATGTCCAATCATTGTACATGAGTATCCCACATAGGTATTTGGGCCTTGAGATATTGGCTTGAAGTATATGGTAAATATCAGCCTAGGCATGTTGACTTTTTGTTAACTTTAGTACAACTGGTTTTGGAACATAATGTATTTTATTTTTGTGGTGAATGTTATTTACAAATGATGCGAACAACGATGGGCACTACATTTGCACCTATATATGCAGACCTCTTTATGGGTTATATAGAGTGGCAACTGATATATAGTGACTTCAATCCTTTCAAGGAAGAGCTTATTATGTGACGTCATTATTTGGACGACTGCTGGGGCATCTGGTCTGGAACCACTCAAAACTGGTCTGAGTTTGTGAAGTATTTGAAATCGAATGAATTTGGCCTGAAATTTATTGACAGGATTGAAACTAGGAGCATTGATTTCTTGGATGTTACTGTAACCAAGAATTCAGATGGTACTATGAAGACGAGTCTTTACAGAAAGCCCTTCACTAAGAATGTCATCGTAGAAGCAAGTAGTTGCCACCCTAGACATATTACATCTAATATACCGAGAGCTTAATTTCAGAGACTTAGGCGCATTTGTAGTGAAGATATATGCTACAAAACTGAATTGGAGAAAATGGGTGATAGATTTGTTAGGAGAAGCAATTCAAACAAAAATATCATAAGAGATAAAGCTGTTGCATCAAATTATATAAGGAGTGATTTTCTGAAAAATAGAAATGTAGATGTAGAACAGGCAAGTGGGATGATACAAACTGATTCAAAAACCAGACTTGTTATGAATTTTGGTACCAATGCATTTAAGATTAGGGAAGTCATCTAAACATTGGGATATATTGAAATCTGACCCATTTTTTGATCAATGCCTGGATACCAATTATTGTTAATAATTACAAACAGGGTAGGAATTTTGGTGAATCCCTCTCTTGATATAAGCAGATAGGTTGGGCGGAAGACAATAAATTAAGAAATTTACCTAAGGGCAGCAATCCCTGTGGCTATTGTGTTTATTGTAGGGTGACGTCACAGACAAAATCATTTACATCAATTAATACACCAAAAGTTTTTTATATTAAACATTTAATAACTTGTACTGAGTGGGTGGTTTATATGACAGTGTGCCAATGTGGGGCTTTTTATGTTGGACAGACTTCGAGAAATTTAAAGAGTAGAATTGCTATGCACCTAAGTGACATCAATTGTAAATGTCAAAGGAGTGCACTATTTAAGCATAGTCTAATACATACTACAGCGTAATTTCTTTTTGTTGGAATCAATATGGTTAAAGGTAACAGACTGTCTGACACAACTAAACATGAACTGTTAGATAGAAAAGAACGGATGTGGATAATTAAATTAGGAGCAGTATATAAACTGGATCTAAATGACCATTGGTAGGATTGTTTAGGCTTCCGATATAACATCAATTGTTTTTGTTTTCGGTAAGTTGTTGATGTTATGTAGTCCTATCTCACCTACATTCTTACCCGTGAGTTCGGAGCTGAATATCGGCTCCGATTTGGACGATTTTACTAGCTCGAAATCTCTCATTGGCTGGGCTAAGCAGGTATCCCATGGTGCACTGCTCCATATCCCCAGATCTCGTTTGCCGCTCGTGTAGCTCGGACGTGGTCTCACTTGGCTGTGGCTAAGTACCCTCTTTTTTCTTGTATTGAAGAAAGTTTTGATTGCTATCAAAAGCTATTTTCATAGCTATTTGTCTAAGTTGGCTCGAATTGTCTAATTTTGTCGAGTTTGGTGATTGTGTGATTGTTGTGTGGTATCCTACTGACTGTTCCTTCGGGCTAGGCCCGTTTCAGTTAGAGGGCCTAGTTCTCCTCTTTTTGCCTTTTGTGTCAGAACAGTCTAGGCCGTTTAAGTTAGAGGTTTGGGTGTTTCCTCCTCCTTGTGTGCTTTGTTCAATCCCCTGTTAAGAGCTTGTAGTTGGTGTTGTGTGTTTGATTACTGTTTAGTGTTGGCTTCTGTTAGCGTCGTTCCCTCCTCTTGGTAGTAGACATCTGTGTGTTTTTTCTTTCAGACTTGGTTTTGCGTTCTGAGCATTGTGATTAAGATGTCTAAGGATATCAAGGAGCACAAACCTTCGGGTTTTAAGAAGTGCTTTAAATGTGGGTATAAAATGTTCATTACAGATGGGCATTCCATTTGTGTCTATTGCTTGGGTGCCATCCATCTGCAGGAATCCTGCAGTTTTTGCCATGCATTCAGTCCTAGAGTTCTCCAGGAGAGAAATAATAAGCTAATTTTAAAGGGACTTTTGAAACCCTCTTTTGAAGAGGCTATGGACTCGTCTTCCACTGGAAGGTCAAAATCTGGCAAGTCAAAAAAGAGATCTCCGGCTCCGTCAGCTTCATTGGAGCCTCCGGAGAAAATCTCTAAAACTGCATCGACCTCCTCAGCTCCACTGTCCTCGGGGCCGAAGGAAGGATCGATATTGACAGAACCGGCGTCGGCTCCAATTGTATTGGAACCTCCTAGGAGCCGATCGCCCAGTCTCAGACGAGCTTCTCCTGAAAGGAGATCTCATTCTCCATCCCTGTTCTCCAAGTCATCCAGGACCCTTTCAGATGTGGATGTTGATAGGGTGGTTCAGAGGCTCCTCCAGTCATCGGTTTTGGCGAAATTGTTTTCGGCTCCAACCCAGTCGGCTCCGGAGCCCATCCCGACCCTGTCTTCAATCATTCCTCCTCCGAGCACATCTCTGTCTTCAGAGCCGGAGTGTCCTGTGTGATGTTTCTAGGCTGGCACCGATGCCCCATTTGGCTCCATCAGTACCGGCATCAGCTCCGACCCCGTCGGCTTCGTCTTCGGGACTCGGGATTCCTCAGTCGGGCCTGAGGGGGACATCTCGGGGCTTATTTAGGTCCCGAGCCTCCCTCTCGGTGCATCGGCTCGGGGAACTCCGACCCCCGTCATGGCTTCAGAGACTGGTCACTCCTCGGATTCGGGGGGGGGCAGCAGTTGAGGCTATGCGGACTGCACTGGCCAGATCGTCAGCTACATCAGGCGGGTCGGTCACTCTGTCCCCCACCACTCTGGTTAGAGCTTCTGATCACCACCCATCCATGGACAGCAGAGCACCAGGGCCTAGGGATACCCCCACGAGTGGTCCCCAAATTTCTGAGGGTCCCTCAGAGTTCATGCCTGAGGAGCCCCCCCCCCAGAAAGAAATTGTGCAAGAGGAAGCACATAGACTCCCAGGATGAGTCCCTCACCTCTGATACTGACCTTGAGGAATCGGAGGGGTCCCCCAAGTCATCCTCTGATGATGTTTCCTTCTCCGATATCCTGGAGTTACTGAAACAAAGAGGTGACTGGCTGTCCAAAGCCCCTTCCGAGGAAGAGTCAGTATTCCTTAAGGCTTTTGCTGCTCAGCCCTCCACCTCCTGGGTGTCTCCACCCTTTGACAAACTCCTTGACCTGATTTGTCGAAGAGTGTGGGAAAACCGTGATTCTGTAGAGCCCGTGCCCAGGTGTCCCAACAAGTTTCTTTCTGCCCACCAGGGCAAAGAGTTTCTGTCTAAAGAAGTCCCTGTAGATGCCATGGTGGTGGCGGCGGCAGCCACCCAGGAGGAAGTAGCAGAGTCTTCTTCATCCGTCCATCCTCCTAACAAGGAGTCTAGGACCATGGATCGGTACGGGAAGCGTACCCTCTCACCAGCAACCTTTACGTTACGGTTGCTGAACTACCTGTCTCACTTCACTCGGCTCCAGAGAGATCTCCTCAAAGACTTAGGAGACACTCTTGTGGGTAACGTTCCTAAGGCGGTGGCTCAGACAGTTAATGCCCAGGTCTCTACCCTCAACTCCATTGTTAACTTGTCCATGCGGCTCATTTCATATGCAGCCGAGGGAGCGAGTAGGGCAGTAAGCTCAGGGGTCGCCCTTAGAAGGCAAGCCTGGCTGCGCCTGTGTCACTTTGCAGAGGCCTTCAAATCTTCCTTCACTGATGCCCCCTTTGATGGTTCCTCCTTGTTTGGGACCAAAGTGAAAGACACCCTCACCAGGTGCGAGCAAGAGGGAAAGACCCTGTCTGCCATAGGTGTCCATTTTTCCCTTCCTTCTAGGCCTTATCCCAAGGCCCAGCGGGGGTGGGGGGGGAGATGTGGTTCAAGAAATCACAGAGGTTTTTTTCCTGCCGCACAAGGTGAACCCCCCTCCAAAGGCAGAAGGGGTTATTCAGGGAGACGTTGCCCCGGAGGCAGAGGAGGCCTCTGCAATTCGGAAGACCGCGATTCCTTTTGTGGCTCTCTGTACTCTCGTTCCTGAGGGTGTGCCCGGCTGTGCTTATCCAGAGCCAGTCGGGGTTGAATTTAATTTTATCCGGAAGCCAGGGAAAGCATTACCCAGGACTGATGGGTATTACGGATCATTTCCAGAGGTTATCTCATTCCACTCACATCGGACCCCCCGCCAAGCAGAAGAATCCCAGACGTTCCACCCAGTCAAAGGGATCAAGCAGCAGCAGAGATCTCACAGCTGCTAGGAAAAGGAGCCATCCAACGTGTCCCCTCAGACCAAATCGGATTAGAGACTTACTCAAGATTCTTTTTGGTGCCGAAAAGAACAGGGGACCTGAGGCCCATACTGGATCTCACTCAGCTGAACAACTACGTACACAAGTCCAAGTTCCGTATGGTCACACTGCAGTCGATTCTCCCATTGTTGGGAGAGGAGGTATGGATGTGCTCATCGACCTCAAGGATGCTTACTACCATGTGAAAATGGACAGGGCATCCAGGAGTCACCTACGCTTCTGGCTGGGAGCCAGTCATTTCCAGTTCCGAGCCCTGCCCTTTGGTCTCACCACAGCCCCCAGGGTGTTCACCAAGTGTATGGCAGTGGTGACGACTCACTTGAGACATCAGGGATTCCAAGTGTTTCCGTATCTGGACGACTGGCTCCTTACTGCCCCCACCTGGCATCAACTACTTCACACCAGGGATGCTACCATCAACCTATGTCATCTAGGTATAACAATAAATTGGGAAAAATCCGCTTTATTGCCCTCGCAGTGTGTCACCTTTATAGGAGCAGAATTAGACACCATTCAAATGTGATCATTTTTACCGCAGGAAAGAATCAAAGCCTTACAACAACAGATACACAGGCTGATGCCCCTGAGGCAAGCACAGGCAAGATGGGTTCTCCAGCTCCTAGGGACCATGGCAGCAACAATAATGTTGGTCCCTTTAGCGAGATTGCACATGAGAATTCTCCAATGGCTCCTCTTTGTTCAATGGTCTTTCCAAAGACTTCCACTGTCTCATCCCATCTTGCTCACGGACAGATGCAAGCAGGACCTCAGTTGGTGGCTGTGCACCAACAATTTGGATGGGGGAAGGCCCTTCGTTCCACCCATCCCGGTGGCCACGGTGACCACAGACGCCTCCCAGATGGGGTGCGGGGGCATTATCTTGGCAGGACAGTCCAAGGCACATGGCAAGAACACGAGGTACATCTGTACATAAACGTACTAGAGATGAGAGCAGTGCTACTTGCGTTGCAAGCACTTCAGAGTGTTCTCCCTCTAGGGATGGTTGCGATACACTCAGACAACATATCAGTAGTGTGGTATCTAAACAAGCAAGGGGGAACCAGGTCTTACCCTCTGTGCAGAGAGGCCATCTGAGTGTGGCATTGGGCAGTAACTTCCCAATGGTTTCTAGTAGCAACACACATTCCGGGGAAGTCCAACGTGATTGCGGACAGGCTAAGCAGAGCTATTCTGATGCCTTATGAGTGGTCCCTGAATCGCCTGGTTGCAGAACGAATCTTCAGAAGGTGGGGTTAGCCTTGCTGCAACCTTTTTGCCAGCCCCCTCAATGTGAAATGCAGCAACTACTTCACGCTGATTCCCCTACAGGGGGAGTCACCCAGGGATGCTCTGGTTCACAATTGGCCCTCCGGTCTGCTTTATACTTTCCCTCCGTTTCCTTTGCTGTCAAAGGTAATTCAGAAAGCTCAATCCTTGGGAAGCAGAATCATTCTGATTGCTCCACACTGGCCTCGCCAAGTTTGGTTTTCCTTTCTTCAACAATTCATTGTGGACATTCCTTGGATTTACTGACACATATGTCCGGGCAGTTCCACCCCTCCCTGATGACCCTCCGGTTGACAGCCTGGCTACTCCAATTCCATCGTTAGTCAGATCTCATAATTTCTCACCAGAAGTGGTCCACATATTATTGGCCTGTCATAAACCATCCACTAGAAAGATTTATTCTAGCAAATAGAAAAGGTTCTCTATCTGGGCACATACCAGAGGCATTGATCCTTACACAGCTCCAATCGCTTCAGTCCTGGAGTTTCTGTCTATGCTTTTCCACCAGGGTTCCGCATCAGCCACCATCAAAGTTCAGTTAGCAGCAATCTCTAATTTCCTTGTAGCAAATGAGCCTAGTCTCATGACGCATAGACTATGCAAGGCGCTCCTGAAGGGTACTCTGTTGCTCTGTCCCCTGGTGTCCAAACCAATCATGTCCTGGGATCTTGATTTTGTTCTACAAGCCCTTACCACCTTCGAGCCTGCAGCTACCTGCGAATTGAAATTCTTGACATGGAAAACAGCCTTTTTAACAGCTATCACTTCAGCAAGGCGAGTTTCAGAGATTCAAGCCCCCTCTATCAAACCTCCATATTTAATCTTCCATAAAGACAGGGTCTCTCTTAGACCAAACCCTTCGTTCCTTCCTAAAGTGGCTTCCGTGTCTAACCTAAATCAGTCCATTGAGCTACCTGTCTTCTTTCCTCACTTTTCTAACAAGGCAGACTTCAGGTTTCACCAGCTTGATGTACACAGACAGTTACGCTTCTATTTGCACTGAACAAAGGGTATCCGGAAGTCTGACCAACTTTTTGTTTCCTTTTCGGAAAACAGAATGGGTTCACCGGTCTCCAAGGTCACCCTGTCTAGGTGGATATCTAGTTGTATCTCGTTCATCTATCAAGCAGGAGGTAAAGATCTGCCATTTCCGGTCAAGGCTCACTCCACTCGGGCGATGTCTACATCCACAGCCTATCAAGCCAGATTGTCAATGGATGATATATGTGCTGCAGCTACTTGGGCTTCTCCTCACACATTTATTTCTCATTACAAATTGGACATGGTCTCCAGGGGCAGGTCTTCCTTTGGCTCCACAGTTCTCAGGAGTATTTTCCTATGAGCCACCCAGGATGTAGGTGCTAGGGACGCTGTCCCACGGGTAAGAATGTAGGCAAGATAGGACTACATAACATCAAGAAGTTATGTACTCACCATAACATTCGATGTATGTAGTCCATCTCGCCTCACATTCTTACTTACCCTCCCACCTTCCCCCTTCCTGGAGGATTTGGAGGTTAGGTTGTTACCTGCAGAGTTCCCCTGCTTAGCTTATTCTTTACCTGGATGTGGTGTGTGCATGGAGTATAAATGAGGTTCGCAGCAAACTAGATCTCTCGAGCTATTGAAGATGGCCGAGTCGTAGCAGAGGATCGGCTCCAAACCCAAACAGCAAGAAGGAAGGTGAGATGAAGACAACTAACATGGAACGTTATGGTAGATACATAACTTCTTTTTACCATTGCTGGTAATTTTGTCTTGCACTGTACTTTAAATTTTGTTATAGTTGTCATTAATATTTTACTTTTAGGGCTTTTTCCTTGCTGCCATCAGTATATCAAAAAAGCCTGTGTTTTTTAAAAATGCTCATCTTGTGGGCACAAGATACCTAGCTCTGATGCTCACTCACTGTGTGTATATTGTTTTGATATTGATATGAGATTTTTCCGGCTTCAACCACAGATCCGTGGTTGAGGGCAGGAACAAGTAAGTGTTTAAGGGTCTATTACCTTCCTACTCTTCCTTAGTTTCTGGAGCTCTGCCTCCGCACAGAAACCAGCAGAAAAATGTCAGGGGGAGAAAAGTCTAAAGAAAAACCTAAGGAGTCAAGGAAGTGTTGCCCTGACAGCTGTCCTCACTCTGCACCAACTTTGGCTGCATCATCCAAACTATCTAAGACCTCAGATCTATCCACTTAGTTGGATTTTACACTATCTTTGGCTAAGTCTCCTTCCCATAGACAGCCTTGGTTCTTTCCAGAGCTGATTTTCTCTGTATTGCATTCAGTATTTTTACAAGAAATTCCCCTTAGAGTTTTTAGACCCCCATCTTCCTCCTTGTCCTTCATGTCTACCTGGAGCTTATCCAGAGCAGATGTGGACAGGATGATGAGGAAATTTCTCAGGACTCAAATTCATATGGGTCTACTTTAATCTTTGTTTTGCATTAGTCCCATGAGCTTTGGACCAACTCAAACACCTTTAGTAATTCTACTTCAATCCGTCCTTTGGCTTCAGAGATTCCCAAAATTGCCTAGATCAGATCTGAAGGCTTGGCCTTTGTTGTCTCTGACATCTTCTCTGATTCAGCTGTTGCCACCTTTGATAGAGCCAGAGGGATCTCGGAGCTGTAGCTTTGGTGCTGGGTTCATGAGTGGGATTTTGATTCTAAGGCTTTTGGAGCCATGCCCTCCCCTCAGGGTTTTCCGGGTCAGATAGTTTGGCTCCAACTTCTGCGTTGAGGCAGGGTTATGAGAATTCTTGGATTTCACCAGGTTGGTATTTTCAGCTCCTATAGGAGCAGTCTTGGACTGTCCATTGGTTTCTGCATTCGAGGCATTGGAGAGAGCTCTCCACATTACTGGAGACAAGATAACTTGATCCCATCAGCTCCTCCCCCTCCACAACTGTCTGCTGTAAGTTTTGAGTCTGCTCATTCTGTCCCATTAGGGCAGCCATTTCTTTCCAGGCTTGAGACAGTCCTCTTGCAGGACTCCCCACACACTTCCGGGTCCTCCTCAGACCAACCCCCATGAGGCTGTTTCCTGGAAGAGTACAGGCAAGTGAAGGCACATTGATTCTCCGCAGGAATCCCTAACAGAAGACAATGACTTTGATGAAAGGTAGGGGTCCACAGATCACCTCTAAAGACATCTCATTTAGAGAAATACTCAAGCTTTTGAAGCATAAAGGTGGCTGGTCTTCTGAAGCCTCTTCCCAGGAGGAATCAATGTTTCTTGTGTCCTTTGGAACCGGCTTAGCTACCTCCTGTGTGGTACCCCTGGAGGAAGAAATGGTGGACTTCATTTCCACTCAAGCTTGGCAGGATCTGGATACTACAGAGCCTATTCCTAAGAAGCCAGACAGGTAACTTGTTGCACCCAAGGACAGAGCCCATTGGAGCAGGTGTCCCCCCAGTTGATGCTATGGTGGTTACAGCAGCTGCCAAAAAGGAACTTGCTAAGGAAAGTCCACGTGGAGTGTCTAGGGCCTTGGGCAGATTCAGGAAGCAAATTTTGCTTCAGCAACCTTTGCCCTCCAGTCACTCAGTTACCTGGCACACTTCACAGGATTCCAAAGGAGTTTACCAAATCCCTCTCAGGGGCCATGTTGTCGGAGGATAAAACGACCATCTGTTTGCAACTGATCACCCTTCAGTCCCTGTTGAATGCTTCCATGTGTCTGATTTCATGCACTACGGAAGATATTTTGAGAGTGGCAGTTCAGGCATTACCATTAGGAGGCATGCCTGGATGAACTTTTGCAACTTTATGGAGCCATACACATCCTTCTATGCAACCTTTGATGGATCTATCCTGTTTGGACCCAAGGTTAGAGAGACTATCCAGGAGTGAATAGGATGTAAAAACCCTGCCTGCCATAGGGATACATTTTTCTACTCCAAAAAGGACCTTTTCAAGAAACTTGAAAGATGGCAAAATGATGTGCTCTGGAATTCACAAGGGTTTTCTCAGAACCCTTATGGAGACCAACCTCACCATGTTAGTGGAGGGAACTCTAATAGCATATGTCACCTATGCACCAGAGGGATTGCACAAAACCAAGGCTTCAGAGGTCCCTTTTCTGAGAAGCCTTTCTAGTGCCCCTGAATAGTTGCATGACTGCTGCACTCCAGAAACAGTTGGGATGCTTACCTCTGCACCAAGTGGCTTGGGGATCTTTCACCAAAGACGTCTAGTTGCAGAAAATCATTACCAGAGATGTATATTCCCTTTTTCCACCCACTCATTCAAGAAAAATTCCCGACATACTACCCCATAAAAGGTGGGAAGCAGCCTTAGAAATGCAAAAGCTGCTAATAGAGTCATCCAAGATGTTCCACTAGACCAGATTGGAACATACTCTAGATTTATTTTGTTGCCAAAGAGAACTGGGGACCTCAGGACAGTACTAGACTTAAATCACTTGAACTAATTTGTCAAACATTCAAAGTTTCATATAGTCATGGTTCAGTCTGTTCTCCTTCCCCTGAGGAAGGATGATTGCATATGCTCCATAGATCTTCAGTATGTGTAATAATATCACATACAAAAGATAGATGATCCAGGAGATACCTTCACTTCGGTTGGGAGACTATCATTGACATTTCAGAGCTCTGCCCTTTGGCCTCACCATACTCCCCCGGTTATTCACCAAATGTATGGCAGTGGTTGAAGCTCACTTGAGATTGCTGGGATTCTGGGTGTTTCCTTACCTTGACAACTGGCTCCTCACCACTCCCATCAGACATCATCTGATAGCCACCAGGGACTACCAGATACAATTATGTTTTCATCTAGGCATCACAGTCAACTACAACAAATCTTAACTTTCTCCCACTCCAGTCCTGGAGTTCATAGGTGCTTGTTTAGATATGGTTTCTGAAGTGTCACGATTCCCTCAATCCAGACTATCCAAGTTATAACATCATACTGCACTCCTTTTGTCTTTTCAGTCACCAGCAGCCAGGTTGGTCCTTTAGTTTCTTGGTTCGGTGGTGGCTTTCATTAACTCTTCTACCTCTAGCCAGATTCTATATGAGAGTGGACCCTAGTGGTGCAGTGGTCTGTGAATCAACATCCAGCAGCATGTCTTCGGGTAGATTCATGCAGGGCTACCCTTTGTCCAAGGCCACAGTGACCACAGACACTTTCCAGCTTGGACGGGCATTACATGGGACTGACAGTTCAAGGCACATGGTCCCCCTTAGAGACTAGTTTTCATCTCAAAGTTGTAGAGATGAGGGCAGTTCTCCTAGCATTGGAGGCATTTCAGACATCCTGCCTTTGTAGGACAGTTGCCACACAGAAGGACAACATTTCAGTTGCCTGGTACATCAGCAGAAAGGAACCCACTCTTATCCATTGTTTTTGGAGACAGTGATAGTGTGGCAGTAGGTGATCTCTTCCAGCCACTTTCTTTTGGCAACGTACATCCTGAGGAAGTCCAGCTTTTTGCATGTAGACTGTGCAGATCTATTTTGCCTCATGGGTGGTCTCTCAATCCTTCAGTGGTGGAACATATTTTTCACCAGTGGGGGAAGCCATGCTACGATCTTTTTGCATCTGCTCATAATTTCAAATGCAGCAGGTATTTTTCCATAATCCCTCTGGAGGAGGAGTTACAGAGAGATTCATGATTGGCCCCTAGTCTCATTTATGCTTATCCTTCTATGCCCCTAATATCCAAATGTGTACAGAACGCATCTCTACGGAAGAGCAAGGTGATCCTCATTGCTCCATTCTGGTCTCACCAGGTGTGATTCCCCTTACTTTGGCATGATCTGATACACCCTCCACCAATCAAAAATCCTACCCCTCCCTGGGATTTAATTCTTCTCTAGGCCTTAACTCACTATGTGTGAACCAGCAGCAAACACTGATTTAAAATTTTTGTCCTGAAAAAAAGCATTTTTCTAGTTACTATTACATCTGCTAGACAAATATCTGAACTCTAGATTTTTGTTTTGCCAGCCACCTTATCCTTCAAATTTTTTTTTTCACCAGCCCTTCTTTTCTTCTGAAAGTAGGTTCTGAATTCACCTTTAAACATTCCAGAAATGTACCAATTTTCTTCCTGAAATTTTCCAATAATTTGTTGGATATACATGGACAGCTGAGACATTATCTCCATAGAATAAAACCTTTCATGAAATGTTATCCTTTTCAAGAGCTAAATTGGAACAATCTGTGTCAAAGGTCACATTAGCATGGTAGCTCACTGATTGTATTTCTCATGTTTGTAAACAAAAATGTTTGTACCAGGACTACCACAAGCTCATTCCACAAGGTCAGTATTCAATTCCTCTGCCTTTCCATCCAGAACTTCTATAGATGACATGTGTGCTGCTACTATCTTGGTCCAATGTTCATACTTTATAGCTCATTACAAATTGGATATATTTTCTAGTAACAGGGCAGCTTTTGTTTTTGCAGTACTCTGGAATATTCTCCATTGAATCCACCCTATGGTTATATGAGTTGGGGACTCTGTCCCAATGGCCGAGGAACAGACAAAAAAATAACATCAGATACAAAAGTTATGTACTTACCAAAACAATGCATCTGTGTTGTCTTTCCTCAAACTACCGTCCCTCCTTTCCCCCTTCCTGGTATGCCCCTTTGACTTTTATCATTTTCTGAGCTCCAGATACCTTTACTATGGTATATCTACAGTTTTCTAATTAGAAAGTCTGTTTCTCTACTATATATTAGGGTTATGAGGCAAACTTGATCTGAGGTAATCTGTGGCTTGGAAGAGGATTATGGGTAAGGGGAGGAGCTTTTGCTATGGATCCAAAGAATGATCCAAGATCCAATGGTTGAGGAAAGATGAAAACAGACAACACAGATGCATGGTTATGATAAGTACTTAGCACAATGGATAGCTTGCCCGTAAAAATAGTTAACTCTTAGAATTATTCACGTTTTCAAAGCCATTTTGACAAACTCCTACTACTACATTGGTTTTATTAGCATTTTCTCATGCTCAACTTGAACCAGGAAATGCATTTTGATTTGTTTTGCTTTTTTGCTTGTATTAGCAAACTTGCAGCCACCCAAACAACTGAAACTGAAAGAAAACATCTGTGCAAATTAAAGATGTTCATTGTGTTACACTGCTGCAGTCATCACACTTGGGTTATCCTGCCATCAAGCAGTCCTGCAGTTGGCCAGAGTTCCAAAGTCTTGGTCCGGCGTCGGTTGCTGTCACTTCTTCCCTGACGTCAGTGCGCCAGGGGTATATAATATGCATCTGACGCCATTTTCTTCAATCTTTCTTGCCGCGCGGTGCCCGAAGCAGAAGCAGTTCTCAAGTGCCGGTCGGCCGACTCCTGAGATTTTCAAAGTCGAATTTCAGATCCGAAGTCTTCAATAAAGCTAAGTACCCCGTTGGGGAAACCTTTTTCTTGCCTCAGACCGATGTCAGAAAAAGTTAATAATTGTATTTCTTGTGGGAAGCAAATACCTCATAAGGACTTCCACTCTTACTGTATTCCATGCCTAGGCCCTGATCACGACGTCACTATTTGTCGGTTTTGTGCTAGATTCAACAAACGCACTATTAAGAGACGTTTTGATTTTGCTTTAAACTACTTTGGCTGAAGGTTCAATTATACCATGCCGTCGGATCAGCCGATGACCTCAATACCGATAAAGCGCAAAGACAAGGATAAAGACAGGCATCCGAGGTCCAAAACCGACGATGAAACCTCTTTTAGGCCAGTCGCCGGTTCTCAATGAGGCACTTTCGCAGCCCCTGACACCCGCTACCTCAGAGCCACAGACCGCTTCCGACTCCCACGTGGAAACATCTAGGCCTCTGGAAACTCAAGGTATTGGGCCTACGGAAACTAATCCCTCAGATGGGTCCGGAGCCACTGAGCAGGTACCGGCTTCTGAAGGTGTTTTCAGACCTTCACAACTTACCATTAAAGCAACAGCCAAGACAAAGGTACCATTAAAGACAAAGAAACAAGTACAGCATTCTCCTGGACAGTCCTCCATGCCTAAGAAGCAGATGCTTAAAATGGCCGAAGACCTCATTACTCTAATCAGGAGTTGCCATCCCCCTCCTGAGAAAAGGCCTAGGCAGGATACAGTCTATGACTCCTCTGATCAGGTCTCCATTTCCTCTGATTCCTCTTCAGACCAGGGATACTCTTTACCCCCCTGTGAGGACTCTGATGCTGAGGAATCTATCCCTTCAGCCTCTCCTCCTGAGGATTACTCTTTTGGGAAACTTTACATACCATGAGGGAACATTTCCATTGGGAAAGTCAGGAATACTCAGAATCCAAGAAAAGGCTCAGGGATTTCCTCTTATTGCCTCAGTACAGGCCAATGGCTATTCCGCCTGTGCTAGACATTGTGGATGATGTGTTCTCTGAATCCAGCTTATCTCCTGACTCTTTGCCCCCTGATCCAGCCAAGCCAGATAGGTATTATAGAGTCCCTGACTCTCACAAGTTTCTTTACAAAAACCCTTCTGCTGATCCAGAAACTATTTCCCAGGGTCCAAAAGGGGTTAAGGCTTCCATTGCAAAAAATCCAGTACCCTCTGACAGAGATTCCAGAGCTTTCGATAGATGGGGGAAGAAAGTATACACGTCTGCAACTTTAGCAGTAAGAGCTTTAAATTGCCAGTTTCACATGCTTAAGTATCAACAATATTTAATGGCTCAGTTAAAACAGAAAATGCTTGCTAGCTCAGAAGCTCCTGTTTGTAAAGAAATGCAGGATTTATTGCATGCAGTTGAACAGGTGGGAAAACATACTCTGCAATGTGGTTTTGATTCTTTAGAGGCCTCTTGTAGAGCCGCAGTTACAGGTTCTGTTATTCAAAGACATGCTTGGTTAAAAGAACAGAGTTTACCTGATCATATTAAGGTAAAGTTATTGGATGCTCCTTTACAACATGATACCTTGTTTGGTGTTAAGGCAGAAGAGGTGTTAAAGAAAGTGGAGGATAAAGCTAAATCTATGCAAACAGTCAAGGATTTCTTACAGGTACAGCCACCTCGGTTTAGCAGAAATTGGCCAACAAAAAAATTGTTCCTTTCCATTGTCAGACAGGCCACAGAGAGGCAGATACAGACTCCCAAGAGGCAGATCTCAAACCCAAGGCTCAAACAGAAAACGACAGTGGGGCACCACAACCCCAAAAGGAGGTGAGGACAAGTCTCAACCTTACAGGAAACAGTCACAATGACTTTCCTTTGCGTACGCCAAGCATGTCCCTTCTGGAAGCCCCCTTAGGGGGAAAACTAGCATTTTTTTCTCAAAACTGGCAAACAATCACCCAAGACAAATGGGTCCTGAATATTGTGTCTCAAGGTTAAAGATTCCACTTCCATACTTTACCAAAGCTAAAGGGAATGCCAGACCTGCCACTAAATCAATGGGCAGAGGCACAAAAACAAATTTCAGCCCTCATGGACATGAGAGCTATACAAAACGTACCACAACAGGAACAAGGACAAGGATTTTACTCAAGACTCTTCCTGACCCCTGGAAAGGACAAAGCCTGGAGGCCTATACTGGACCTTTCAATTCTGAATACTTACCTGGATATTCCGAAATTCAAAATGTTGACATTACAGCAGCTTCTACCCATGCTGGGCAAGAAAGCTTGGCTTGTTACTCTGGACCTCAAAGAGGCATACCTGCATGTCCCTATCAGACAGAGTTGCAGAAGATACCTCCGATTCAAAGCTGGTACAATGCACTACCAATTCTCTGCACTGCCCTTTGGTTTATCTACTGCACCCAGGGTCTTCACAAAGTGCCTGGCACCAGTAATTGCATTTTGCAGACAGAAAGGAATTCAAATATATCCATACCTGGACGACTGCCTCATTCAAGCAGAGACAAAGGACATTCTTCTACAGCATCTGGCGTTTGAAAAAGTTGCTAATTTCTCTAGGGTACACAGTAAATGAAAAGAAGTCAAAACTAGTGCCCTCACAACAGATTGCATTCCTGGGTGCCAGCTTAAATACAACAGCCCAGATGGCTTACCTCATGCCAGAAAAACAAGTGCAGCTAACTCAATATTTTCAACTACTGGCAAAAACGTCCCATCTCCCTGCAAGAAAAATTCTGCAGGCCCTGGGATTCATGGCATCCTGCATACTACTAATACCATATGCCAGACTGCATATGAGGAAATTACAATGGTACCTAAAAAGTGTTTAGACTCAACATTCTCACAGTTTAGAAGCAGTAATTCCAATAATTCCCTGCCTACAACAGGAGTTTCGATGGTGGGCACAGGCATGTCACCTAAACAAGGGTCAGCCTTTTACCCAACCCACAGCCAGGCAAACTCTAACAACAGATGCGTCGGATTATGCCTGGGGAGCACACATGGCAGGAAAATGCATTCAGGGCAAGTGGACCACAGACCAGATGCATCTTCACATCAATCAAAAAGAGATATTGGCTGTTCAAAATGCCCTAACAGCTTTCAAGGACCTTCTACATCCAGGACAACTATTACTAAAGACAGACAACACCACAGTAATGTGGTACATAAGCAAACAAGGGGGCACTCATTCCTATCCCCTATGCAGGCAAGCCATGACCTTGTGGAACACAGCTCTGACGTACCAAGTTCACCTGCAAACACAATTCCTGCCAAAAAAGAAAAATACTCTGGCAGACGACCTAAGCAGAAATATCATGGACCCTCACAAAAGGAAATTGAATCCACAAATCTTCAGCATGATAACACAAAAATGGGGATGCCCAGACATAGATCTTTTTGCCTCCCCTCTGAATTGCCAACTACAAAATTCTGCACAAGGACTTATCACAGACAAGCATGGAAAGTGGATGCTCTTCTGTTCAGCTGGAAAAACCTAAAAGTCTATACCTTCCCACCACTGCCTCTCCTTTCAAAGGTACTCCTAAAAGCTAGACAAGAAAAACCACAGATGATCCTGATTGCTCCAGACTGGCCACGCCAGCACTGGTACCCTATCTTAAGGAACTTGGCTCAGGGCCCACCATGGATTCTGCCCCAAATTCCACACCTTCTGACTCAACAAAACAATCAGATCCTGCACGGTCAGCTCAAAACCTTAAACGTGGCTGCATGGCAGATATTTTAGTCAAGCAGGCAACACCTCTCTCTAAAGCTGTTATGGATGTCATTTTGGAGGCCAGGAGGCCTAGCACCAGGAAAGCTTACGCAGAAAAACGGAAGAGATTCTGTGCCTGGAACCAGGCTCACAGCCTTGACCCTCTTGTTCCAAACATTCCTCAGATCCTACAATACTTAACTGAGATGCTGGACAAAGGCCTATCCTTTTCATCAATTAAGATTCACGCCTCTGCCATTTCTGCACATTACAACACGGATCCTCCTTTATTCTCTCATCCCTTGCTAAAGCAGTACCTCAGAGGGGCTAAAAACATAAGACCACCCCGGAGAGCACCAACACCAACTTGGGACCTCAATTTCGTTTTGGAAAAACTGACCCTACCACCTTTTGAACCAGCCAATACAGCCGATCTAAAATTTTTATCATGGAAAACAGCTCTGCTCATGGCAGTAACTTCAGCACGAAGAGTCTCAGAGCTACAGGCATTAATGGCAGTGGAACCTTTTATAATTTTTCATCAGGACATGGTATCTTTAAGGACAAACCCTACCTTCATGCCAAAGGTGGTATCTAGTGTGGCTCTTAACCAAACCATCCATTTGACTACTTTCTATCCAAACCCCCAAAATAAAGGGGAGAAACTTCTGCATTCTTTGGACATACTGGTGAAAAAACCACCCTTGCAGGCCCAGCGCCTTTAAACTCCTGGATTCAGATAGATGTGTGCAAAGTTCTTTATTATTCACAGGTTATGTTGTAAACAAGAATGCCAATAAACGAAAAAAACAAATTGAAATTGTATTAAGCTTAAAAACAAGCTTTTCGTTGGCGCTCTGCACCAACTTCCTCAGAAAAACAAACTGCACCACACATTTGTCTCACTATAAATACATCACTACTCCACTCAAATCCGCCCCCTAGTGGATCCCCTTTAAAAAGCACATAATTACACTGAAAATTTTTAATTAAGAAGCGGTCAAAATATTCAACAATTTGGTATCTACTACTCATACCTGCCATCAATGCTGGTAAACCTATGATGCTCCAAATATCGAATTTTAAAGCCACCATAAATACATATAAATACAAATGATCAAATGTGTCAATAGCCACAAGAAAAATTATGATGTATTTTAAAAATAAGTATAAAAGTGGAAAGAAAATTCCCACAAGTGTTAATATAAACATTAATATAAACAATAAATAGTGAACACAGAAGTGAAATAAAAAATGGTAAAACCCAAGAATATGTTCCCAGATGGCATTAAGTCACTCCAGGGGGCTTCACCTCACTAGGCTTCTCAATTTGAGAAAGCAACTGATGGAAAGCATACTGTTAAGTCCAGGTAAATGGTAAGCTTCCAACTTAAGTTGCCACATCAACTCCTTGCATTCAAGTCTTAAAGAATCGGGTCCCCCCATAAACTCTTGGTTTAGCTGATCGATGACTGTAAACGAAAATTCGTGACCTGGATTATCTAATATATGTTTGGTCAGAATGTTGTCGACCTTCCCCTTCCTGATGGCATATAAGTGCTTGTATACTCGTTCCTGTAGTTTCCTATCAGTCTTGCCGATGTAGAAACCTGGGCAGACCAAACACTGGGCTAAATATACCACCCGAATACTGGCACAATTGAATCTTCCTTGTATGAGATATTTCTTATCCCTGATGGAAAAAGCTGAACTTGCTTTAATGTATCTGCAGTACCTGCACATGTTACATTTGAACATCCCAGATCTGGGGGAGGCACCAGCAACTTTGGACTCCAGGATGTTTTTGGTGTTAAGGCCCCTCCTGAAAGTAACCTTAGGGGGCGATAATAGTCCAAATGCTCCTATTGACTCGGTGGTTAATAAGCACCAATTTTTCTTTATAATGGACACAATGTCCATTGCATCCAAGTTGAATGAAATTACAAAAGAACAATTGAAAGTATCCGAAGAAGAAGTATAAAGAAGAACCTACTTGTGCAAAACTTAATAGAAATCAAGGAGTTCAGGATAGATGCTTGTCATTAATTGTAAGGGATCTGTTGTGCGCAACTTGAAGAACATCTCAGAAGAGTTGGAAGTGTGACAGTGAAAACTGTACATGAAAATGTTGTAAAAATGTGTACCTTTCTAAAAATAAAAACAAAACTGCATGCAACCACATAGCAGCCAGGAAAAGAAACACAATTAAGTGACCGTTGTGGATTTTGGCTTGAAAATGTATATTGTCAAGCTAAAAATCAAGTTTGTAGAGTCTTTGTTGAGGCAGTTATTGTTTCAACATTTTGTGTTTGAAACCAGCACAGCAGTAAAATGCTAATATTGCTGAGACAAAAAGATCCATGGAAAGCAAAAATATTTCTTGCTACTCTAGAGAAGCACATTTAGTGTACTTTTATGTATATATGGGTCTTTATGACATCGTTGACTTTTCAGAAAAGTTGAAAGTCATAATGGTCGAGACCATATATTCGATTTTCAGAAAATGTGAAGCATTTGTATAGAGATTGTGGTACAGTGGGGATCAGGGAATTTCACCCTTTTAACTACTACTGCGATCATGAAGTTGGTATATATAATTTGCAACAGAAGTGTGGGGGCATCTCTACCACATGACTTTCTGTAAGGTTGATGATGTCATGTAGACTCCTATATACATTTATGTATACATACACACACACACTAATGCATTCAATAATTGCAAGAGTTGATGTATATATACTGCCCGAACTCTGCATAAGGCAGACATGAAATTGGAGCCTGAAAGCTGTGGGTTAAAGGCTAAACAGTAATTTCTTGGGTCAGAGACAGATCATTATTACAAAGCTGGCTAAAGTTTTTTTCAAAGGTTGCATTATTCACATAGCAATAGCATCATTTTCAGTGACAGTAATACATAATTATGTTGTTGTTGTTTGTCTTTTGGCATTTTCCCGGTAAGGGGTCGACACAGTGGAACTCCCATCCGCTGATTGGCAGTAGATTTTTACGAAACGCTGAGGTGCCAGCTCAACGGCCAACCTTCAACGAAGGCACGCCCATTAACGCACACATGTCTTTCGAACGCTATAATGTTTCAAAAAATTATATAATACATGTGCGATTACAGTAAGCACCAGATATTAAAAAACTGAAAGAAGAGAAAGTGAGATTTGTTTCTGAAGATGAAAGACATAGAAAGCAAGGATGATCTGAGCAAACAAGAATAAGCTTAAGGTATAAGATGGATAATTAATCAGAAGTGAAGTTGTGGACAAAAAATAATGAAGAGCTGAAAGAATTTCTTTGGGAGGGAAAGAGGGCACAAGTTAAGTGAGATAAGTTGATCCTCCCAGTAGAACAAGGTGGTTTAGGATTACCTGATTTGTATGGATATTTTAAAGTTACACAGCAAGGCTGATATACATAACACAAGCAGAAGGTTATGAATCAAAGTGGAATGGGATGATGATGAAGTGGGGGAAGGGTTAAAAAATGAGTGTGTGAGATTTTGGATGAAAATCATTTAGGAAAATAACAACCATATAGAATCTTGCATTCATAAATTTGCAGAAAGTGTTCTAAGAACTAAGTCAGCATAGGAATGGAAAAAGGAAATTTTGCCAGTGAGGCGACTCCAAGTAGTGGTATAGAAAATAGCCAAGAGGGGCTGGAATTTACTGGAGAAAACTGACAACAGAACAGAGTTATTTGGAGCAAATAATTAGAGTGGGTTGAGGCCAAGCAGAAGTTTTGACTGCAGATTAGAGATTGTCTTCACTACCAAGGATTCATATTAGAATATAAGCAAATCAAAAGGAGTAGAAGATTCCCAAATGAAAGACCAGCTGTTAGTGTTTTTAGCCAGGTATAGAACAGAAGCTTCTGTTTAAAAAGGGGCTAAATAGGACATAGAAAATATTGCATGACAACTGTAAGAATCAATCAGAGGAGTTCTAAAAAGATTGGGAAGAGAGACTGGAAAAGCAATTTACAATTGAACAGTGGAAGGACGTGTAGCTCCCAAGTATGCAAATAAAAGTCCAGAAGGGTTAGGATTTTTGTTTGGAAGTGTTTGCATGGGTATGTTTATAGCCATAGCAGACTTCAAAGAATTTTTCCTCAGGATATATAGCAAATGCCGGTGTGGGGTGGATAGATGTAACTGGGAACATGTTTTGGAAGGACGTGTAGTGAGTTGGCAGATTATAAAATTTTATTCTATCAGAAATAATTCAGGAAGCAAATGGCTGTAACTAAGGAAATGATTCTTTTGAGTTGGCATAGATTTGAATTACCTAGAAATAACAAGACCATGTTATAGGATCATAGGAAGTTACTAGGCTATTGGCCGAGACACTTATAGGCTTAGCCAAGAACTTAGCCATGTTTAGACAAATCAGCAGCTGATGCTCCTGTCCAGCAGGGACATGGGTAGAATCCCAGGGATGTATTTTCTATTTCCCATCCAGTTATCCAGGTTGCACTTAAAAGGGGGTAAAGAAGTACTCTGCTTGACGTGGAGAGGGAGTCTGTTCCACAGATGGAGGAGTCTCTGGGACACAAATCTGTCCCGCCAACAAGTCCTATTGATGTCACAGACTAGGTTGAGGCTGCCCGTGCGGGTTACTCAAGTGGAGCTTGACTTGGCAGATGTACCGTAGTCCCATCAAGGCGGACTCAGAGATCACCTACCAAACTTGTCATCACAATGAACAAAACATGCTGGAGGGATAGGTTCCTGACCCAGAGACTCCCCGTACTCTGGAATAGACTGCCCATACATGTCAAGCAGAGCGCTTCCTTGGCCCTCTTCAAAAGGAACCTTGATGATTGGATGGGAGATAGGAAATTCATCCCGGGGATCATGTCAGTCACCCTGCTAGACAGGGGTCCAGGGAAGTAAATATTGTAGGAAGAAATATCCAGGGAATTGTTATGGCTAGGCTTGTATAGGCCCTAGGGCTGATAGCCTAGTACCAACCTATGAACCTATGCCAGACAGAGGTCACCTCTGAAGAGTCTGTATGAAACTGAGTAGAGGGATAGGGCTTTTAACCTATCTGTGTATGGTAGATTTTTGAGGCCCTGAATTCTCCTTGTGTGGAACCTCTGTGGTCTCTTCAGCTACTGCATGTGCTTTGCGAGGTACGTGCCAAATGGGGCATTGTACTAAATCATGGGCCTTATAAGGGAAGAATACAAAGATGTTATGGCTTCTTTGTCCCTGGATGAGATACCCTTACTTATGAGGTGGGCCATGTAGAAAGCTTTCCATACAGTGGAAGAAACATGGTGGTCAAAAGTCAGGTTGCTATCATTCTGGGTGCCCAAATCTGTCACGACTGATTGTGTGCTTAGGATGTTATTAATGTGATAATTTGTGGGAGTGTCACTCTCCCCAAAGGGGATGAAGATGCATTTTTTTGTATTCAGCTTGAGGCCATGTTTCTGGCAGCAGTCACTTGTTTGGGTGAGACCCTTGTAGAGGATGTCCACATCACTAGGGGAATTGATGACAGCGCCCAGCTTGCAGTCATCTGCAAACTTGGTCAGCCATAGCTCACTGGTTTTGGCCTGCACCTCAGAAAAGTATATCCCAAACAACAGAGGCACCAAGACCGAACCCACGGGTACGCCACTCGATACTGATCTACTGCTTGAGGTGCCTTCCCCTATTTTGACTAGGTAGGTTCTATCAGTGAGCCATTTAGCTACCCATCTGGTAACATATGGGTTGATGCCTAGTTGAGAGAATTTACCTGTTATGCCTGAGTGAGGAATAGTGTCAAAGGCTTTGGCCAGGTCAAGGTAGGTAGTGTGCACTGTCTTCCCCTCATCCATGGCTTTGGTGACTGCCTCAAAAAAGTCGACCAAATTTAACAGACACAACCTCCCCTTGATGAAGCCAAACAGTGTGGGATCGAGTATTTGAAGGTTACCAATGTCCTTGTTAATGAGGTCCATGATAATCCATTCCATTTCCTTGCAGATTAGGCTAGTTAGGCTGATATGTCTATAATTTCCCAGATCGGTGAACACTCCACCTTTGTGTAAAGGGATGACAGTAGCTGTCCTCTACTCAGCTAGGACAAAGCCGGTACTCAGGCTTTGGTTGAATAGGGCACCTAATTGTGCTGCAAGTTCCTGCCTGAGGTCATGTAGGATGCAGCCTGGGATGTTATCGGGTCCCATGGAAGCTTTGAGAGAGCAGTGATGACCTGATCCTTAGATATAAGGTGAAGGGAGCAGGTACTGGGAATGTCCTGATTTACTGATGGGGGCACAGAGGGGTGAAATTTTCACTGAATCTCTCAGCCAGCAAGTTTCCTATATCTACAGCATTTGTATATCTGGTGCCCTTGACCACCAGTTCTGAATGGATTTGGGTGCTACCTTTGAGATTACAGACATATGTGAAGAAGACCTTATGATTGTTGCTAGTAGATGTGACCAATTTGGACTCTGTTTACTTTGGAGGATTTCACTAGTGCTCTTATTTGCTTGTTTAGGCTAAGGAGAGATTGCTTCCATTTGGTTACCTGCTCTTTCATGGTCCTGGACAGCATTTTTTTCTTTTGTTATAGAGTTTATTTATTGCAGATGTCCACCAGACAGGTTTACTCTTCCTTGCAGAGTTCTGTCAGGTATTCCTGAGTCCATGCATCTATATAAATGTTCGTATAGAAATCTGGTATAGTTTTGGATACTGGTGACAGTTCCTAGAGAGGGGGAAGAGGGCTGTGAAGCTATTTATACCATCCCTCAGGAGGCTGTAATCAGCTTTGGTGAAGTTTTTTTGTTTGACCCTAGCTAGAGGGGGGTCAGGAGAGATGGTGACTTTGAACGTGACCACTTTATGGTCGGATCTTACAAGGGGGGATGATACTGCAGAGATGATGCAGTGGTTACTCATGTTGGTTAAAACCAGGTCCAAGATATTATCACCTTTTATGGGGGTATCGACTAGCTGCTCCAAAGCATTTGCATTGACAAAATTGAGGAATCTTTGGGCATTTGTGTTCTGGCATGAGTAGTTCTTCCAGTCTACATTTAGGTAGTTAGTCACCCAGGATCAGGGTAAATGGTTAAATCTTGATAAATTCAAAGAAGTCTAGATAGGCAGATTGGGCATCTTGAGTCAGATTTTGGAGCTGGTAGCTAGTTTTGATTTGTATAGTGGTCTTGTCAATAGTTAATTACACCTGGAGTGTCTCCTGTGTGTCATACTGTTTGACCAGCCTGGAGGTGTGTACGTCTTTAATATATATTGAAACTCCACCTCCTTTGGCTTTACTACCCACAGTTTGTGGTCTGAATGTGTGATACGATGAGTAACCAGGTATGGCTAGGGTGCTCTCCGCAGCTTTGAACCAGGTTTCTGTAGCATTTTCCAGGGTTAAGAATACTTGTAATGAGTGCAGTTTCATGTTTAGACTCCTAGCATTTAGCAGCATGACCATTAATTTGCATTTTGTTGTAATTTTTATGTTGGTAGTTTTAACCTCATCGCTTTTTTTTTAAAAAAGGCACTATAGCGGAGGCAAGTGCCTTTGCCTGAAGCCCAAGTGAGAGAGATGCAGGACATCTCTGGCATTGTGGTCTGTCGATCATATCTTCCCAGGCTGTCAGGTACTGGATCCCCCTGGAATGACACCAGAAACTAAGCCAATTGTTAGTCGGTCATTTTCTGTTTGTACTGAGGCATCATTCTGGGTGATGGTAGAATGTTGCTTAAGGCTAGGGACATACCTGCCTGGGACACATATTCAATGAGTTCAATCATGTTTCTCTTCATATAGTCCAAAGAGGTACATCTCAAGTCATTCACACCAACATGGACTATGACAGAGTCATAACAGTACCTGTTGTTGAGAGACTTGAGTGTGTGTGTGATATGGGGGATTCTGGCCCCTGACTAACTGTGTCTTTCTTCTTATCCAGCCTGGTGAGAGGCACATCTGTGTGTCGCACAATGGAGTCTCCTATGACTAATATGTTGGGTTTATGGTTAAGCCTTATGGTTAAGCCTTAGTGGTTGTGAGATACATGGTTAAGCCTTAGTGGTTGTGAGACACAGGTGTGTGAACTATGCATGGTATGTAGTGTGGAGGGCTGTGGAGATCGCTTGTGTTTTTGCCTTGGAGGTCTCTTTTGTTTGGGTATGTTTTGTTGGGGACATCCACATATGTGGGTGTGAGTTGTGTAGGTGTGGGTGGTGTTTGAGTGATTGTGTTGACAACCTTCTCAGTGCCAGATATACTGACTTGTGAATGAGAGAGTATAGACTCTAGGTTCCTAATGTAATTGCATCTCTCGTAAATTGTGTTCCTAGGTGGTAGTAGAAGGTGGTTGTTTGTGTATGTAAGGCAGTTGCTACACTGTCTCAGGATGCCCATATCGACCAGACTGGCAGGAGAAACTGTAGGAAATTGTCCATCCATATTTGTCAGAATCTGAGAGAGAAGGCCAGAGAGTGCTAATGGGTAAGCCTAAAGCCCAAGTGCTTAAACCAAAACTAAGAGGCTTAGAATAACACAATTGAAACAGGCTATAAACAAGTAGTAACAAATGCAACAGAAAAGATGCAATTAAACACTTTAGAAAACAAGCCACAGAAAGCAGAAAAAGCAAGATGAAGTAATAGAGCAGGAGGAGAAAATACAAATACAGTAAAAGAAGCTGAATAAAGTGTTTTTTTTAGTTAGTAAAGTGGAAAGGGAGAGAGGAGGAACAGAAGAAAATTCAAGGTTAAGAAACTAAGGGGTTTCACCTTCCCAAATTATCTCTGTTAGGTAGAATGAGCGAATGAGATGGGACTGGGAGGAGTGTCCCTTACCAAATTTACAGTAGGGGCGGGCAACAGCAAAAGCCACAAATTATAAAAACACAACAGCAGTTGGGTGAGAGAGTGGAGGAAAAACAAAAATTCAGCCAGAGGTCAGCAAATATATAAATGGAGGCATAGAAAAGTAAATAATTCACTCAAACAAATAAATAAAAACCGTGCAGTCAACTAATGCAGTACTATTATGCAAATAAATAAAAAAGTGCAGAACTGATAAGCAAATCAGTACAACCAGTGCAGTACTGATAAGAAACACTAAACAGTTAAAATGTGAAAAATATACTTGTGTAGCTCTGTAATTCAGATTAACTCATTACATCCAAGTGATGCCCCAGGTGCATCTGCCATAACGTCCATTGACTCCTCTAGGCAGCTAATATTGCTTGTCCATATTTACATCAATAATTCCCAAACCATGCTATGTACAAGGTTTTAAAAGATTTCTTCTTAAACCTTGCACAATGGCAAATTGAACTGCATTAATATCTGATCTCTGTTTAGTGCAAGAAATTATATATTAACTGTTTTTATTATATTAATTTATATATATATATACAATTTTCACGTTTCTAAATATCTCAATAACCAAGTAACACAGACAGAAATCCTTAGCCTCATATGAAAGCTCTCAGCTAGATGAATAACATGTTGCTGACAGTATGTGTAACTTGAGTGGTTGCTGAGATATTGTAAGTTTACAAAATATTACAAACGTAATAGTTGCTGTGACTTATAAAATTCAGTTTAGGACCTAGAACCTAAAGAATACTACCACTATAAAAACAGTTTGTGGGCAAGGGTTTGCCATTTATACTTATTTCATAACGTATATGGTTGGTTCCAGAGATATGAACATGTGTTTGAAATGTGAGGACATAATTTGATTCTGTCAAAAGCTTAGGCTCTGCCCATTGAAGTTACAGTGCAAACCTCCTGAGTTCCATTGGAGTGAATGAGTTAAGAAACCCACACTGTCAGGCACAAATGGAGCTCTAACAAGATAAGCAGAAATTCACTCAAATGTAATATTTTTAAACCAGCAAGATAAAAGACCTTTCCAAAGCCACACCCTGAGACAAACAGATAACACAGAAGCTGTTTGACCAATTTGTCCTCTCTGGAATGAATACACCACAAACTCACAGTAGGGGCAGGCAACAGCAAAAGCCATCAACTTTAAGAACACAGCAGCAGTTGGGTGGGGAAAAAACAAAAATTCAACCAGAGATCAGCAAATATATAAATGGAGACAGAGAAAAGTAAATAATTCAACCAGAGATCAGCAAATATATAAATGGCAACACAAAAAAATAAATAATTCAGTCAAACAAATAAAAACAGTGCAACTAGTGCAGTACTGTTATGTAAATAAATAAAAAACAGTGCAGAACTGATAAGCAAATAAATATAACCAGTGCAGTAGTGATAAGAAACACTAAGTGTGAAAAATATACTTGTGTAGTTCTGTAATTTAGATTGTTTAAGAAACACTCTCCATCAAGCACAAATGGAGCTCTAGCAAGATACAATTACTAGAAAACTGAAATCAAAATCTAAACCAACTATAATTGAAGTATTGAATATTGTTAAAGAGCTTAAAGAACTGGAAGTTGAATCTTAAAAGGGAAGGAGCAAATTACAGGAATACCTGGCTCTAGAAGCTCCTCCCAGTCTTATCTCCTCTGCTCATCTCACTGGTTACTGTTTTCCCTTTGGACTGTTAGTATACTTTGGAATTGCCTTAAAGTGTGCATGTGTGTGCTCCTTATTACTGTCTTGTCTGCCTTTGAATCTCTTTGCAGTTACTTGTAGCTAGCTGTTAGGCTTGTTTCTGTTACCTTTTCACTTTTAGCTAACTAAAGTATGCCTTTACATTAAGAAAATTGGGACTGTTATTCTAGTGGCAGTAGTAAAGTAGCCTGGTTAGTCCAAGTTGGAAGACACACTGGTAGGCTTAAAATGAGATTGTTTCATCAGCCAGAGGGCTTTTTTAGGGTCTTAGTTGGGTGTTAATCTGCACTTGAGAGCTATTGTTACTGTGCTTTTACATTAAAAAAGAGCTTAAATTGTAGTTGTTTATTGGACAAGAGGGCACTGGAGTTAGTTTTCAGCTTTTTCTGTTTGCTATAATTTACACGCATTTTCTCAGAGCTGTTCACTGCTTAGTGGTGGTTAAGCGGTATTCTAGTGTAGCAAACCTAAAAAGCTAGTACTTAGGACTTTAATCTGTAACACAAAATGGCTTTGCTTGGAGCTGCACTTAAGGCAGTTAGAGCACCAAACAGGACTAAACATCTAGCCTTCACTCTAGACACCACTCAGTTGACCCCTGTAAAACCAATACCCTAAGTCATAATAGCCCAACCCTAATACAGGTCCTGACAGCATAGATTCTTAATTTTCTACTGTCTCTCTGGTCAGCTGGTGCATATGGGCTTCCTGAGTCAGTGTAGCAGTTGGTTGATGTACTCTGACAACCTTTTAATCCTTAAAGTAGCTAACACAGTATGCAAGAGGTGTACATACATAACTTCTTTGGTGGCAAAAATCTTGCTTACAATGTTGTCAAAAACACACTCACTACATCCTTCACACATACTGCTCACCACTCACATAAACCTTATGTTGAGTCACTTAAAAGAAATCTCTTCAAACCTCAAAGACTTCCTAAGCCATCAAACTGCAAAAGCTGCCCGCGGCAATCCCTAAAGCCCAAACCAAAAGCAACACACAAGCCTACACCCAGTGACTACCTCAAGAACAAAGCCCATAAGGCAAGCAAACACTTTACCTAGTATTCTTGTCACAGAAAGTTCCGTTTCTATGACACAGATACTCCTCTCACCAGACTGAAGAAGAAAAAGATAACAGTTATGTGCCTCTTTGGAGCAAGGATCTACAACATCACACATGCACTCAGTTCACACTGTACCACAGGTACCAATATGGCATCCTTCCATATCACTTTTGCAGTATTCTTTACTGAAGGGATTCCCTGCTTTGGGTAGCCCAATGTCCAGCCAGTATACCAAAGCCTTAGGACTTTAAAAGACAATGTACGTCACACATATGCTTCCCATTAATGGCGTAGGGCATAAAGGTAATATATCAGTTGTAAATACCTCAGAACGTCTTTGCTGCCAGTCTGAATGCCATCTTTGTCAGTCTGAATGCTCCTTCATTTGTGCTGGTTACTAAGCCATTTTCATGTAAATGTCCATTGGGGTTTTCTTATATATTTTTTTGTTTGTGAGGTTACATGTCCTCCAGAAAGGGAAAATGTCAGTGTGAGAGAGAGATTCCCCATATGAATCATCATGAGTGGTGTCTTTTTGGTTTGGGTGCATCTCATGACCATACTGTGTGCCTAATTTGTCAAGCGTTTATCCTTAAGATCCATCATAGTCGTCTCTTCTCCTTGTCTATCTACCTGGAAAACCAGTGTTTTAAGTTGTTGGTGCAGCATGCAATGGCAGAATTGTCCAGTACCGAGGGTCAGCTGTCTGACAAGAAGAAGGCAAAAAGTTAGTTCAGATTTGGTTGCTGTACTTCCTTCCCCAGACATCTCTCAAAATGCTGATGAAAACCCGGAGGATCTTCTGGTTGTTCTATCGGGTTCCTCTGTCGAGACTGCTTCAAAGGCCAGCATGAATCTGGCTTTTCACATGCCCTCTGTGGCTCTCCAGACATCTTTATGGATGTTGAGGGGGAACCTTGGCTCTTAATATCTGAGGAACCAGTGGGAGCTCTGCAGATTCTATTTCGGGAGGAGATTCCCACTACACTGATTGTCAGCAGGGGTCCAAACCTCATAAGGTCTTTAGGGCGGACATCCCTTAGAAATAAAAACAGAAAACTAAACACATTTCCCGTGCTCCTAAAGATCCCCAGTGTGAATGGCAACATTTTGCACAGGAGCTGTTTAATGACCTCATAGCCTTAAAGCCTCCCCAGGTAGTTCCAGTTTAGTCCCCCCCTTTGGTCTTTTATTCCACTTAAGAGGCCTAGGAACCAGCTCTTCTGATGAAGAATTGGACTCTGAGGAAGAATCCTTGGCTTACTCCTCTCAGATTCCTTCTCCATTGGACTATAGTTCTGAGGAGGAGGATTCCATTAGTCTAGATTGTCTCTTTGAGTAACTTTCTTTAGGGAATACTATCTCTTGTATGACAGAATTCTTTAAATGGGACTGTACTCAGGTTTCTGACATCCAGAAGATGCATTATGAACTCCTCAAGATGGAATCCCCCAAGCCCTCTGCTGTCTCTACAGTCCTAGCTGCCCAGTTGAACACTTTTTCAGCAGCTTCTAAGGCTCCTGATTCTTAACCTCCAGTCCCTAAAAAGCCTGACAGGTTTTATAAGTTGCTTACTGACTGTACATTTATTTACAGCTGTCCTCCTACTGACCCCTGTGTTGTGTCTGTCTCTTCAGACAAACCTTCCAAACCTTCTACTAAATTGCTTCCTTCTGAAAAGGACAGTAGGGCCATAGAACAACTGGTCAAAAAGGTGTGTGCTGTCGCTACTGTGGCCTTTCGGCTATTATTTATCAGACCCATATCACCAGGTATGTCTTAGCTCTTCTTTCTCAGGCATGTCAGATTATTTCTGACCTTCCTGACTGTGAAGGTTTCAGGGGAAGGTTTCAACCCTGCCTTTGTTGGGATCCTTGTCTCAAGTGGTTCGCCATTCTATTAAATGTAGTTATGATGCAGCTGATACGTCTTTTAGAGCTGCTGCCTTTAGTTCTGTGTTAAGACTTAATTCTTGGCTTTGTCTCCAACCTTTACCTGTGATATTAAGGCTACATTGATGGATGCTCCCCTTGATAGTTAAAAACACTCTGGTTCTGCAGTTGCTGAGCTTTTTAAGTCCCTATAAGAAAAAGAGAAGGCCTTACAGGAATTGAAACAGATTTTTGTTTCCCCTATTCATAAATTTCAGAGGAATTATCCTGTTAAGACTGCCTTTGTACGTAAACAGTCTCACCCTCCTCCCAGAGGTAAAAAGGGTTTTAAAAGACTCCTTCTGCTAAGTCTATTCAAACTGCTATTGTTTAGAAGCTGATTGTCTTCTTTCTCCATCCTAAGTCAGGTTCCTTTTATCTCTTCATCTTTTCCTGTCTCTTCCCACCTGGTTAAGGATCGCTCAGGATGCTTGAGTTAGGTCCATCATTCGTCAGAGATACTTTATGGTGTGGAAATCCCTTCCTCCTTTTTTTGGGCATTCATCAATCTCCTCAGGAACAACTGCTCTTTTTTCTGGATGTACTTCAGAGCCTTTTGTCTCAAGTTCACATTCAAGTAGTTTCTGCTCCTGCAAGGGAGAAGGGGCTGTATTCCAGAACCTTTTGGTTTCCAGGAAAGAGGGCACCTGGAGGCCCAATCTGGGGCATTGGTGCCCCATTCTTCTGCATCTAGCCAAGGGCAATCACCACAAGTTACCTCACAAGGTGGAACTACTCACATAATAGAAGGGGTCTCTTATCTGTCCTCACTTGTCCACTCTTCAACTGACGTGTGGTTGATATGGTTTTGATTCATTTTAGGCACCTTTTTTTCTGAGGATGTGCATCAATTCTGCAGGAGGCCAGGAAATCCCATGTGTCCATATGGAGGAGAATTTCTGTGTGGTGCTTTCAAGTACTTGTCTTCATTTGTTCTTCAGCTGTGGATTATGGATCCGTATCAGATATGACTCGGCCACATATCCAGCATCTGATCTGATCTGATCTGAACTGAACTCAAAGCTCCTCCACTTACCCATAATGTCCCTGTCTCCTTCCTCCCTTCAGATCTCGTTTGCCGCCTGTAAAATCCACATTGTGGTCTGAGTTCTCTGCTTTGTGATTTTGGTGGGTGAGTGTTTTTTGGGGTTTTCTCTCTCTCTCTCTATATATATTCTCTGCCTACTTTCTAACCTCCACCCAGTGTGGTCATCGGTTAAAAAAAAACCTCTATTCTCTACTTTCTTTTCACTTTCTGTAGCATGTGTGGTGAGTGTTTGTGAGTGTGCTGGGCCTGCCTTGGGATCATGTCCAAAATTCCCAAGCCAGGATTCAGAAGGTGCACAGTATGTGGCCATACCTCTCCCCAGCCAATGGCCACACTCTGTGCATGGTGTGTCTGGGGGCATCCCATCTTTAGACCTCCTGCTCCATCTGTGCTGGGTTCAATTCCAGGGCACTGAAGGACAGAAGGGATAAGCTTCATACTAATGGGCCTTCCTCCTCCTTTGGGGACTGTAGTCCCGGTGCCCCCAGCATCGGCTTTTGCTTCTACAGCCTCCCCAGCCTCTGGGACTCAAACTCCCATTAAGAGGTCCAGGGAAGGGGAGAAATCAAAAAAAGGACAGGCCAAGAAAGTGGTCCCCTGATCCTTTTGCTCTGGCTGTCCCTCCATCCAAGTCTAGACCAGCTTCCAGCCCAGAGTCTCCCCGGCTCTGTTCTCCCTGGGTTTCCCCTGAGCTGGAGGAGCCCTGGATCCATTCTCCCATGCAGGCTTCCCCTCACCGTCCTTCCAGACCGGTGTCGGTTGCCTTCTCCTCCTGATCCACCCAGAGCCTTAGTGAAACTGAGAAGAACAGGATGATGTGGAAGTTCATCTGCACCCAGATTCAGATGTGAGTCTTACCTGCCCCCTCTCCCTCCGAAGTGGGGAGCATGCAGTCATTCTTTACCCTGATTACTCCTTCTCCAATCTGACCTTTGGTTTTGGAGCTCTTGGATCAGAGGACCCTCGGGGTCGAGGGGTCAGCGCTGATGGTACCTTGTACCTTGACATTGGCCACAGCCTTGAGCATGTCGCTTCTGACTGGGTCAGATCAGACAGGCTGTCAGAGCCGTAGTCTCAGCGTCAGATCTGAGGGGATGTTGTTGTCTCTGAGTGTGTCAGAGTGCAGTCTTCCCCTCAGTATCTCGGCACTTGGATGCTTGCCTCTGCCTCCCCCATCAGGGCAGTGGGGGATGGCTCCTACTGGCTTTCGCAGGATGTCCATTCTCCTTTGGGTTTTGATGTGGTGGAGAGGGTTCTATCTGCTTCGTCAAGACCCTTGACCCTCTCATCATTGGACCCGCCCCGACTCAGATGGGAGTCTTACCTGCCCCCTCTCCCTCCAGAGTGGGGAGCATGCAGTCATTCTTTACCCTGATTACTCCTTCTCCAGTTTGACCTTTGGTTTTTGAGCTCTTGGATCCGAGGACCCTCGGGGTCGAAGGGTCAGCGCTGATGGTACCTTGTACCTCGACACCGGCCACGGCCTTGAGCATGTCCCTTCCTACTGGGTCAGATCAGACAGGCTGTCGGAGCCGTAGCCTCAGCGTCAGATCTGAGGGGATGTTGTTGTCTCTGAGTGTGTCGGAGTGCAGTCTTCCCCTCAATATCTCGGCACTTGGATGCTTGCCTCTGCCTCCCCCATCAGGGCAGAGGGGGGTGGCTCCTACTGGCTTTTGCAGGATGTCCATTCTCCTTTGGGTTTTGATGTGGTGGAGAGGGTTCTCTCTGCTTCGTCAAGACCCTTGACCCTCTCATCATTGGACCCCGCCCCGACTCCCTCTGTTTTGGGTATGGTTCTGACCATCCTGCCATCTCAGGGACAGCCTGCTGCCAGTTTGCCTCAGGAGGCTCTGGATTGGGAGCAGCAGGATGTTAACGAGTCCTCCCCAGAGATTCCCAGTGAGGAGATCCCTCGCAAACGCACGTGCAAAAGGAGGCACTTAGACTCCTTTCTGGAGTCACTCACCGAAGACACGGATTTGGAGAAGGGGAAGGTTCCCGCCAGTCACCCCCCCCCGAGGATGTCTCCTTTGGAGACATCATGGAACTCCTTTGCCAGGGGAGGGTCTGCCCAGAAACCTACCTCAGACGAATCGGTGTTCCTCGAGGCATTTGTTGCATGCCCATCTACTTGGTGTCCCCTCCCATTGATCCATTAGTGGACCTGATAACATCTCTGGCATGGAAGGAACCGGACATGGTAGGGCCCTTCCCAAAGGGCCCAGATAAAGTTTTAATTCCACCTTCAGATAGGGCACACTGGAACAAGGGGTCCCTGGTTGATGCTATGGTGGTGGCAGCTGCCACTAGGAAAGAGTTCGCTCAGGAGAGCTCTACGGTTCATTCTCCTGACCAAGAGTCAAGGTCACTGGACCAGTTTGGGAAGCAGGGTGTACTCTTCAGCGACTTTTTCAATAAGAGCGCTGAATTGCATGACACGTGATTCGGCTGCAGTGAGACCTAGTGAAGGAGATCGCTGAGTTCGACCCCCGAGTCCATGGCAGAGGACAAGACGTTTTCTGCTTGTATGGCCACTATGAAGTCAGTCGTGAACACCTCTATGCATCTCTTCTCCCATGCTACTGAGGGAGCCGCTAGGGCAGCTGGTACAGGCATTGACATCAGGCAACACACCTGGCTCCGGCTCTGTCAGTTCTCAGAACCTTTTAAGACATCATTCACCAATGCCCCATATGACGGTTCCTCCCTGTTTGGGAATTTTGTACATGAGACTTTGGTTCAGAGTGAGAAGGACGGGAAGACTCTGTCTGCCGACGGGATCCGCTTCTCCACCCCTCAAAGATCCTTTTCTAGGAATTAGCAAGGGACTTCAGAGATGTGGTTCCGGATGTCTCCGGCGTTTTCCCGATACACTCAGGGCTCACCTTCCCCCAGGGGCAGAGAAGGATACGATAGATGTCACCCTAGAGGCAGAGGGGGTATGAGAAATTACAGGTCTTGAGAACCTTTCTCAGACAGACACAGGCAGCAGCCCTGAAGGTTTACTCGACTGCTCATTTCTGGGGGCAGTTGGAGGCCAGTTATCACTAGACCTAACGGAGTGGGAGTCTGTCACAACAGATCATTGAGTGTTGCAGATAATATCCAGAGGTTATTCAATCCCATTCCTCGAGCCATCTCTACTACTGAAACACCTCCGGGACATTCCACCTGTGCACAGGGAGGATGCAGCACTGGAAATAGCTAAGCTGTTAGAAAAACAGGTCATCCAACATGTCCCTCAAGACCAGTTCAGATTAGGCATTTATTCCTTGTTCTTTTTAGTGCCAAAGACCAATTTTGGATCTGTCCACCTTGAACCTGTCATTGGCCAAGATGAAATTCTGGATGGTCACCCTTTAGTCTGTCCTCCCCTTTCTGCAGGAGAATGATTGGATGTGATTGCTCGACCTCCAGGATGCATACTATCATATCAAGATGAACAGGCACTCTCGGTGGATGTTCATCGTGTTACACTGCTGCAGTCATTACACTTGGGTTATCCTGCCGTCAGGCAGTCCCGCAGTCGGCCAGAGTTCCAAAGTCTTGGTCTGGCGTCGGTTGCTGTTGCTTCTTCCCTGACGTCAGTGTGCCAGGGGTATATAAGATGCATCCGACGCCATTTTCTTCAGTCTTTCTTGCCGCGCGGTGCCCGAAGCAGAAGCAGTTCGCAAGTGCCGGTCGGCTGACTCCTGAGATTTTCAAAGTCGAATTTCAGATCCGAAGTCTTCAATAAAGCTAAGTACCCCGTTGGGGAAACTTTTTTCTTGCCTCAGATCGATGTCAGAAAAAGTTAATAATTGTATTTCTTGTGGGAAGCAAATAGCTCATAAGGACTTCCACTCTTACTGTATTCCATGCCTAGGCCCTGATCACAACGTCACTAGTTGTCGGTTTTGTGCTAGATTTAACAAACGCACTATAAAAAGACGTTTTGATTTTGCTTTGCACTACTTTGGACAAAGGTTCAATTATACTATGCCGTCGGAACCAACAACTGCAATACCGAAAAAATGCAAGGACAAGGATAAAGACAGGCATCCGAGGTCCAAAACCGACGACGAAACCTCTTCTAGGCCAGTCACCGGTTCGCCGGTTCTCAGGCACTTTCCCAGACCCTAACAACCGCTACCTCAGAGCCACAGGCTGCCTTCGACTCCCACGTGGAGACAACTAGGCCTCTGGAAACTCAAGGTATTGGGCCTATGGAAACTAATCCCTCAGATGGGTCCGAAGCCGCTGAGCAGGCATCAGCTTCTGAGGGTGTTTTCAGACCTTCACAACTTACCATTAAAACAACAGCAAAGACAAAAGTACCATTAAAGACAAAGAAACAAGTACAGCATTCTCCTGGACAGTCCTCCATGCCTAGGAAACAGATGCTTAAAATGGCCGAAGACCTCATTACTCTAATCAGGGGTTCCCATCCCCCTCCTGAGAAAAGGCCTAGGCAGGATGCAGACTATGACTCCTCTGATCAGGTCTCCATTTCCTCTGATTCCTCTTCAGACCAGGGATACTCTCTACCCCCCTATGAGGACTCTGATGCTGAAGAATCTATCCCTTCAGCCTCTCCTCCTGAGGATTATTCTTTTGGGGAAACTTTACATACCATGAGGGAGCATTTCCATTGGGAAAGTCAGGATTACTCAGAATCCAAGAAAAGGCTCAGGGATTTCCTTTTATTGCCTCAGCACAGGCCACTGGCTATTCTGCCTGTGCTAGATATTGTGGATGATGTGTTCTCTGAATCCAGCTTATCTCCTGATTCTTTGCCCCCTGCTCCAGCCAAGCCAGATAGGTATTATAGAGTCCCTGACTCTCACAAGTTTCTTTATAAAAACCTTTCTGCTAATCCAGAAACTATTTCCCAGGGTCCAAAAGGGGTTAAGGCTTCCATTGCAAAAAATCCAGTACCCTCTGACAGAGATTCCAGAGCTTTGGATAGATGGGGGAAGAAAGTATACACTTCTGCAACTTTAGCAGTAAGAGCTTTAAATTGCCAGTTTCACATGCTTAAGTACCAACAATATTTAATGGCTCAGTTAAAACAGAAAATGCTTGCAAGCTCAGAAGCTCCTGATTGTAAAGAAATGCAGGATTTATTGCATGCTGTTGAACAGGTGGGAAAACATACTCTGCAATGTGGTTTTGATTCTTTAGAGGCCTCTTGTAGAGCCGCAGTTACAGGTTCTGTGATTCGAAGACATGCTTGGTTAAAAGAACAGAGTTTACCTGATCATGTTAAGGCAAAATTATTGGACGCTCCTTTACAGCATGATTCCTTGTTTGGTGTTAAGGCAGAAGAGGTGTTAAAGAAAATGGAGGATAAAGCTAAATCTATGCAAACAGTCAAGGATTTCTTACAGCTACATCCACCTCGATTTAGCAGAAATTGGCCAACAAAGAATTGGTCCTTTCCAGTGTCAGACAGGCCACAAAGAGGCAGATACAGACGCCCAAGAGGCAGATCTCAACCCCAAGGCTCAAACAGACAACGACATTGGGGCTCCTCAACCCCAAAAGGAGGTGAGGATAAGTCTCAATGACTTTCCCATTCATACGCCAAGCACTTCCCTTTTGGAAGCCCCCTTAGGGGGAAAACTAGCACTTTTTTCTCAAAACTGGCAAACAATCACCCAAGACAAATGGGTTCTGAATATTGTGTCTCAAGGTTACAGGTTCCACTTTCATACTTTACCAAGGCTAAAAGGAATGCCAGACCTGCCACAAAATCAATGGACAGAGGCACAAAAACAAATTTCAGCCCTCATGGACATGAGAGCTATTCAAAAAGTACCACAACAGGAACAAGGACAAGGATTTTACTCAAGACTCTTCCTGGTCCCCAGAAAGGACAAGGCCTGGAGGCCCATACTACACCTTTCTATTCTAAATACTTACCTGGATATTCCGAAATTCAAAATGTTGACATTACAGCAGCTTCTACCCATGCCGGGCAAGAAAGCTTGGCTTGTTACTCTGGACATCAAAGAGGCATACCTGCATGTCCCTATCAGACAAAATTGCAAAAGATACCTCCGATTCAAAGCTGGTACAAGGCACTACCAATTCTCTGCACTGCCCTTTGGCTTATCTACTGCGCCCAGGGTCTTCACAAAGTGCCTGGCACCAGTAATTGCATTTTGCAGACAGAAAGGAATTCAAATATATCCATACCTGGACGACTGCCTCATTCAAGCAGAGACAATGGACATTCTTCTACAGCATCTGGCGTTTGTAAAAAGGTTGCTAATTTCTCTAGGGTACACAGTAAACAAAAAGAAGTCAAAACTAGTGCCCTCACAACAGATTATATTCCTGGGTGCAGCTTAAATACAACGGCCCAGATGGCTTACCTCACGCCAGACAAACAAGTTCACCTAACTCAATATTTTCAACTACTGGCAAAAAAGTCCCATCTCCCTGCAAGAAAAATTCTGCAGGCCCTGGGATTCATGGCATCCTGCATACTACTAATACCGTATGCCAGACTGCATATGAGGAAATTACAATGGTACCTAAAAAGTGTTTGGACTCAACACTCTCACAGTTTAGAAGCAGTAATACCAATGATTCCCTGCCTACAACAGGAGTTTCGATGGTGGGCACAGGCATATCACAAGGGTCAGCCTTTTACCCTACCCACAGCCAGGCAGACTCTAACAACAGATGCTTTGGATTACGCCTGTGGAGCACACATGGCATGAAAATGCATTCAGGGCAAGTGGACCACAGACCAGATGCATCTTCACATCAATCAAAAAGAGATGTTGGCTGTTCAAAATGCCCTAACAGCTTTCAAGGACCTTCTGCATCCAGGACAATTATTATTAAAGACAGACAACACCACAGTAATGTGGTACATAAACAAGCAAGGGGGCACTAATTCTTATCCCCTGTGCAGGCAAGCCATGACCTTGTGGAACACAGCTCTAACGTATCAAGTTCACCTGCAAGCACAATTCCTGCCTGGAAAGAAAAATACTGTGGCAGACGATCTAAGCAGAAATATCATGGACCCTCATGAATGGAAATTGAATCCACAAATCTTCAGCATGGTAACACAAAAATGGGGATGCCCAGACATAGATCTTTTTGCCTCCCCACTGAATTGCCAATTACAAAACTTCTGCGCAAGGACTTATCACAAACAAGCATAGAAAGTGAATACTCTTTTGTTCAGCTGGAAAAACCTAAAAGTTTATGCCTTCCCGCCACTGCCTCTCCTTTCAAAGGTACTCCTAAAAGCCAGACAAGAAAAACCACAGATGATCCTGATTGCTCCAGACTGGCCATGCTAGCACTGGTACCCTATCTTAAGGAACTTAGCTCAAGGCCCACCATGGATTTGGCCTCAAATTCCACACCTTCTGACTCAACACAACAATCAGATCCTGCATGGTCAGCTCAAAACCCTAAACCTGGCTGCATGGCAGATTCACTAGTCACACAGGCAACACCTCTCTCTAAAGCTGTTATAGATGTCATTTTGGAGGCCAGGAGGCCTAGCACCACGAAAGCTTACTCAGAAAAATGGAAGAGATTCTGCACCTGGAACCAGGCTCAAAGCCTTGACCCTCTTATTCCAAACATTCCTCAGATTTTACAATACTTAACTGAGATGCTGGACAGAGGCCTATCCTTCTCATCAATTAAGATCTATGCCTCTGCCATTTCAGCACATTACAACACGGATCCTCCTTTATTCTCTCATCCCTTGCTAAAGCAGTACGTCAGAGGGGCTAAAAACATAAGACTGCCCCGGAGAGCACCAACACCAACTTGGGACCTCAATTTCATTTTGGAAAAACTAACCCTGCCGCCTTTTGAGCTAGCCAGTACAGCCAATCTAAACATTTTATCATGGAAAACAGCTCTGCTCCTGGCAGTAACTTCAGCACGAAGAGTCTCAGTGCTACAGGCATTAATGGCAGTGGAATCTTTTATAATTTTTCATCAGGACAGGGTTTCTTTAAGGACAAACCCTACCTTTATGCCAAAGGTGGTATCTAGAGTGGCTCTTAACCAAACCATCCATTTGCCAACTTTTTATCCAAACCCCCCAGAATAAAGGGGAGAAACTTCTGCATTCTTTGGACATACACAGGCAGCTACGCTTCTACTTGGACAAAACAAAAGCTTTCAGGAAAACTGAGCAACTGTTTGTAGCATATGCTGCAGGATCACAGGGCAAGGCTATCTCGAAGCAGACTATATCCAAATGGATAGGACACTGTATTCGTTACTGCTACACACAGTATGGAAAATCAGTCCCAAATAACATTAGGCCACATTCCACCAGGGCAACAGCCACTTCAACAGCCTTTCTCAGAGGAGTACCTACCAAGGAAATTTTGGAGGCTGCAACTTGGAGTTCAGTGCGCACCTTTACCAAGCATTACCACCTGCCTCTATACTCTAAATCCAGAGCAGGATTTGCCACTGCAGTTCTGCAGGGCCTCATAGCCAATCCTAGCTCTTTATAGACCAGCCACCCAACCTTAGCTTTGGGATTCTACCCAAGTGTAATGACTGCAGCAGTGTAACACGATGAACATAGTACAGTTTTGTACCTACCATAAATGTAGATGTTCGAGTGTTCACACTGCTGCAGTCCAGGTTACCCTCCCTCCATCCCCTCTGAACTAGCTGGATTTATCTATGCCTTTCTATCCTATACAGCCTTTGTGGTGTATTTGCTTGTAACTGAAGGTATTGTTTTTATTGCATATGTATATTTTTTATTAGCAATATGTATTGCCTACCTACTTGGTGGCACCTGACATCTGGGGCAAGAAAAACTGAAGAAAATGGCATCAGATGCATCTTATATACCCCTGGCGCACTGACGTCAGGGAAGAAGCGACAGCAACCAACGCCGGACTAAGACTTTGGAACTCTGGCCGACTGCGGGACTGCCTGACGGCAGGATAACCCAAGTGTAATGACTGCAGCAGTGTGAACACTCGAACATCTACATTTATGGTAGGTACAAAACTGTACTTTTCTCCACTTCCGGCTGGGAGCCAATCATTTTCATTTCAGAGCTCTCCCCTTTGATCTCACCACAGCCGCCAGGGTATGCACCAAAGTGATGGCAGCAGTAGCGGCTCACCTGAGACTCCAGGGCATTCAGGTTTTCCCCTACCTGGATGATTGGCTTCTCACTGCCCCTTCCAAGCATCAACTCTGTCAAGCAAGGGATTCCTTCTTTTTGCTAACCCAGAGGTTAGGCATCACCATCAATCTCAGCAAGTCATCTCTAGCCTCAGTTCAGATGTTAGACTTCATTGGGGCTCGGTTAGACACTATCCAGACAAACGTTTTCCTTGCTTCAGACAGGATACACAGTCTGAAGCTTCATGTTCTTTGCATTCTTGAAACTCACTCCCTGACAGCAGTAGTAGTACTATGGGCATTGGGGTCTATGGCGGCCACGATCAGTCTTCTACCCTTGGAGTGTCTTCACATGCATATCCTTCAGCGGACTCTTTCTGTATAATGGTTCCTGTTAGAATCTAACATTGTCTCATCCTGTTCGAATCTCCCATCTGTGCAGGGGCTGTCCTTCGATGGTGGATTCATTCTCAGGACCTGGTCCAGGAACGTCCTTTTCTCCCTTCATTCCCCAAGGCCACAGTGACCATGGATGCTTCTTAGCTGGGGTGGGAGGGTATTGCTCAGGAAGGACAGTCCAAGGCAAGTGGTCCCCATATAAGACCAGTTTGCATATCAACGTCCTGGAGATGAGGGCGGTGCTTCTCATGTTGCAGGCTCTCCATGCCCATCTTCCATTAGGTACGATTGCTATCCGGACAGACATATCATTGGTCTGGTACATGAACAAACGGGGGGTCCAGATCTTATCCCCTTTGTCGCAAAGCCATGAGTGTGTGTGGGAATGAACGATCTCCACTGGCCGGTTTCTGGTGGCAAAGCACATTCTGGGATGGACCAACATTCCTGTGGACAGACTCAGCAGATCTATCCTGATGCCTTATGAGTGGTCTCTGAATCCTTCAGTAGCAGAACAGATCTTTCATAAGTGGAGTCAGCCTTGCTGCGATCTTTTTGCATCTCCTTCCAATGCGAAATGCAGCGAGTTCTTTGCTCTGAATCCCCCTCAGGGAGAAAGCCCCAGAGATGCTTTGATTCATGCTTGACCTCCCGGTCTTCTGTATGCTTATCACCCTCTATCCTTGATGACATTTCTTCAGAAAGCTCGCAGGCTGTGGAATCTTGTAATCCTGATTGCCCCAGTCTGGCCTTGCCAAGTCTGGTTTCCCTCTCTGTGGTCTCATCTGGTGGCTCCACCATGGATATTATATCTATTTCCGGATTTGTCACCTGTCAGGGATTCCCCATCCAGACCTGGACAGTCTAAAGCTCACTGCTTGGTTGCTCCAGTTCCCATGATCATCAGGACTCCTGGATTATCTTCTCCCATTAAAAGAATTCTGGTGGCGGCTCATAAGTCTTCCACCAGTAAGGTATACTATAGCAAGTGGAAATGTTTTTCTATATGGGCTTTGCAGTGTGTATTGGATCCTTTTACTGCTGCAGTTTCTGCGGTGTTGGAATTCTTATCGGGGATTTTTCAACAAGCTGCCAGTTCCTCCACAGTTAGAGTTCAGCTGGCTGCGATTTTCATGTTGAGGAAAATAGGGCTTCCTTAGCATCTTCTAAACTTTGCAAGACCTTCCTTAAAGGTACCTTTCTTCTGAGGCCACCGGTGAAGATTCCTACGCTGCCATGGGATCTTACATTAGTGCTGCAGGCTTTAGTTTTGCCCTCCTTTGAACCTGTAGCTTCATTGAATTTGCAGTTTCTGTCATGGACTCTGCATTCTTAGTTGTCATTACTTCTGCCAGGAGAGTGTTGGAACTTCAAGCATTATAGACCAAGGCCCCTTATATGATTTTCCATAAGGACAGAGTGTCTTTGCATACTAACCCATCTTTTCTTCCCAAAGTAGCTTCAGAGGCCAACATTAACCAGATGATCAGTCTGCCAGTGTTCTTTCCAAATTTTCAAAATAAGGGCGAATATAAATTGTATTTGTTGGATGTGCACAGACAGTTACGTTTCTGTTTGCACAGGACAATAACATTTTGTAAATCCGACCAAATCTTCCTTTCTTATTCCAAACCATTTTAAGGGAAACCAATATCCAAAGTTACTATTGCCTGTTGGATTTCCCAGTGTATTATCCAGGCATATTCTGTCAGGGGGATTTGCCCACCAGGTCAGATAAAAGCACATTCTACCAGATCCATGACCACTTTAGTGGCTTTTTGGTCCAGAGTTTCACTGGATGTTGTTTGTTCTGCAGCTGCTTGGTCCTTATCTCATACCTTCGTTTCACATTATAAATAGCACATCATATCCAGGAACAGGGCATCCTTTGGCTCTGCCATGCTATGGAATATCCATCCATGAGGGCCTTCCAGGTGTATAGCAGCTGGGGATTCTGTCCCAGAGGTTGAAGAACAAATGAGGACAACTACTTCAGATGAAGTTATGTACTCACCATAGCATTCCATCTGAGTAGCTGTTCTTCATTTGTCTTCAAACACCCCCCCTGCCTTGCCTGAACTGTTGTTGGCTATATATATGTTGGACACCTTCAGGATGTCCTTTGTCCTGCTCTTTGCTCAGAATTTTTTTTTCTGGTAGTGAAAGGTCCTGTTGGGTCATGTGTGACTTATGGATTGGGCAGCAAACTCGATCTGAAGGAGAGGAAGGAGATGGGCATTATGGGTAAGGGGAGGAGCTTTGAGCTTGGATCAGATGCTGGATATGCGGCTGAGTCGGATCCATAATCCACAGGTTGAAGACAAATGATGAGCTATTATTCAGATGGAATGTTATGGTGAGTACATAACTTCTTTTTCAGGAAGTCTCGTGGTTCTTTCCAAGATATACATGGAGATAGTTCCCTCCGGGGCAGAGGAGGGAACTCAAATGGATGACAATGCCCATGTGGCAGGGGAGGCCCAGAAAACCAAGGGTCCAGCGATTTCTTTTCTGACAGACCCAATTAGCACTCCTGAAAGGAGACCGATTGTCCTCCTCTGGTGACAATCGGGGGTCAGTTATCCCTGCATCAGAGAGCTTGGGTAGATTTAACAAGAGATACTTCGGTGCAGAGGATTATTTCCAGAGGCTATATGATTCCCTTTTCGCTTTCATTGTCCATCTGTCTGCAAAATTCGTGATGTCCCACTCAGTCAGAGGAAAGCAGCAGCACTAGAAATACAAAAGTGACTAGAAAAAAAAGTGTCATCCAAGAGGTCCCATCAGACCAGATAGAATCCAGAACTTACTCAAGATTCTTTTTAGTGCTAAAGAAAACGGGACTGGAGACCAGTTTTTGATCTCAGTGACTTGAACAAGTCGGTTCGACATACAAAGTTTCTGGATGGTCATGGTTCATTCCATTATACCCTTTCTGGGCAAGGAAACTGGATGTGCTTGATAGACCTTCAGGATGCATACTATCACATAAAAATGAGCAGACAAGCCAGAAGGTATTTATGCTTCCTGCTGGGAGCAAGTCACTGTCACTTCAGAACTCTGCCCTCTGGCTTCACCACAGCCCCCAGGGTGTTCACCAAATGCATGGCAGTGGTAGCAAATCATTTGAGACCTCAGGGATTCCAGGTATTTCCATATATAGATGACTGGCTCATTACCACCCTAACCAGGCATCTACTAATAAGAAGAAAAGATCAAATACTTCAAATTTGTTCTTATCTGGAAATAATCATAAATTACAAAAAATGTCAGTTACAACCAACTCATAACCTTGCAATTCATAGGAGCAGTCTTCAACACAATATCAGTGACAGCTTCTGTTCCTCTCTCAAGAGTGCAGACTATCAGATTCCAGGTCAGGAAAATAATTCACAATACCAAAATTTCAGCCCGGTTAATCCTACAAACCTTGGGGTCATTGTCAGCTGCCATAATCTTAGTTCCTTTAGCAAGATTTCATATGAGAATTCTTCAATGGATACTAGCACTTGTCAGCACAAATAAGAATCACATAGGTATGCAAGAAATATCTCTGGTAGTGGATTCAATCAGATCAGGTTCTACAAAGCTCTCCGTACATTCTTCCTCAACCCAATCTCATAGTAACCAGAGACGCTTCCCAGATTGGGTGGAGAGGGGCACTTTCTGGGGAAAACAGTCCAAAGCACTTGGTCCCCTTATGCAGCTAATTTGCATATCAGTATTCTAGAGATGAGACCAGTGCTCTTAACGTTGCAGGCCTTCCAGGATGCTCTCCCTTTAGGGACAGTTGCAATTCAGACAAGACAGTATGCCAGTAATTTGGTACATCAACAAACAAGGAGGAACCAGCTCTTACCCCTTGTGTCAAGAAGCACTTGGGGTATGGCAATGGGCAATCTCATCTAACTGCTTTCTCATAGCAATGCACATTATGGGGAAGTCCACTGTGATAACAGACAAAGTTTGCAGGTCCATTCTTCTATCTCATGAGTTGTCTCTCAACATGAAAGTGACAGAAATGATTTTCCGCCAGTTTTTGCTTCTCCTGTAAACAACAAATTCAGCAGCTACTTCGCCCTAATTTCTCCTCCAGGGGAGTCACCAAGGGATGCTCTACTTCACATTTGGCCCCTCGGCCTACTTTATGCTTACCTGCCAATTCCCCTAATTCCAAAATTCCTGCAGAAAGCTGTCAGGTTGAAGAGCAAAGTCATCCTCATTGCACCTTACTGGCCTCGACAGATTTGGTTCCCCTTCCTGTGGCCTCATCTATTTAACAACCATGGATTCTGGAGCCGATTACAAACCTTCTGTTTCAGCCGACAGGTATGATTCATCTGGATATCTCAAACCTCAAGCTGACTGTGTGGTTTCTCTAATTCCGTTAATAGCTAGATAACCGATGCTGTCTTCCCATAAGCTACTGCAAGGAAACTTTACACAAGTAAATGGAAAAGGTTTGTTTGCTGGGCACAACAAAAACATATTGACCTTGTCCTCAGCTGTGTACATAGTATACTTGAATTTTTGGCAACAGTTTTTAATGAGGGAGCTAGCACCTCAGTGATTAAAGTTCACTTAGCAGCAATCTCTAGCTTTGATGTTGGACTTGAGAATTCTTCTGTGGCCTCTTCTAAACTTTGTAAAGCATTTTTGAGAGGCACACTCCTGCTGAGACCCCCATATAAAGGTCCTACTCCACCATGGGATTTGAACTTAGTACTGCAGGCCTTAATTCATTCTCCCTTTGAATCAGCATCTAAATGCAATCTTAAGTTTCTGACATGGAAAACTATCTTTCTAGTGGCAATTACCTCTGCTAGAAGAATTTCAGAACTTCAGGCATTGTCATATAACCCTCTGTACTTGATCCTTCATAAGGCTAGAGTCACTTTACATACCGATGCGTCTTTCCTTCCTAAGGTGGTGTCAGATTCCAATATCAATCAATCCAGTAATTTGCCAGTCTTCTTTCCTAAATTTGCAAACAAAGGTGAACATATGTTGCATTTATTGGATGTTCACAGACAATTACATTGTTACTTACATTAGGACAAAAGAAATTAGGAAGACAGATCAATTACTTGTGATCTTTACAGATTTTCAATTGGGCAAACCAGTTGCAAAGGTAACTTTATCCAGATGGTTGATGGATTGCATATCATTCATGTATAACTAGTTAGATCTAACTTTAACAAAACCTCTAAGAGCCCACTCAACTAGATCCATGATGACTTCCTCAGTGTTTCTGTCTAGAGCTTCCATGGATGGTATATGTGCGTCTGTGACTTGGGCAAACCCTCATACCTTTATCACTCATTACAAACTGAATCTGGTCTCGAGGGGAAGAGTAGCCTTTGACTCTACTGTGCTCAGAAATATCCTTCCTTAGAGTCCACCTGGGATTTTAGCAAGATAGGGACTTTGTCTCAACAGTTGAAGATAGAATGAAAATTGACATCGGATAAAAAAAAGTTATGTACTTACCATAACATTCCATCTGTGTTGCCCATTTTCATTCATCCTCAACTTCCCATCCACCAACCCCCAACCCTTTTTCATTATGAACTTCTCGAAGAACAGGAGACTATAAGGACACCACTGTCCTTGATATTGAGCTCCAGATATGGCCTTTATGTCAGGAAAGGTATAGTAGTTCTGCTTTAGGCAAAAACAGCAAACATGATCTGAGGTTTGTTAGGGGTTGGTGCATTTTGGGTATTGAGGAGCTAAAGAGCTTTTTGGCGGCTACATGCTTTAGTAATGGCCGAGTTGAATCCGAGGATTGGATCTGAACCAAACAATTGAGGGAGAATAAAAATAAACACCACAGATGGAATGTTATGGTAAGTACATAACTTTTTTTACAACTTTATTATGTATAGAAAATGCAGTTTTAAGGTTGTGTAGTTAAGCTCATCGGTGCATCTGTTTAACTGCAGAAATACAGATGTCCTTCTTTAGATTACTGTTGCAGTATTCCATTACTATTTGGGTCATCTCATCTAAGTAACCTGATGTCCAGCTGGTGTATCAAAGCCAGAAACCCTCCATATGGTCATATGTCTGTTGTATGACCTAAACCTGTGGGTGTAGGGGTATATGAATGGATGTAGGAGAGTAAGACCCTCAGACTATCTTGCTGCCAGTCTGAATGCAGAATTTTTTCTCCCATCAGCTTGCTTTCCATGTTGTTGTTGGCTCCTATCTTTGCCTACACTTATTGAAATAGGTGCCCTGATGAGGAACCTTCTTTTTCTTCTAATTTTTCATTGGCAGATTTGTTAATGTCAGCTAAGAGAGGGAAGTGTGACTGTGGAAGGCAGGTATATTATAAGGACCTTCATTCCTAGTGTTTATCTTGCCTAGTGATTGAACACAATTACAGAAGCTGTCCGATCTATCAATCATCTGTTCATAAGTCCCACTGTATTCATCTTCCCTCATTAAACACTTACCCACCTTTTGAAGTGCCTCTCTCAGTCCAAGATGGGGAATCCCTCAGCCTTGGACATTCCACTTGCACCAAAGAAGTTCAAAAAAGTTAGGCCTGAACCACCTGCTGCTTAGTTTGATTCAGACACATTTGTTGAGATTCAGGAATCCATGATACAGTGGACTCTGTTTTAGACATCAGCTACTGAGACGTTGCAAGAGGCAGGTATGGTGTCTTAATCTTGCATGTTTGATGAGCCTGTTCATACTGACATGTTTGAAAAAGTGGAATCAAGGGTGATTATTTCAGAAGGACTGAAGGGCATTCCTCAAATCATTATATGAGAAGAGGTGCCCAGTACTTGAGGTCCCCCAGGGTTCTGACCCGCCACACTTCATTAGGACAGACATCACTGCTACAAAAAAGAAACAGAAAAATAAAAAAGTTTTCCCAGTTCAAATGCCTCAGGAAAAGGAATGGGTGGAGTTCTTGCAGGCCAGGTATAAGGCCATCATGTCTCTGAAACCCCTTTTTACATTTTATTTCCTTCTTTCCCCCTCAGAAAAGAAAACATGAATTTTCATCTGAGTAGGAGGAGGAATTTGATTCTGATGAAGATTCCTTAGCTTATTCATTTCAGATCCATTATCCTGGTCAGCTTGCCTCTGATAATAAGAACACCTTGTCCCCTGACTCCCCATTGAGAAAATATAATTTGGGGAAAATATAAGAAAAAATATTAATTCATTTATTTCCATTTTTAATTAGGATAGTTCGACTAGGCAGAACCCATTTTCAGCAGATGCCTGGGAAGAAAAGCCCCATGTTTACATATTAGACATAAAACATTAGAAACTGCATATGATAACAATTTTTAAACTAACTAAAGTGAGTTTGAGAAATACAAAAAGTTTCCAAAAGCATTCATAGGCCTGCAAAAAAGAAATGAATTGAATAACATACGATATATACAAAAACAGGCCAAACATTCCATTGTAGGCTAGAATGATTATACGAATATGCACTTAGAGTGATGAGGTGGTATAATAAAGCACTTAGATTGTGAATCAAAAGTATCTGATGTACTTGTACCTGTTCCTCCATATATATGTTCATTAAACATTACAGAGTGGATTCCTTTTCTAGATCAAGGACTTATTTTGCCCGATCTGTATTACCTGGATTGGTAGACAGCTCTCCCATGTCCAGCCTATCCAGTCTTTCCAACTTCTAAGATCACCCAATAGTGTTGGCATACTGCAACACTGATCTAAGGAAGGACATAGTACAGTTGTGTAAGAACTTATCATAGCAGTAGATGCTCTACTGATCATTGTTGCAGTAATGTATTCCCTCCTACCTTCCCCGGTTTTATCTCTATTCTCTGTACACTGAGTGGGGAGCAGTTCCTTCTTATCTCTTTTTGGCTGACCTTGTTTTTTCATTGATCTTTTACTCAGGGTTGTCCAGGGGCTCCTGGCTTTAGGTAGTCTGAGGCTCTTACACTCCTACAGCTGCTGTGTACTCCTTCGCCCATGGACTTAGGTTATATGCCGGATGTATGAGTATAGTACTCCAGCTGGGCAAAAGGTTATCCTGGCGAGATAACCCAAGAGTATTGGAATACTGCTGCAGTGATGATTAGGACATTTTGTTCTGGTAAATTCTTACATAACTGTACTTCATTGCAATATATTCATAAGATTGTAAACAGATTATATGAGCTCTAAATTCCATTCCACTTCTGTTTTCTTGAGTAGAAGAAACTGAGGCCACATGTTTTCAAATTAATATAAAGAGGTTTAATAGCAAAATACAGTCAGTTAATTTCACTGTTATGTAGAATATAATACTTTGAGGTTCAGTTTCACCAGTGTAGTAAGATAGACTTCATTAACCTTGAGTTCAGCCTTGGCATGTATGCATACCAGTGGTATATATAACTGAAAGGGAGCCTACAGTTTTGATGAAGTTAATACATTGTGTAAATTAAACAAACATATTTTAGTTTGAACTTTGAGGCCAATACTAGGTATTGGCTAACTAGTTTTTAAAGTGCTTATCTTTTAATAGACATTTGGTGTTTCTTCAGATGTCATCCAGTTGCAGATAATCAATTTTGTAATTGGAACCAGTGGATATGTTTTGTCATTCATCAATAAACATTATGGTGGTTAATAAAAAATGACCAGATGCCCTTACGGATAAACTAGATAATGTACAGAGCAACACTGGAGACAGGTGAGTTAAACCAAGGCTGGTGGAAGATGGTCTTTCTTTTGGAGGATGTGCTTACTCCAAACATAGCTACAATGATGAGCAATAAAACAAGAGCTGCCTAGAATTAGGTCACTTTCCTGAAGCACAGCAGTCACCTAATTAGTCATGATTCATTTTTAGTTGTTACTTGTTACGTCATTAAAAGAAGAGCGTTTAATCAGTGTAGCAAGAGTGGTACTTTGGCAAGAGTTTAGTCACTGCCTCAGTACCTTTGTGCAGGCAACAGGACGGGTCTATATTAAATAAGTGAATGCTGATTTATTGACCCTTTAAGAGCGAAAGCTGATAATCCCGAAGACATGGAACAGTGATTTTTTTTAACAGGGAAAAAAAATCACTGAGTTGTTTTCGGGACTTTGCCATTTCTTCCACTGTGGTGCAATCTTATTTTGTGTGTTGAACTTTTTTTTTTGTGGAATAGCGAATATTTTCCATGGGAAAAAAATCGCTGTTCCGTGTCTTCAAGATTGTCAGCTTTTGCTGTTAAAAGGTCAGTAAATCAGCGTTTACTATTTTAAGCATTCATTGATTTAACATAGATCCAACAGGACTAGGCAAGTTACTAGCTACACGTTTGAACCTGATTTGTGCAGTGCAACACATCAGTGAGCTAAATAAAGTGGAGTCTTTGGACTGTTGACAGTGTTTTGGGTTAGAAAATCACTGTCTTAATTGTACAGAGACAGTAGTAGTAAAGCAAATCCAATAATTATACAAATGGTGCACAGCAAGCTCCACTTCTAGAATAAGTTCTCTTTATTACCTACATCAGTTGCATTGCTGAGGAACATGATGGAAAATGTTAATTACAGATATTTGAAGCTGTGCAATAAGGTTGATGAAGATGGTTTGGGCAGGGTAAGCATGGACTTTTAAAGGCTAAAGAATGGCCAAATGTGGCTTATATTCACTAAAAGGTGGAGTAAACCTTGATGACAAAAACTAAGACAGTATTTCATAATGTGAAATAAGTTTCTTATAGTATGAAATCTGGAATGGGAAGGAATGGCTAGTCTTACCAAGGTAGCTCTTTTGCTTTAGAGATCTTATGTTTGACTGCCAAAAGTCCAAAAAAGTGTGAAAAAGCTCATACAGAGGGAGGAAAATGAAGGGTAATTTAGAACCTGACTAATGAAAAATGCAAATAATCTGAAGCAGATTACTGATAGTAATGAAAAATTGAATGAGGATGAGTGGGCAAGTTTCTAGAAAGCTGTTTAATCTTGGAGCTCGTTCTTAAGACTGATAAATTAGTAGACAAAATGGAGAAAATCTTAAGTCCAAACAGAGATAGTTGAGGGCACTGCATATTTAAAACATGCAGTAACTGATCATCAGTAGGCAGTGGAAGAGCTGCAGGAAAAAAAGAAACTGGAAAGACTAAAGAAAAAGAACAGTGAATGAAAATCTAGAAGGCATACTTGAAGAATCTGCAGGTACTGGAAAGAGGAGTCTAGAACTTGAGGTAGATGATAAACTAGAAAAAACGATCAAGCAGAGTGAGAATAATAGAGTCCAAGCTGAAAGACTTGTTAAAGTGATTGCTAACAACTACATTTCCCAAGCAGCATGAATTGTAGAATAAACTGATACACTGAGTTGGTAGGAAACATGCTGAAGGAGGAAGACCCACATGTACTGTGAAAACAGTATGCCTGTTGCACCAAAGAATAACTTATGACTGGCACAGAGGGTAGAAGAATGATTACAGTTGAGGGAGCATATATGAAAAAAAGGATGGTGTACTCCACAAACAACTAAAAATGACCAAACCAAACTGGAGCCAGAAATAAAAGACACAACAATTAATTTTGCGCTTTCGTTCTTTTATGCTTAGAACTTCTTCAAGGAAGAGGAAGAAGTTCTAAGAATAAAAGAACAAAAGCTCTAAATTACTTGCTGTGTCTTTTATTTCTGTCTCCAGTTTGGTCATTTTTGGTTATATATGAAATTGTTGCCAGATTTGGTAGCTGACTTGTGCAGGAGAACAGTAGCATATGAAGGATTAAGGGGTGATCTATGAAGATGGGGGGCTAAGTCCCTCACTAATATTTCCTGATCAACATAGCTTGAGCTTGAGAGAAAGAGCCTTATTTTCAGTGCACCACTTGAGGTGTAAATTTCATTTTAACAAAAACTGGGAGCAAACACTGTATTAAGGAACTACGCAGTGAAGAGAAGGTGCCCATGTATTGGAATTGGAGTGCCAGTGCTGCAGAAGATAACCAGTAAGCCAAACCCAATCACCAAATTACTTTATACAGCAAATGATGACAAAAAAACATGTAATGTCCTATGAAGAGCTTACCCCAGAGTTTCCAAACTGGACAGGATTAGAGGAAAATGAAAACAAAACTGCCTTGACATAGAGAGTATGAGTGACCCAGCAGGAAAGTGGAGAGAACCTGGAAGAGGATGGTTGTGACAATGAAACTCTGAGAAGCAAAGAAAACAGTAGCAATAGTGTAGAACACTGAATATCACAGAAGAGAAATGGTATGAGGACCAAAGGGACTGCAAACACCAGACCAGGAATAGACAACAAACAGGTAGCAGAGAGGGTCTAGAGAGAAGCAAAAGGCCTCACAGGAAGGAAATGTTCAATGGTGCAGTCAGTGGCAGAGAAAATGAGTAAATGATGGTAACAGGAGACAACCAAGGCCTTGGCAAGAAATGTATGCCATATGTCAAGGTTCCATATTCAACAGGATATGGATAGATGGGCTTTTTAAACTCTTTCCTATCTAGCTAGAAATATGAGTTATCGATGCAAACAGGACAAACAAGTATTTAAAGGAAAATGGGTGTTGTCAGACCATCCTTTTCAATAAGCCAAGGTAATGCTGAACTGTTTCACCTTTCTCAGCATCATGAGATAATCATTGCAATAATTGAAAAAGTTAACAGAAAAAGTTTTATTTTGCAGTTAATACAATAATTTTCTTCCTCCTTAAAAAGAGGAAAATGATTTTGTATATTGTATGTTCTGTTTAGTATTACAGAGACAGTGTAAAAGGCAGGGGAATTTGCTAGACAGTGTGCTAGATTTATTGTTAGTACATTTTGTAAAGAATTCACAGCAATGATTGCCAAAAGCTGAAAGAAAACCATTGGAAAACCTTGTGGGGACAGTACAGTAGTGTGTGAAGTACAAAGGAAGGAAGTCTGGACTGCTAACTTGTGGGTTGGAGATTCCTTGAAGTGAGGGAAAGACCTGAAACAAAGGGAAAGCAGTAGTCAATGGAAATGTAACAAAGGAAACAAACCCAAGTCCTAACATGAAAGAAGCTGTATGGTAGGGGGTGGTGGAATCTCACATGGGAAGCTGTGAGCTGATCACATATTTTGGCAGGCAGCTGCCTGTATTGGTAATGGAGGGAGGAGGAATGACATGACTTAATGAGAAACTGAGCACCAAAGATGACCTAAGGAGAGTTATTGGAAAGAGACTGATATAAAAAGAGGCAGTTCTGTAGGTGTACTGGGGGGGCAGAACGAAGGAGGAGACTGTGAGTAATTGCTAGCCAGTGATATGTAAGACAGGATAAGGGAATTAATATACACTAAGAAGAAAAGGGGGATGGACAACATAGGTTGGCAACTAACCTGAGCTTCAGAGAGAACAAGCTCACACAGAAGATAAGGCAGTACCTCCTGAAGATATGACATCTTATAGTTTAACAGTGGAAAGAAGAAGCTGTAATATGCAGGTAGAGGAAGTCATAGAATGATATAGTTAGGAGGCAAGAAAACAGCAGAAAAGTAGCACAAGGTGGAAGACCATGTAGAAGAATGAAAGACCTATACATGGAAAGTAAGACAAATGGCTGCAGAGAGGGGAAAGTAGGATAGGGTAATAAAGGGCGATCAAAAGAGCACAGGATGAAATTAGGTAAACCAAGAAAGAGGTGGAGCAAACAATAATGTTTGAAGAGGAAGTCAAGGGAGAAAAAGAGGCAGATAGATTTGAATACCTAAACAAGTAAATGAGTCTGAACTATAAAATCGGGCAAGAGGGGGGTTCCAGCCATCAGCCTAGGGAAAGGGAGAGGGCATATGAGGGTTTAGAAAGCATAGACGAATGAAAGGAAAGAAAAAATTATATGATGGTAAAGGGAGGCAGAATGCTGAAGGGTGGAGGGTATGGAGAGAACACAAATGGACAGGTTTGAAACAGCGGAGGAAAGCAAATGGAACAAATAAGCAAGCAGCAGATTTAGCTAGCTGTAGTGGATATGGGTACTGGAGGCACATAAGGATGAGGAGATGCTGTTCTGGTGAGGATGGAGGGAGAAGGGAGGAAGAGTAGTGGCTAAGGTGAGGAGGGGTAGTTGGTTTATTTATGTATTTATTTTTAAACTTGGTACATAGACTAGTCCTTGGACCTTTTTTAGCCATACCCAGTAGCATACCTCACAAAATTACATAGAAGTAATATAGTTAATTTCATAGCACTAAGTTACATACATGTAACATTTTCATTATATGACAAAGCATGTACAGTATTACATACAAGTGAAATTATTCATCTTAACAAAGCTTATTTAAAATTATTTACAAGTTACCTAGTTCATTGCTGTGGAATTCATACAAGATTCTTCAGTATATTTATACATAAGATTTTTTTTTACAATGACATAAGACATAATTTGGTATATATTGAAAATATAAAAGGCTACACAGTGAGTCAGCATAAGGATCTAGTGGAACAAGATTGTATTGTATATTGGAGTCTTAGCTTGAGGGACTAGGAGCTTAGGGTGTTGGGAGATGTATCAAGTATGACGTGGACTACAAGAGGGATTTTGAACCCCACAGACAAGGAAAGAATATTAGAGAAAATAGGGAAGGTGCAAAAGAAGACATATTGCAAGAGACAAAGCTGAAAAAAAGATAAATAGCAAAATTCAAAGTTAAAGCTTTCCAAGTAATGGAGGTTAATTTAGTATAAGGGAGAGGGAGACGCTGCTGTATTCCAAAAAAATACTACCAGAGAAAATTAAAAAGTGTAAAGTGAGGGACTGGCATTGGTTGACCTGAAAAGGATATATTGATGAATAAAAATAGAAAACAGGCAATGTGTATGTCTAGATGAGGACAGAGAATGGGGTTTTCTGAGCTTTCTTTAAAATGTGGAAGATGGGGGTATTCCAAATGTGGAATTAACTGGGAGCTTCATTGTCACTAAGTGAATGAAAATACAGGAAAGGGAAAGAGAACAAGACAATAAGGCGGGAATGAATAGGGATGGTAGGTAACTGTCTAAAAGTGCCTCTTAAGTGGCTCTGTAGAGGAAAAGAATGAGGAGGTGTAGAATTAAAATGAAGGGGCTGAATCAGTATTTTGGAAATGTGGAAGGGCAAAGTGCATATGGATTGGGCTGTTAAGCAAGGGGAACATTTCTGGGAAGGAGCACACCTAGGAATTGTGCCTTTATGAGGATAGATTCAAAGTAAGGAGGATTAGAGAGGAGTGAGAGAGCAAATTTTATTCATGGGTAGAGCAAGTGAGAAGCTGTGTAACAAGGCATTTGAAAGCAGGAAGAAATAACATATTTAAAATAAGGGAAAATAGTGTTGCCACTTTGTAAGCAGTGAGCTAGAAGTGACAGAACTGAAAGAATTACATAATGGACAGAAGTATGAAAGGGGTCTAAAATAAAGCCATAGTATGAGCTAGCAGAGTTTCTGACAATTGAATATATGCTGGATGGGAAGACACAAGGGGCAGGATGTGACAGAGAATAAAAAGAGGTATGTAGTGTGCATAAAGAGAGAAGGTAGATGTAGTAAAAAAGTACTGTGTACGGAAGGGGAAGATTGTGGGCCTAAGGTTCGTATACTTCAGTAAGGGGAAGGGACTGAGAAAAGAAATGATGAACATCAGCCTACAGGGGCAAATATTGAAACAAGTACAATAATGAGTTTGTTCATGCCAGTATCAGTTGTGGGATATCTTGTACAACTGAGAATGTTAGACAAAAACAGGAGGAATGCGTCCTGGAATTTACCTGTATAAATATATCATTCCATATGTGAAACAAAATAAAAACTATTTTTAAATTTAAAAAAAAGACTATGACCTTGGCATATTTTTCCTGATGATTTGAATTTGGGCAGTCAGTATAATAAGATAGTAATGAAACTTTGTTAAGGAAGAGGAATTGTAGGTACAATATTTAGAGATGGACATTGTAACACACACTTTTTTGTCTGTTATGGAGGCCTCACCTGATATTTTGTGTATGTTTGGCAGCACCACATCTGCAAAGGCATTGACAGAACAGCTGTCATTTAATGATAGAAAAAAAAATTAAAAAAAGACATGCTTGATGGTTTCAAGTACTTCAGTAGATTTAGCAAAATCCAGGAGGGCTTCTTTAACAAGGAGATATTGAAGAGTATGGGGAACTAGTAGAATGCATGTAGCATGACTCAGACATGAGAATAGGAAGTAAGCTTTAATGTATTGGATTATGTAAGTATAGACCTGCCTTTCCAAGAAAGTTATGGAATCAAGAACAATGTTGTAATTCACAGTGTATGAAGCAGATATAAAGCAGTTTTGAAGAATGCAGGAAAAACAAATATTGGTTAACTATGAAGAATAACTTATTTTTAGTAGGAAATGGGCATACAATATAGGCCAGACATTATCTACTTACATTTCTTACTTTTCTGTCAAGCTTTAAGATGAACACATTTTTAAGATGCTTCGTACAAATATATACAAAAAAATCTTTGGCAAGAAGGGAGTTAGTTTGTTAGGAAAGGAATGCGGGAAACTAAAAAGTCAGGAGTTTAGCTTCTTTGCTTATTTGTGTATGTATGTATGCAGTTAGGCATTCCGCTGCCTTTATGTGTGTGTCAAATAAGCATATTCAATTCTGGAGTGTAAAGACTACTTGTGTTACCTAGTATGGAAGTATAAGACATTACATCAGTTAAAACAGGAGGAGATAATGGGTAAAAAGGTATTGTATCCATTTCTGTCAAGTAGGTTGATTATTTTCAGCAGGCGAAAACAATATGTAAATTCTGAGAGTAATCAGAAAATAGTTTATGAACTGCGATTGATTAAGCGATATTATTCTTTCTGTGTGGAAACTCTTGAAACTCTGTACACCTCCAAGTCGTTGCATTGTCTTGTTTAATATTATAGCTGTATGGTTGCTGGCCCTCGGGGTAAGGGAAGTTGCCCATGTAGTGACCTAGCTTAAAGAGATTTCAAGTTGTGCATTTTTCACAACTGACCAATGCACAAAGCAGTGATTCTCATTTCTGGCCATTGTCTTGCTTCTGTTTTTGTGAAGAGAAGATGCATCTGCCAGCTTTCAGCCATCAGGAATCTCAAGCTTTTGGCAAGTCTTATTAAAGGGTAGTTATTAGTATTATTACTACTCCTTTCTTCAGCTCATCATGAACTGTAAGGTGAAAATAAAATGAAATAAAGTAGTAACCCACATATGGAAAGTTTAAAATAATTAAACCAGCCCGGACACCAAAGCAACAAACTGCACTGGATAAAAAGTAAAAATAAACTTTAACCACGTTAAATGCTTTTTTCCCCCTCTAATTATGAGACTTCAGCAGAACAAACAAAATACATTTTGAATCAATCTTAAAAAGACTATTACATCACATGATTTGATTCAACCAATCAATGCAATAATCTGGTTAAATAGCCTTCAAAAGTATAAAAAACAATCCCTTCTTAAAGAGGCACAAAAAACTGATATTAAAAAAAAAACACCCTGCATAAAGAATTCATTATACAGAAACATCTGATTTATATTTAAAAAAAAAAAAACTAAACAACGAACAATTTATGATTTAAGCTTTAAAATACTAACCTGGCTTGTTACAGGCATTCAGTTTAATTTGCCAGGGCAACTCTCTGCATTCTAACAAGTCCTTCCGTGGACTACCAAGTGGATTTCTTCCTGTCTTACCAAGTCCCATAAAAAGAAAATACTTGCTTTTCCTGAATATGTTTATATAAAGCATTACTGACATTTATATGCTTAATGTCATATGTGTGTGTGTGTGTATGTATATATATATATATATATATATATATATATATATATATATATTTGTATATACATTCTTTAAACTTTCTCTCTGCTCTGTTTTCCCTACATAAAAGCTGGGACATAGCTAGCATATGACTAAGTATACTAGTCCATTTGATTTACATGTGCAGTGAAAAGATGTTTTAACAAAAATTGTATTTACTGTTAGAATCTGATTCACCAAAATATGTTTGTATTGGGGACAAAAGCCACATTACACAGCATTTATTGGATGAAACCTGATTGGAAAGTTCATTACCCTCTAAAAAATTCTTAATGTTCTTCCCTCTTCTAAAAAAACACTTGTGGTTTAAATCCTATTTTAGCCATAATATCCCCATAACAAGAAAAACTGTAATTTTGATCCAATATTCTCTTAATGTCTTAATAATCTACAGTGAAGGTTATGACCATAGAATCCGAATAGGACTTATTGTTCCCATTAATTTCACTCCTAGACCTAGTCTTACTCTCCCTTACCAAGAGACAGCATATGCCCATCTTCCTCTTTGATACCACTTCCCCCTATACTGCAAATACAAGTTCATAAGGGTATCCTCTCACCAAAAATAGAAATGCTTATAACATTCTAACAAAAAAATATCATCTTCAGACATCATGTTGGCTAAGCGTACAAACTGATATTTTTTAATATACAGTTTTTTTATTCCTTTAAGAGGGGATTGTTTTTAAGTCTTTAAAGGCTTTTTAACTAGATTATTGTATTGATTGGTTTAATCAAGTCATGTGATGTAAGAAAGTCTTTAAGAATAATTCAAAATGTATTTTTTGTTCTGATGAAATCTCATAATTATAGTAATGAAAGTACTTAACTGTGTGACTATAGTTTGATTAAAGTTTATTTTTACTTTGTATCAGTGCCATTTGTTGTTGTGGTGTCGGGACTGGTTTATTGACTTTAAACTGTAAGGCGAATTCCATTAGGCCCTCTCACTTTATGCATCTGAAGTGATGTCCTTCCATATCACAGTTGCAGTATCCCTTATGTAAGGGATCTCCTGCCAAGGATTAATCAACATCTGGCCAGTATACCAAAGGGTTTAGAATTTATAGACATTGTACATCACATGTATGCTCTCTGCACAAGGCATAGGTCATAAAGATGGTGTACATACCTCAGAACTTCTTTGCCATCAGTCCAAACGCCATCATTGAATGTCGGTCTGAACACACTTCTTCTATGCTGATTACCAAGCCATGTTTCAGATTAGTGTCCTGTTAGGGTTCTTTTTTATTTTTGTTGTTGACTTTATCTAGAAAGGGAAAATGTCTGTGTGGGAAGCAGATTCCCCATAAAGATCGACATGCAGTGTCTCTTCTCTTTGAGTGCTTCCTACAACCATATACAGTGTTCATCTGCCAAGTGTTTGCCCCTAAAACCCTATGTAGTCATCTCTCCTCCTTGTCTATTTACCTAGAAAACCATTGTTTAAAGTTGTTGACACAAGCTGCTATGGCAGAGTCTTCCCATGCCAAAGGTCAGGTGCTTGTCAAGAAAAAGGCCAAAATACTCAGGTCTGATTTGGCTGCTGTCCAGCCTTCCTTGGACATCTCTGTCAAGGCTGGTGAAAGCCCAGAGGATTGTCCAGTTGCTTTGGATTCCTTTGCAATGACCCTGTCAGAGGCCAGCATGGATCCGACTTCTCGCACATCCTCAGAGGCTTTCTAAATGTCTTCTCCAGATGTTGAGGGGGAACCTCAGCTGATTACATCTGAGCAACAAAGAGGGATTCCACACATTCTATTTTGGAAGGAGATTCCTACTACGTTGTTTGAGTGTTGGTAGGGGTCCGACCCTGTTGGGGTATTTCATGCAGACATCCTTGATAAGAAAAAACAGAAAAACAAGCACATTTCCTTTGCTGCTAAAGATCGCCAATGTGAATGGCAGGATTTTACTCAGGGGATGCTTAATGCTTATATGGCTTTAAAGCCTCCTCAAGGAGTCCCTGTGCCTGCTTTCTAGTCATCTACTCCTCTTAAGAGGTCTAGAGACCAAGAGTCTTTTCATAAGGATCTTGATTCTGAGGAAGAGTCCTTGGCATACACTTCTCAGATTCCCACTCCTTTGGGCTATAGGTCTGAGAAAGAGATTACTGTTAGTCCAGATTCTCCTTTAGAATAACTCTGTTTTGGGGACACTATTTCTTGTATTTTTAAATATTTCAAGTGAGACTGTTCTCAAGTTTCTGTTATTCAGAGAAGGTATGAACACCTCCAGATGGAGTTTCACATACTCCCTGCTGTTCATCCAGTTCTGACTGCCATCTTAGATACCTTTTCAGCAGCCTAAGTTGCCCCTGATTTGCAGCTTCCAGTCCCCAATAAAACTGACATATTTTACAGGGTGCCTGATGTTTGTAAATTTCTGTATAAATGTCCTTCTACTGATCCCTCTGTTGTCTGTCTCTTCTGACAAGCCTTCTAATAAACTACTTTCAGACAAAGACAGTAGAGCCAGGGAACATCTAGGCAAAAAGATTTATACTGCTTTCCACTCTGGATTTTAGGGCTATCAACTACCAGACTCATATAACTAGATATGTTTTAGCCCTTTTTTTCTCAACTTTCTCGGGTAATTCATGACCCTCCTGATTCTGAAGAGAAGGTTTCAGCTCTTTCTTTGTTGAGTGCTACCTCTCAAGTGGCCCGACAGTCTGTTAAGTGTAGTTATGATACAGCTGGTGCTTCTAGGGCTGCTACATTTGGTTCTGTTCTGAGGCATTACTCTTGGCTTCTTTTTCTGCCTTTACCTGATGACATTAAAGCTAAATTGTTGTTTTCTCCACTTGATAATAAAAACCTTTTTGGTTTTGCTGCTGCTGAACATTTTAAGTCCTTCCAGAACAAGGACAGGGCCTTGCAGGATTGAAACATTTTTTTTCTTCTATCCCTACATTTCAGAGAAATTATCCCAACAAATCTGTTTTTGTTTGCAGACAGTCTCGCCCTCCACCCAAAAGTAAAAAGAGTTCTAGGTGTGTTACTTCAGCTAAGTTTACTCAGACTCCTACTTCTCAGAAGCCTCCTTTTTAGTACAAACCAGGTTCCATATGACAATTTGCTTCCCCTTTCCTTCAGTCGGGTTCCCTTGTCCTTTCATCTTCCTTGTCCTTTCCCAGTTGGTTAAGGGTCACACAAGACTCTTGGGTTTTGTCTACCATCAGCCAGGGGTATTTCATGGTGTGGAAATCCCTTCTTCCCTTTTTGAGCATCCAACAACCTGCTCAGGAACAGCTTCCTTTCTTTTCAGAAGTGCTTCAGGCTGTTCTGGCCCTGGGCACAATTCAAATGGTGCCCCCCACCCAGGAATGGAATGATTTTTATTCCAGGTTGTTCCTGATTACCAGGAAGTAAAGCATCTGGTGATACATTCTAGACCTTTCTCAGCTCAACACTTTTCTAAAGCTCCCTTCCTTTTGGATATTATCCCTTCAAAAACCTTATCCCACTTCTTCCCCAGGCTTTCATGGGATCCCTACCTCCACATCCCCATTCATTCCCTTTTCAGGAACTTTTTGCATTTGTCTGCTTTGCCCTTTGGTCTCTCTACTGCCCCAAGGGTATTCACTAAATGCATAGCTCCTGTCATTGTCTTTTTCAGGATGAAAGGGGTTCAGATCTTTCCTTATCTGGATGATCTGCTCATTCAGGCTTTGTCTCCAGAGATTCTACTTCAGGGCTTTCAGTTTACTGTTTGCCTGTTACGAAACATGGGGTTCACTAAAAACTTTCAAAAGTCAGTCCTGATTCCTTCTCAGGATCATGTTTTTCTTGGTTGCAGGATCCAGACCATTCCCATGCTGGTATCACTGTCTACTCCTAAGGCTTTCTGCCTGCCTGCCTTTTTCCAATCCCTTCTTTCTCTGGCTTCAGTCACAGTCAGGAATTTTCTCAGGGTTCTAGGGTTTATGGCTTCCACCATTCCTATCCTGCCTCTAGCCAAGCTCTATATGAGAAAACCTCAGTTTTACCTCAAGTCAGTGTGGCTTCAGCACTGTCATCCTCTGGATTTCCTAGTTCTCTTCATTATCTGTCTCATTATTGAGCTTCAGTGGTGGATTCATCAGCTTTCTCACCAATCAGGGCTTCCTTTTCAACCTCCAGTCCCATCTCAAGAGCTCTTTTAAGATGTGTTGGACAGGTGGTGGGAGCTTCCTGGGTTCTCTCATGGTTCGTCAATGGCCTTCCCATCAGAGGTCAGATCACATAAACATCAAGAAAATGAGAGCTCTCCATTTAGTTATTCAGGCTTTTCGTTCCCTCCTTCTCCCAGGGCTCCTAAATATTTTCACAGACAATTCTGTAGTGATGTTGTATGCAAACAAGCAAGGGGGGACGTGATCCTACCTTCTTTGCGAGATCACTGTTCAGGTCTGAGATCTAGCTGTCCAGTATCTAGTGACTCATCAGGCAGTCCCTGTGACTATAATTAAGGAGTATCTATGGGGCTGCAGCCCATCAGGCACTGTTCCAGGGTCACACTAGTAATGGGGGGGCGGGGCAGTAGCTTAACCTTTGTCTCCAGGGATATCCTTATTCAAGCAAAATAGGAAGGACACCTTTAAGAAATTATTTAACCTCAAACCTAGAGGCTAGAGGAGGAGTCAAGGGCAGACAGGCAGAAGTAGCTGAGAGGTGAGCTTTAAATGAAGCATATGCTAACCCAGGATAGAGCAATTCACACAAATAAGAGAGAACCAGAGGGATCCCCACTGAAAAGGGATCCTGGTTATGAGATAGGCACAGTCAGAAACTTTTTTTCCACTTGGTCAAATGTGATTCTCTGGTAGTGGGTTTCCTGGCCTCCTGAAGAACCCGAAGCATGTCCTCACAAAGGGGTGTCTAAAAGTGATCAAAACCCTGTCACCCACAGCATTAGCTGAAGAGTAGACAAGTGAGGATGGATAAGAGACCTTCTAGTGCACCTTTTGAACCAGCAATGTATGAGGATAAAACCTTTTTGGCTGCATGTGCAATAATTCCCTTGAGTGCTTTAATAAAGAGTGCTTTAGGAATTTGCACAAAATGTATATTTTCCACTTTGAGATGCAGCACGCCTTTATATCTTCTAACTATAGAACAGCAGGATCAAGACTGTTAAAACTGAGTAATACTGTTACAATATGCCAATAATTGTCTTAATCTTCATAGAAATACAGTGTTGCAAACTGAAGAAAATTTTTTTCTTAGATGTAGTATCTAAGTAACGAACTAATTCCATGGAAAGTCTGCCTTCATTCCAAAAGCTTCTGCTGATTTATTTATTATAATTGTTTTTTTTCAGAAGTAAAACAAAAATTGGTCCATAGGTGTATCTGGCAATAAACTTCTTGAATAATCAATCCTAGTGTTTGCAGAATACTTTTGTCAAAATAATGCCTGTCTGCTTTGTAACTTTTGTTATAACTTAAACATACAGTGTTCAGTTTAAAAGCTAGATGTGTGATGTCTTTCATTCCTCCTCACATATGGATTAGAGATTCAGCCCTTGGATCTGACTTGGCCACATTTCTTCAGACTAGGATCCAAGTCTTGAACTCCTTCCACTTCCCTGCTCTCCAACTAACCTACTCAGATCTCATTTGCCTCTCAAAAATGTTGGGCATGATTGCTTAGTCTCAAGCTTTGGATAGTGTTTCCAGTGTTATTTCTCATTCATCTGGGATTTTCTTCTTTACAGGTAAGTGCCTTTTGTTTTTCTTTCCTCCCCTCCTGTCATTGTTTAGCTCTAGAAGCGTTCCCTTTAGCTCAACAGTTTGTTGCTTGCCTGCGTTTTTCCTCTAGCCTTTGGTTTCAGGCTTCTATATGACTGCTGTCTTTGGTTTGTTGCGTCTCCCCCCCAAAAAAAAAAACAGTAGTAGTGTTAGATTTTTATAATTTACCTGGTGCTTTCTTGGTCTTTGTTTCTTTGGCTGCTGTGTTTTCACATTTTCTCTTTATAGCTGTCTTATTTCACTGTACATTGTGGCATACATGCCCTTGAAATTCATTTTTATAAGATGTTTTTATCACTTGCTGCAACTGCATTGTCTTCTTGTGCATGTTTTACAGTTTAAGTTGTCACTCAAAGTTATTATTTCTGAACAGACAGCCTCAGACTGCAATTAAGATGTGGCATCACCTCTGTAGTAGGGATACTAGTTTTCAAATGTAATAACGTCCACCATCTCTTCAGTCACAGAAGATGCCTTTCTACATCTTCCCATTGCTCTAAATGCCTGTCATTTCTGCAGAACTCATAATACCTTTGCTAGAAAGCAGAGGTGATTTCTCTGGTGTCCTGTCCAAACTACCCATAATGTATATAAATACATCGGGCTCCACTAAAAAAAAGCTGTAGGCTTGGACTAACCTGATTAACAGAAGTAGATACATTAATGACATATTAATTTCTGTGAAAGTATCAGTGGCTCAACAGCACACTTGCCTTTGGTATTCCTGTCCTAGGTGATGGGATTCATTTTCCATTACTGGCACTCCAGTGAAGCATAGTGTGTGCGCTCCTTATTGCAACATCCTTCAAATAAGACAGTAAACAAATGCCCCAAATGCCTGAGTTGGTATTACCTCATGTGAGTGTGAAAGATCCTATGGCACTTATGGAAGAGTAGGATTTTACATGCTTAAATATTTATACCCATTCATTTACAAGAGAAAAATCAACAATTCTTAATTTCTGCTTTGTCACTTTTTTATCCCTCCAGTCTTTTCTCCATAACCATTTTTAATCCTGTTTATATAATCTGATGTGTTAAAACATCTTCTGTTCTTGCTTTCCATAATACCAGTCATTTTTCATCTTTATTTGCCATGTTCGTATAATATCCATGTGATGCCACCACTGCCACCAATATGTAACATCCCCACGCTGGGCCAGAAATCAAGGAGGTTGAATCCTCACCACTGACATTGGAGAGGGACACTCACTTGGAATACAAATGGAAGCACTCAGTATTTACAGATGCAGACCTCACTGCATCAAGCACAATTTCTGTTAAGAGCACACAGGGCACACACTCAATCCGGGGTCTGGGATCTGTCTCCCTCCAGGTTCCCACTAATACAGATGCAGAGTTAAGTCCTCAGGCAAGTCCCCAAGCCAAGTCCTCTTCCACTCTCTGTAAAACCATTGCTTTGTGTCCTTGCTCCAAATAGCTGACACACACAGACTGAGATTTGATTTGCACACACACACATCTGGAAAAGGCTGATACAGGTTTACTAGCTATACCTCTTCTGCCCAGACTGTAAGGTAGTTATCACCACCACTAGCTAACGAAGGCTCTTGCAGGGGTACCCAATTATACTGAGTGAAATTAATATTAATACAAATGGTAATGTTGACACCAACCAGACTTTCAGCACAGGCCAGATTTATCACCAAATAAATATATGCAAATGCTCTCAAAGCTTAAATATTCTCTAAAAGGGCCAGTCACAAAGAAAAGTTTAAATATATTTAATAATAAATAATAAAAGCGCATGAAAATACTAAATATCTATTTCCAGTAAACACCAGACTTTCTCAGACAGGGAATATAAAAAAATAATGCCGATGGAAAGTTTCAGACAGTTATAGAAAAACAGTACTTCTATTCTCACTATATTTTCCTGACTAGTCTAAAGAAAATTACTGCTCCCTAAGTTACTTACTGAATAGGGCAAGGCAAGATAATGTGGGTGGTCATTGTTGTCAGATCCAAGACAGAATACAGAATGCTAAATCACTGAGACTTCTCTCTGTAATATCTACATATTATTTCAGACTTGATTACAACATGAAATTACATCTGGTTATCTGACTCTGCTTCCCACACTGTCACCAACACTAGAAACTGACAGAATTTAACACCTACATGTAAAAAAAATACACACAGAAGAGCTTTTGCTCAGATCTGTGCAGCTGTTGGAAGTCGCAAAACAGTAAAACACTTCTAATACAATACAGAAAGCTTTCTAGTACAGATCTTGTGTCTTTGGCTGTATTGAGAACTGAAAAATACAATCTTTATGGCCTAGGCCCAGTGATTTAATTTCTTATATATTTTTTAAAGTTGGCAGGACTAAGATTAACCTCTTCTGTTCCAGTATTCTCTCTTAAAACATATACATTTAAACAGTTAAAATAATACATGTATATTTCTTTTCCTTCCAGCAGGGCACACTGTTGATACATTTTAGCAAAAGAAAACCTCACAGATACATTTTCAGCGCAAGCATCTGTACAAATCAGTTTGATATATAAATGACATCTAATTATTTACAAAATTTCAGCTACCTGTGCTGGTATGTGTTACAAATCCACTGCCCTTTTTCTCCTGGCATGGCTGGCAGTACCTCCTAGTGTCACAATCCATATAATATGTTATCCATACTTCACATATATTACTCATTATATGTTAATCATGAGGCCAACTTTTTTAGAAACCCAGCCCTTCTCGCACAACATAGGAAAGAAGGGGGAACCTAGACACCAGCAGGATACAAGGCCTCAAATAGGCGGGCAAATCCTTATTCATCCATGCCTACTCTACACTAGTGAGTTAGCCTCTTCCTAGATTTTTCTACCTAGGTGACACTGGTCACCCAGGCACCTTTTACTTGCAAGGTTGTTGATTTCAGTTTCCACAATTCATGTTACTTTTACTGGTCTCACCCTACTGACTCTGTACTCTGCATAGAACAGCCAACAAAATGGAATCTTCTGGTTCAATGACTTAACTCTGACCTAGAATATAAGGCAGCATCCACCTTGAGAGGGACCCCTGTGCACCACCAGGAAGTTAGCTACTACTGTGGACAACTCGAAGACAAACTTAAGAACTGCATCTGCCTTAAACGGGAAGAGACCTATCTGAGATTTTGCAAGGAAAGAAATGTTGTCCCAGAGCAACTACAACTCAAAAAACAACCAATATGGGAAAACAAGGACAGCAACCTCAGGAATCAATGGGGTAAAACCCTAAAAGAAGCCAGCCTCAAACTGATTAAGCTACTGCTCAAACACAACTGAGCCCAGCAGAGCAAAGCTAAAACTGATCTTGAAGAGATCGAGAAACATTGTCGCCATGATGTCAACCACAGGGAAAACTTTCAGGGGATTAAAGATAGTCACACTTTTTGAGACAAAGATTAAAGAAAAGAAATTGAAGAAAATACAAAGGGATATCACAGGTAATTTACACCAGGATAACCCAAGGCCAAGTCCTCCTACACCAGAAAGACACAGACCGAGGCACCAGGAAAAGACCCCCCTCAGCAGATTTTTCTGACAGGCAGGGATGACCTAGCACCAGACCCGACACAACTGGAAACAAGAATGGTTGCTGTCCAACCACCCATCACAATAGACAACACAGATCTGAACAGGACCAAGGGACTGACTACACTGACCAGACCAGAACCAACAACTCCAACCGCCCCCCCCCCAAGGCCACCATTCCATAGAAAGGTACCATCCACAACCGATGAGGTCCCCCAAGGGCAACTACCAACAGAGGGACAAAATGTGGCAAAGGAAGCACGACCTCAAGCTGCTGTGACACCCCCCAGAGGGTGCCACTGGACCAAAAGGGAGACTTGACAGGGACAACAAAAAAATGCATTAGAGATACGGAACCACTCCAGCATACCCTTTACCGACACCCATCTCCAAGTACTGATAAAAGGCGTGACCTTTATACCTGAGATGAGGGCCAATCTAGTGGAACAAAGACTTAGACTCTTCTCCAGGAAACTACAATTGAGGCTGTTTTTTCATAACCGCAACAAAAAAGAACTTGTGGAACCTACTTCCATCATATGGACTAGATCATGGAAAATGCCGAGCAACTTTTGTTCTCCTCCCAACCCAGTGATCACTGCTTTTCAAGAAAAATGTGAGGGAGACAGTAGGAAACTGCTGAAACACCCTCCAAAGTAAAGGCTGTACAATATCAGCAAAAATGAACTGGAAGCCCTCCAAACCCTCAGCAAGACAAAGTACGCAGGATAATGAAGGCAGACTAAGGTGGAGGCATCCTCGACACTGACACCTCCACCTAAAACTACAAACTCTGGGCACTTTTGGACAACCATAATTTTTTTACTCCACTACCAATCTAGACAAAGTCAAAAAAGCTTATGAAAACCTCCAAACTAAACTCACCAACCTTTATGAGGACAAACTCGCAAGTGAGAAACTCCTAGATTTTTTGAATGTCACTCTACTGAGACTTACACAGTTTGTTGACATTCTCAAACCCCATAAGAACTTCATGGACCCCCGATTATAGACCTGTAGTGGCCAGTGGGGGATCCATCATTGAACCCATGGCCATCTACCTTGACTTGACCATCAAGCCTCTCATTGAAAGCAACTGTTCTTTCATATTAGACTTTATGGATTTTCTCCAAAAGATCAGAAACCTGACCATCCACAAGGACTCCATTCTGGTAACCATAGACATAGAGGCACTCTACACTGTACTATCTCACGAGTACTGTATCAGTGCCATGATTGAACCCATCCACAAGGACTACACAGCACTTCCAGGGGAGACAGAGGTCCTGGGGAAACTACTCTCACTACTCCTTGATAATTTCTTCAGATTCATTGACACCATTTTCCGACAGACCACAGGGATAGCCATGGGGGCAGCCATACCACCCAGCCTAGCAAACACGGCCTTGGGAAAGTGGGAGAAGGAATATGTCTACGATTCCCCGTTTTTTCAACACATGGGGTGCTACCTGCAATTTGATGACATATGATTTGGAACAGCAGCCAAGATCTACTCAACAATCATATCAACACATCTACAAATTTCCTTAAGTTCACCACAAAACAGGACCTGGACAGCATAGATTTTTTGGACCTCGCCATCAGCAAAACCCTGTTCAAGGATTCCCTCGCCAGTGAACTCTACTATAAGCCGACTAGTCAACATGCTCCTACACTTTAAGAGCATGCACCCTCACAAGCTAAAACTCAGTGTAGTTAAGTCACAAGGGCTTAGGATAGCTAGGATATCCAAGGGACTGGAAAAGTTTCCCAAGAACATGCAAGAGCTCCAGAGGGATTTTCTAGCCAGGGGATACAGTGACAAGTTCCTTAACAGCTTCTTTTCCCCATCAAGAAAAAAGTCAACAGCAAACTTCTATCCCTCCCTCCAGAGCACAAGCCACACAGAGACCTACAGAATCTAGCAACCTGACCCATCTACCAACAAACTTGGGAGTGGAATATGGTCCTCACTTACTCGGTGGACTACCAGGAAATAAAGAACATAATCATAGACAACTGGCCCATTCTAACTGAGAACAGGACCATCCGACAGCTATTCCCACGCCAACCTAAATTCACTCCCAAAAGATGCAGCATTAGGGACTATGTGGAATAGCCACCAGTACCCTAGACAATGGAAAATGGAGGAAACTACCCATGCAGCATCCCACCATGTATATTTAGCAAGTTTATGAGTAATAAGAACACTTTCTACTGCCCCAACAATTGAAAATGTTTACAGCACACCATCTTGGCAACTACAGCTTTGAGAAGGTAGTGTACAGGGCAGAGCACATTAAATGTGGGGTGTCTTAAGTCAGGAAGACTATAAACAAACTCAAAATGAGAGTAGCAAAATACTATCACAACATTAAGTACCTAGTGGCATCCAACTCCCTGGCAATCCACGCTCAGAAGAAGGCAGGCCACAGAACAGGTTCATTTTCCACATCCTAGATCAGATACCAGAAACTCTATTCAAAGGCAACACCAATGACTATCTGGAAAACAAGGACCTTTGCTGGCAGATCAGGCTGCAAGCCAGAAAGACTCTAGGACTCAGCACTATGGAATCACTCATTCCAGTCCTTATCCTCCATAAGCTCGACCACAAGAAGTATTGGTGACTGGAATACTGGACAGACTCTTACCACAGACCCAGTGACTGTCAGATCAAATTAACATCATCGTGCTACCAATTTCTGGTAAAACTTGGACAACTACTCCTATACAGCCTCATTTTTATATAGTTTCTATCCTGATATCATGCATGCTTTTATCTTTATTTTTTAGATTTTTCAAATGGTCATTTTTTTAGAGTTTATTAAAGTTTTTATAGAGTTTTTGATAGATTGTAAGTCTCCCTATCTGAGCCCACAAGTCCACATTAGCCCCCCCAGTCCATCTCACTCCGGAGCTTTCCCTTCCCCGTTTACAGCTATGGTTCTTAATAAGTTCTAACATGTTTCCAGCCAAAACAGTTTCAACATGCTTCAGCCTAATTCGTTTCTAAGAATTTTTCCAATCAAGCTTTTTTTCCACCCCTTCCTGGGTTACCACGTGGCTGACTACTCTTCTATTTTCCACCTACCCCCTCCCATTTATGTTCCCACCAATGCTTGCTTTAATGGAAGGTAAGACAGAGCCCTCTGGCTTGATATATTAACTATGTTTCCTCATAGTGATTGTTTCTCATCTTTCAGCATAGGGTTTAGTCTGGCTATCACTAGTTTCAGCACCCCTCTGCAAATCAATGTACGCTTTCACATTTTTTTAATTATTTTATTTTTTCCTCCTTTTAGTATGTTTGCAGTGTTGGACTCCAGGTCTAACCCCCTTGTTTACCCTGTCCATACACTTAAAATAAAAGGTCCTCCCAGCATTTCCCGATTCCTGGGCACCAGTCTTCTACCCCCAGAAATAGGTTCATAGGTAGGTACTAGGCTGTCAGCTCTAGGGCCTATACCAGCCTAGCCAAAAAGGTACCCTGGCTTTCGCCACCAAAGAAATTTATTTTCCTGTGCCCCTGTCAAGCAGACCCACAGAGGTGCACCTCGGGGTGAATTTCCATCCAATCATCAAGATTTTTCTTGAAGAGTGCTAATGAGCTTTGTTTGATATAGATAAGTAGTTTGTTCCAGAGTATGGGAAGTCTCTGGGACAGGAATCTATCCCTCCAGCATGTTCTGTTTATTGTGGTGACAAGGTTTACGTCCCTAGAGAGTGTAGCTCGGAGGGATTGGGATTTCTTTAAGTGGAGCATATCCAACAGCTCTGGGTTTGACATAGCTTTGTATGTTAGTCAGAGATCACCTGTGAGTAGGCGATATGCGACGGAGTAAAGCTGGAGTTGTTTGAGGCCAGTAATCCTCTTTGTGAGATATTTCTGTGGCCTTTCCAGTTGTGAATGTCTTGTGAGGTACATACCAAAAGGGGCATTGTACTCTATAATAGGGCTAATGAGTGACGAGTAGAGGGGAACAATGACCTCTTTTTTCCTGGATGAAAAATGTTTTGTGATGAGGTGTGCCATGTACAAGGATTTCCTGACTACTATGGCAATGTAATTATCAAAGGAGAGACTACTGTCCACCTGTGTCCCAAGGTCTCTTATCACACTTTTGGTGTTAAGTAGACTACCACAAATGTGGTAGCTCATGGGTACAGAGCTTTTACCAAAGGGGATGACAGTGCACTTTTTGGCATTGAGCTTGAGGCCATGGCTTTGACACCAGTCATCTGTTTCAGGGAGACCCTTTTGTAGGATGTCCACATCATTAGGAGTTTCAATTATGGCTCCTAGTTTGCAGTCATCTGCGAACTTAGTTAGCCAAAGACCTTATGTGTTAGCCTGTACTTCAGAAAAGTAGATACCAAACAGGAGAGGACCCAGGACTGAATCCTGTGGTACTCCACTTGTCACTGGTCTGAAGTCGGATTTGGAGTCTGCAGCTTTCACAGTGCACAATAACACATTTATTTTAAATGAACCATTTATCATTTTATTTGAGTTAACTTTGTCATATTGCCTTCAACACTCCCTGATACCTAACTTGGATAATTCTTCCAGGTGAGCTGTTTTCCATTGTTTCAGGTCTCCCATGTGGTGGACTGCCCTTTTCCCTATATTGTCCATGTGTCTACTCCCCAAGCCCTTCCTTCAATGGCTTCTTCCTTTGTAAGCCATCTGGTGCCAATAGCACCCTGGGGTCTTGGTTTTGCAGTTTTTAATTTTTATATTTGTATTTTTATTTGTATTTATTATTTATTTTTTATTCTTTTAGTTTTATATATTCTACATTCTTGCTCGTCACATTGCTCGTTGTGTCTCTCAACGCTTGACACCCACTCCCCCATTTTCCACTTTTACAATTTAGATGTTTTCCCCTGGCAGACCATTAGATTTCCAGTACACCCCCCCCCACTTTATGATCCCACTATTTTCCATGCTGTGCTCCATTTTAACTCCAGCCATTGTATGTAATGATTTGGGATTCTTACCCCTAGCAACGGCAGAGTACAAATTAACTTAGGCGAGTTAGCTCCGGTATGTTCTTTGTTAGGAGGGCGGCTGAGGTTCCTCACAGTCACACAGTAATATTACTCCCGGTTTTTCATGTTTGTTTATACTTGTGAGTCACAGCCCTTTAGAGCTTCTCTCCCGATCATGATGTATGCAGTTCACTCTTTAAGCGAGGTCCGTAGCTCTTAACATTCCACAGACTCAACCTGAAATAATGGAGCTATTTTCATTTATACACCATTTTCCCACTCTATCTCATGTTCAGCTGACTCCTAGCACATATTTTGACTCCTTACCCATATGAATTCTCCTCCACCTCTACTAAAACTTTTTAAATGGAATGGATCCCTCGGATTCCTCTTACAATCCTGTTAAAACAAAGTTTTTATCATTTTTTTTCATTTTTCATCTCTCCTTATTGGGTAAGGCTGGTTAAGGGTTTTTCTCTTGTTAACTATGCCATGTTACAAGTTTTTACTGGGAGGATTTTTATAAATAAAAATTAAAAATGAAATAAGGATGTACAATAACCCTAATGGCAAATCTGATGAAGTTTAAGCGAAAACGTTGCACAACTTAGATGTGCTCCATCCCCTACTTCCATGATAATGGACAAACACAAACACTGCTTACAGTAAGTTTCTAAGGTTTGAACTTTGAATGTCTTTTTGCTGTGACTCCTATGGAAATCTGACGTGATTCCCTGCAACTTGATTGGTTGGTATATATTTTGATAACACCACCCTCAAGCACACTAGGTTGGTCCTTCCTTTTTGGGCTTTAACAATAAAGGTTCAACCCACCATTTTCTGACCAACAAGGAAGGTCCTAAACTGGTACACACCTACCTCCAATGGGTATAAACCAAGTCAGCTCTGACTGTAAAATGTTCATTTATGCAGTGCTCATTTGCCATTAATGCTTTGAAAAGAAGATGGAGAGTGGTGTTTTTCTTTAGTCCACTGAAAATAAGACCCCAGCCAAAAAACTTAGGCCGTAATTTATCCAGGCAGTAATTTTTCTGGCCAGTCTTTATCAAGACTCTGAGGATACCCAAATTTGAGCTGAAATGCTCCACCGAGAGCACCCAGAACAACCAGTATATTACAAACTACGGGAGCTGGCTAAAGACCCATTCTCCCAGCTGTAAGCAGGCTATACAGTCCTTTTAAAGATTCTTTGGCTATAGTCTTTTTAAACACTAGACAGGCACATTTTAGAAACCCATCCCCTCTCAAGCAACATAGGAAAGAAGGGGGTACCTTAACTCCAGTAGGAGACAAGGCATCAGATAGGCAGGCAAATCCTTATTCATCCATGCCTACCGTACACTAGCGAGTAAGCAGCTTCTTAAATTTTTCTACCTAGTTGACACTGGTCACCTAAGCACCTTTTACTTGCAAGGTTGTTCATTGCAATTACCACAATTCAGTCTAAAAAAAATTTTCATAATTTCTTAATCCTTCCACATTTCAAACACTTATGCTGAGATCTCTCCATTTCCTAAGCTTATCACATAATCATTCTGACCTGACATTTTAGAGCATACTCTCCCAATGGTGTTCATCATCAGCTCACTGTTGCAGCAGCCTAAGCTATATGGGATGTATCCTGCCAAAAACTGGATGTCAAGCTTTAGGGCACCTTCCACACCTCTATATGTCTGAGGAGGCATGAAAGAGTGCTGGTATAAAAGTAGATGTATGGGCATCAACATTAAGAACTTTCTTGTTATTTAGCCTACCAGTAAGACTTGCTGTTAACTGTGTCCTCACATGTTCAATGGTCACCAAGATTTATCAGTTGGGCAGATAAGTACTTTTTGTGAGAAAAGTGTATCTGTTTCTGTGATTTATGCTTGAAAGAAAATGGAAGTGTTTGTGGAGGTGACAGATTCTCTATAAAATCAACATACATCCTACATCTTTTTTTGGTTAGGTGAGGAACACGACATTCAGTCAAGCTCTTTTTGTCACTCTTGTACTTCCAAAACCCTTAGAAGCAGACTTAGTTCCTTATTCATTAAGAGAACCAAAAGCTTAAGGCTTTAACTGTAAGGTCATGGAGCTGAGTCCCAGTTCCTCTGATATCCCTTCTCCTTATTCCCAAGGAAGGAAACCTTTCTACAGATGTTTCTGTTTCCCTTCCAGCACTCTCTCTCTCTCTATCATGGTCTTTAGTAGGCGACTCCACTGCGGCCATGTCTTTGTCCTTGTGCACTCCATTCTGTACTTCGACATCTCTGGCATAGTTCGTCATGTACCCACTAAGAGCTGAAAGACTGTCATGCTTTCCAAGGCTGCTAAAATGTCTTCTTTGGACAAGGTAGAACCACTCTTGACAGGAGGAGGAGGAGACCAACTTCCAACTGTTATTGTACTGAGGGGTTAGATATGTAGGGATAAGACCAGACATATGAACACTCTTTTTTTTCCCCTTGAGACACCTATAAAGAGGGGTCATAAGCAAAAGCATATATCTGCTCCTTCAACTCCTTCAAAGGAGTCAAAGGAAGAGTTTTTTTTTTTCTTTTATAAAAGGCTTAAAGCATCCCAATCTCCTCATGCTAATGTTTCTCCACATTCAAAAAGAGAGAGTTCCTCTTCCCTTTCAGATTATGATTTGGAGGTTCAGAAGGTGGGTTTAGATTAAGCCTCCCATGTTTCTACCCCCAAAAATTAGGAATCTGAGTCAGAAGGAAATTTTCTTCCGATTCACCAGTTGAGGATTTATCTTCTTTTGACACAGTTGGCAGAATGAAGCAGTTATTTCAGTGGGAACAGACTGAAATTTTAGAGAATCAGCAGAGATGCATTGACTTGCTGCAGAAGAGTCTCTGCAAGCAGTGTCTGTTCTCCCAGTTTTAGCAGCCTTTACTACAGCTAGCATATCTCCATGCAGTCAGCTATCAGTCCTAAGAAAATCTGACAAATTATACACAGTCCCTCAGGCTCATAAATTTCTTTTAAGAAATCCCATTCCTTCAGATAAGGATGGTAGAGCCCCTGATAGATTTGGAAAGAATGTTTATACGTCTACTTCAGTCTAATGAAAAATCTGCTGTCAAGCTCATATGTCAAAGTTCCTTTTGCCTTCCTTTGACAATATGAATAAGTTAATTGATTACTCTCCTTCGTTTGAGACTAAGGTACCTTTATCCTCCCTTCTTTCTTAAGTGACACGAGTGACCAAACACACACTCAGGTGGTAGTGCAGTTCCAAAAAGAAAAAAAGTAGCTTTTCAAAGTCAAAGACAGTCCAGGAAAGGAGACTATGCTCCTTATTCAACCTTACCCCCCCCCCTCCATCAGACTAGCCCTATAGATCTTTCCCAGAGCCTTTCTGCTAGTTATCATTATGGCACCAAGTTTCTCCAGGCTTTTGGGTTGAATGTGTAATACAGAAAGGGTACAGGAGACTTCTTTTCAAGGAATTCCATCCCTACCTGTAATCCAAACCTTCGTGTTTCCTGTTATTCTATACCAAATGCTTTATCAGAGAGTAATAGAACTTATGCCAGTAGAACAAAAAAAAAAAAGGATTTTATTCAAAGATGTTCCTATTTCCTAGGAAAAAATAAAACTGAAGACCTGAGTTGGACCTTTCCTGTCTAAACAAAAAATTCACAATTTTTTGCCTGTTTCTCCACTGAGCTTTCTAGTTACCTTAGACCAGCGATTTGTTCTGCAAGAGGCTGGCAGGTGTGCCACAAGATTTTTTAAAACAATCAGACTGTATTACATACAAAATCTCACTTTCACACTATCCTTGCTGTAAGCAATATATCAGAAAATTAATGTATTATATAGAAAACTTAGCTTTCCTTATCATTCAACATGCAGTGTCCTTCAAATCTGTGAAATCTCTCTCTCACACACACACACTTTCGTTCTTTCAAAGGTCCAAGCAAGGCAGAAGTCCCAGCACGTGTGTCATTACCCAAAACTCAGAATTGGTCCGGAGCACAGGACAAACACGTGAAGGGACTATTTTCAGAAATTGTAGCCATTTACGAGGCTCCCCAAATTTGTTTTCACTGAGTTATGAGATTCAGTTTGAACAAGGAGGAGAAAAAGAATGCCGTTAATGTTTTCATATTCAGATAACTTGGAGAAGGTACATGATCCAGACTGAAGCAAAGTTTAATTGTTCAATGTAGGCAATTCCTCTAAGCTGCATATTTCACAGGTTACAGTGCTTGTAGATTTTTCTATTGGTCCCGTTTTGCTCATACCAACAATAGGCACCGTCTCAGCTTCAGGAAGATGCTTTCTACATCATGCAGCAGGGATTGGCGGGTTTGAATTTTTCAGGCTAGGAACAAGGTCAGGGGCTTATTGTTTCTTTTTTAACATGGGCGCATTAAAAGCTGCATCAAATGCAGTGTTCAGGCTTCATTTTATTGTATACTTAGAGCTGCTTTTAGCTGAAATAAAAACAATTATTTCTCTTATTTCAGTAGTCAAAGTTTTTTACTTGCGCAGTTTTAGTAGCAGGCAATATTAATTTATTGGGTACTTCATGCTTTAACCATGTTTTTTTGTTAAGTTAATGCATGTCTTCTTTCACACACCCCCAAACACACACATAAGATTGGCAAAAAATCTATATTTTTTGGTAAGCCGCAAGAGTTTTGTAATTAGTTTGTGGCCATGAGATGAAAAAGTTTGAAAATTTCTGCTTTAGATTCAAAGGATACCTGCAATCATATTCCACAGAAACTGTAGACATTTGTTAAGATTTTTTTGTGGTTGGTTCATTTTTTCAGTTTTCTGCTTTACCCTTTGGATTGTCCACAGCTCCTAAAGTGTTTACAAAGTGCGTGTCTCAAGTAGTAGCCTATTAAAAGTTGCAGGGCATCCACATTTTTCCTGATTTAGACTGTCTTATATTTGCAGACTCTTTTCAAGGTAGTCAAGAATCCCTTCTTTGTGAAGTAAACCTGGAAATTCTTCTTTTAGTCTGTCTCACAGGATATTTCTATGCTGTCTCCTAGCTGCATCTCTTTCTCACTCTCTTGCTCTCTAGAGGGCCTTCTTTCCTTAGGGAAAAGTCAGTTATGACAATGAGAAATTACTTGGATTTTCCATCATGCAACAGTAAGGGATTACCTCAGGATTTTAGGGTTCTTAGCCTCTACAATTCTCATGATCCCTCTGGCCAGATTACAAACAAGGAAAATGAAATGATTCTTTAAATCTGTCTAAAATCAAAACCAACATCTGCACTCTTTTCACAAGCAACACCACAGTTGTGGTGGTACATAAACAAGAGCAGATGTTTGTAGAACACAAGCAGAGCAGGACCAGGACAGATCCCTATAAATTGAAGTTACATCCTGGGGTTTTCTAGGAAATTATCCACCTGTGGAGAACTCCACAAGTATGTTTGCCTCCATTCACAACAGTTAAAGAATTTCTACTTCAGGACTCCTTGCATAAAGGCCTGGAAGACAGGCAAATTCTTATTCCATTGGACAAGAAGTTTCTTTATACCTTCCCACCCTTTCCTGTGACGATAAGAATCCTTTTAAAGATGCAAAAGGACTACAAAAATAATACAGATAGCTCCTTACTGACAAATACAAAAATGGTTCTCCCTTCTGAATATGGCCAAGGGCAATTACCACAAGCTTTATCACAGGATTTGCCCCATATGTGTGGTAGGATGCACACTGTGGGACAAAGAAATGTGGACATCCGAATAGAAGCCAAAGTAGCTCCAGTTGCAAAGAAGCTCAAAGAAAACAGAATTCACTAGTGCGGACACACATGAAAAGCAGAAGACAGTCTGGTGAAGATTTGGATCAGACAGGAAGAAGGCAAAACAAAGATGCTCAGCAAAGAGGTGAATGGACTGTGTGAAAGACCTGTGACAGGCATGAAATTTAGAGAAGGTAGTAGAGTAGCACTGAACTGAGAGAGATGGTGACAGCTGACACAAAACCCTGACCCCATATAGTAAATGGGAAAAAGGGAGTTGATGATGAGGATGATTCTCACAGTATGGACTTAATCACACAGGATAGGCGTGCTCTGAACCAGCCCAGACTTCAGCTTCTTTAGGTCACAGCCTGAATGATGCAAATTTAATACTTTTCAGACACCATATTATGAGGATGTGCAGCAGGTAAGAAAGCAGACAAAGAAGGTGCTACTAGGAAATCATATGTGGCAAAATAGAAAAGATTTTCTAGTTGGTGTCATTAATTGAACAAAGATCCTTTCAAGTTGCCGACTCCTTTGGTTCTACAATATTTACGTGAGTTTTTAAATTCTGCCCTATCTTGCTCTTCTATTAATATTCATCTTTTGGCCATTTCTGCCTCTATGCCTATAGCTTACCTCAAATGCTTATTTGTCCACCTAAAAATAAGCGTTTTATCTTGGGATTTTAATTTTCAACTAGAAAAAATTACTATCTTTTGTTTTGAACCAAGTCATAAAGCTGTCCTAAAGTTCGTAATATGGAAAATAATTTTGCTAACTGATCAGACCTCAGCTAGAAGAGTTACAAAAAACAAACTCACAAATTTGCACAGAAAAAAATAAAACACCTAAAGTCTACCGGGTAAAAAAATCCTTTACTGGTGTATTCTAGTACCTCGGCTACAAAGCCGTCAAGGGATAAATGACACCAGAAAAACATTCAATTCATCTCACTTCAATCAACAGTTAATTATGGTAACACCCATTTTAAGTAATATATCCATTACAAATGCATGCAAATTAAAGTGATACATCCACTTTTACTTAAACTACCCCAATATTCCACATCTCCAATGTTTTAAAACAGTACATTAAACATTATGCATATAATTGCTATACATTTAAATTGTTATATATTCAAGTTTTAACCTCCAGGTTAAGTCCCAAAGGAAATAATGTATTGAAATTAATGATGAATGGTATCTAAAGCCAATAATCTTTCCCTAAATAACTCCCCATGTTGGTATGTAGGCTTAGCTAAAACACTGAAAAATAAGGAAGAATCAGAGCCCCCATGGTTGGAACAAAAATGGCTGGCGACTTGACTGTCTAATCTTCTATGCCTGATGTCCCCTAAATGTTCCAAAATACATATCTTCACTTGTCTTTTAGTCTGTCTGATATACTACTTATTCATCAAACAAGCACATCCCACAATATAAACAACTTCACTAGAATGACAAGTACAACTTTGCCTAGCATTGTATACTCTATTAATCTTGTTGCCATGTTACTTTCTTACTCTAGTACAGACTTTACATTTGGAACAAGGGAAATATCCCAGCCGGCAGCCAATCCCCGCTTTATAATTTTTCCTATTGAGCAACTCCCTTCAGATTCAAAAACCTCTTATATGAAAAAATAATATTTTCTGGAAACTCACCTTTAGTCATGTCCCCCTGTGCAACTATTCCTAACTAAATTGGTTAATACTTCACATGTGGAATATTGGGGTAGTTTAAGTAAAAGTGGATGTATCATTTTAATTTGCATGCATTTGTAATGGATATATTACTTAAAATGGGTGTTACCATAATTAACTGTTGATTGAAGTGAGATATATTGAATGTTTTTCTGGTGTCATTTATCCCTTGAAGGCTTTGTAGCTGAGGTACTAGGATACACCAGTAAAGGATTTTTTCAGGTTTACTATCAAATGACTGAAACTCAAAAGACTGAATCCCGAAAAGACTGAAAATTCAAAATATTGAATACATTTTTAATGCAAAGGGTAAGCCCCCATGCTCCTCTCGTGGGGGGCTGAGCCCCCCACCCCCTGCTAAATATATATATATATATATATATATATATATATATATATATATATATATATATATATATATATATATATATATATATACCAACTCCAAGGTTGCACAACAGTGGAGAAGGGGCAAATTCCACCATTCAATATTTTGAATTTTCAGTCTTTTTAGGATTCAGTCTTTTGATTTTTAGTCATTTGATAGTACACCTTTTTTTACCCGGTAGACTCTAGGTGTTATCAGCTAGAAGAGTATCAGAGGCTTTCATCATTCTCACTGCTGCAATGCTTTTTACACTGTATGGGTTGTTTTCTGCCCAGAAAATAACTGGCCAGCTTCACAAAGCTCTGGCTCCCTCCACACCTTCACTCTGCTGATTGTCTAGCTCCAAGGAAGGAAATAAGCAGTCAGGGTGAAGCTTTCTTTAATACTTTCTTGCTGGCTTGAGAAGCAGCAGCTCAGAGGCTTCACATGAGCAGTAGTCAGCCAAAAGCTTAGTTTCTAGTAGATAAGTCCATGTTGGGGAACCTCTTTCCACACAGAAATTGTTGCCCTTGAAAAAATATTGTTTAAAATTATATCTGATGTTGTTAATCTTCATTCATTCCTTACTGATGGGTGTTGGTTCCAACCTCGGAACTGAGTCGGCCATTATAACAAGCTCGCTCCAGCCAAAAAACTCTCAAGCTAAGCTTTTATCCATAGTACCCCTCACCATATTACCTCAAATCTCGTTTGCGGCATATGAAACAAGACGTGTCAGGCCAGCTCTCAGCTAAGTCAGTTAAGAATTTTTCAATGCTATTTTTAATTGTTTATTGCCTTTCTTAAGACCTTATTTTCTCTGTGTTTAATCATATAATCTGGTGTATCTGCGTGTCTCTCTCCCTTTTTCTGCCTTTTCTACCAAGTTTGGTACTCTTTGTACCATCACTGGTACAGACCTTTCCCTTACCCCTTGGGTATTTCTCTTACCATTGTTGGTAATCCCTTTTTCTTTCCTGTCTTCTATTTAAAAAAAAAAAAAAAAAAAAAATAAATATATATATATATATATATATATATATATATATATATATATATATATATTTATTTATTTATATAAGGGGGTTTTTATATATATATATATATATATATATATATATATATATATATATATGTATATATATATATATATGTATATATATATATGTATATATATATATATATAAACCCCCTTGTGAGATTTGCAAAGGCTTCATCTCCCGTACGTTAGCGGAGTGTAAAAACAAGTTGTTGTTGAAAAGTTTACTGAAATATCCTTTCGTGGAGGCTGTCTCTGAGTCAGAGGGCTCCCTCCCTCCTAAGAGAGAACATAAAAAGAGGAGCAAATCCTTACCCTCCTCTCCTCATGACACTGAAACGAAACAATTGGAACCGAGACAAAAAGTCCCTAAATTGGCAATATCCTCTGCTCAGGGGACTAAACCTTTGACCTCAGCATGGACTTCGGTTCCAAGACAACAACCAGCTTCGGTGCCGTCTTCTTCTTTGGCACCTATGTCCACACTGACCACGACAGCTCCAACAATTTCTATTGCAGCAGCACTAACCCACCTTTCAGTACCAAAAATACTTGTCCCAGATCTGGTCATCTCCCCCCTCCCTGTACTTCATATTGGTCTTTTGACCTTGGTGCTGAAAGGTGAAATCACTCCCAGGACCAGATATTCCCCCTTGGTGGACCCATTTGTTGGCCAGCAATGCAGCCCCTTTTTAGAGCATCCCACTTCACCTTCGGGGATGTCCACCAGCTCCTCCAAGAGTCTTTCAGAACTTGACGTAGTGAGGCTCGTGGATCAGCTCTTGTCAGCCAGAGGAATATCAACTCCATCCACACCATCCCTCCCATCTGGAGCCGAGGGATCTTCTCCAAGGACTCCACAATATTTTCGACCTTCAACCTCCTTACAGATTTTGGAGCATTTGTCACTAATGCCAACCCCGGTTCCAGCTTCTTTGTTACCGGTGGTAGATCTTACCATGGTACCCGAGCCTACCCTTTGGCCTTCGACTCTCCTGGAGCCGGGCCATCCTTGGGACCGAGACTGGTCTGTCAGCACCATGTTCCCTGGTACAGCATCTCCTTTTTGCACGTCTGCCATAGTTCTGGTCACTTTGACAGAGCCATCTTTTCCCGTGCCTCTCTCCCTGGCAGCGGGTTTTTCAGAGCAGGGTGTGACCCCGGTCTCAAGGTTGCCTGTTTTTGGTTCTGGGCTCCCACCCCTCTTTGGGAGGACCTACTTTTCAGGTGATGGAGAGGGCACTGGCATCTGCAGCCACCCAGTTGGTCCCTCCAGTGCCGGAGATCCACTCTTTCCCATCCTCTGAGCCACAGCTGATGTAGCCCACTACTCATGGACACCAGGCTCAAGAACCTCAAGATTCTGCAGGATCCTCCTCAGATGCTCCCATCAAGGAGGATCCTCGCAAGAGTTTGTGCAGGAGGAAGCACGTGGATCCCCCAGAGGAATCTCTGGTGAAGATACAGACTACGATTAGGGGAAGGGTCCCCACGGTCACCCCCTGATGATGTCTCCTTTGCAGACATCTTAAAAATCCTGAAGCAGTGGGGTGATTGGAAGCCCACCACCCCTTCCTTTGAGGAGTCCATATTCTTGCCAACTTTCCAAGCCTGGCCCTCTACCTCCTGGGTGGCCCTGCAGATGACCTCATACAGCTCATTGTGCAGCATGTGTGGAAGAGTCCTGATACCATTGAACTTATCCCCAGAGGCCAGACAAAATTCTTTCTCCTCCAGAGAACAACCCACACTGGTCCAAGGGCCTTCCAGTAGATGCTGTTTGTGGCAGTGGCCACTAAAAAATAGCTCACTGAGGAGAGCACTACTGTCCATCCGCCAAACAGGGGGTCTCTGGCGATAGACTTGGGAAGCAGGTGTATTCTTTAGTGACCTTTACCATCATGTCCCTAAATTATCTGACACACTTTACTTGGTGTCAGAGAGACCTAATTTCGGAACTCTCAGAAACCCTGGCAGGAACAGTTTCTGATGAGGTACAGGACAAAGGTGCCTCACAGCTTGCGACCCTGTAGTCCATCTCTTATTCGTCCATGAAGTTGATTTCCCAGTCGACCAAAGGGGCAGCTAGAGGAGTTGTTACAAGACATCATGCCTGGATGCATCTGTGACTTTGTGGATCCTTTTAAGTCTTCCCTCCTAAATGCCCCCGTAAAGGCCTCCTCTCTTTTTCTTCTTTCTCTGGACAGCCTTATCAGCGCTCCTGATGAGCAGCCTGATTGCTTGTCTCTGGAAGCAGTTGGGGGTGTTTTATTCTCTGCACCACCTTGCCTGACAAAAAATAACCTCAGACTCTTGGGTGCAGATGATAATTACCAGAGGTTATCACATTCCCTTCAATATTTTCCCAAGAACTTTAAGGCGCATTCCCAACATACCACTGAGTCAAAGGGAATCAGCAGCTCTAAAAATCCAAAAGCTGCTTCAAAAGAGTCATCCAAACAGTCCCTCCAGACCAAATAGAATCTGATTTTTACTCAAGGTTCTTTTTAGTACCAAAAGAAAACGGGACTGGAGGCCAATGCTGGACCTCAGCATTCTAAACAAATTTGTTCAGTAAGCAAAATTCCAGATGAACATAGTACAGTCTATACTCCCCTTCTTGGGCAAAGATGATTGGATGTGCTCTATAGATCTTCAGGATGTGTATTACTACATAAAAATGGACAAGCGTTCCAGAAGATTTCTCCGCTTCCAGCTGGGAGCCAATCACTACCAGTTCCGAGCACTGCCATTTGATCTCTCCACAGCCCCCAGAGTGTTCAGCAAATGCATGGCAGTAGTAACAGCTCACTTGAGACTGCAAGGATTGTGGGTGTTTCCATATCTAGACAATTGACTCCTCACCGCCCCAACCAAGCATCTACTAGCCTCAGTGATCCATTACACCCCAAGTCTCTTAAAACACCTAGGGATAACAGTAAACAAGGACAAATGCAAACTAATCCCTTCTCAAAGACTAGAGTTCATAGGGGCAGAATTTGATACCCAATCTTGCCTAGTCTACCTCCCTCTTCACAGGATACAGAGACTCAGATCGCAACTCTGAGTGATACTCAGTCAAGACAAAGTCCCAGCTCAAGCAGTCCTTCAACTACTAGGGTCGATGGCAGCATCTGTAACAATAGTCCCACTGACAAGACTGCACATGAGGCTTCTTTAGTAGCTTTTGCTAACACAATGGTCCTTTTTGAATCTCCCCATGACATTTCAGATCAGGTTAACAAATCGGTGCAAACAAGACTTAACTTGATGGATGAAGCCAGAAGAGAACCTATGGAGTTGACCTTCCTCCCATTCTCAGCCCAAAGCCATAGTGACCACAGATGCCTCCCTGATCGGGTGTGGGGGGGGGGCACTACCAGGGAAAGATTGTCCAAGGTACTTGGTCTTCCACAGAGGCCAGTCTGCATATCAGTGTTCTAGAACTGAGGGCAGTGCTTCTAGCACTGCAAGCATATAAATCTGGTCTCCCTTCAGGAACAGTTGCCATCCAGTCCGACAACATGTTAGTAGTCTGGTGCATCAACATGCAAGGCAGAACCAAGTCCTAACTGTTGTGTAGAGAGGTCATGAGAATTTGGCAATGGGCAATAGCTTCCAACCACTTTCTGATAGCAATGCACATTCTTGGGGATTTCAACGTGATTCCAGACAAGTTGAGTAGATGCATTCTCCTGCCTCACGAGTGGTCCCTCAATCCTGTCATAGTGCAGAAGATATTCAGTCTTGGGCGAGCCTTGCTGTGATCTGTTCACATTCCCCACAAATCACAAATGCAGCAGCTACTTTGCCTTAATTCCCCCAAAGGGGGAGTCCCTGAGGGACAGTCTTGTACACGATTGGCCCACGGGAATTCTTTATGCTTACCCACCACTCCCATTGATTCCCCAATTCTTGATGAAACTGTAACTTCCACTCAAAAATGCTTACATGCATCCAGCAGTTTCAAATCACAAATGAACATGCCACTGAGTAAAAATGAACCAGCAATAATATTTATTCCACAACGTGAAAAACGACCATACTAAAATTCCACAAACATTAAGTGCTTTCACTCATTAAAATATGAGCTTCATCAGAACGTTTACATTCAAGTGCTGCCAGTTTAAATAACTTATTTGGCGCCAAAAATTTCAAATCTATTCTGTCGTTCTTAAAGCAACATGATTCCCTTTCTAACACACCCATAAAAAAATATGTATGTATACCTACTATGCTAAGTAAATTGCAATCCGATGAAGTTAAATATGTACAAAAATCTAATCTATAAATAAAAACAATTTACATATTTTATTTTCATTTGTGATTTGGAACTGTTGGATGCATGTAAGCGTTTTTGAGTGGAAGTTACAGTTTCTTCAGTTGGACTGAACGCTATTGCATTACTGTTTACAATTCTTGATGAAGGCTCATCGGTTGAAAAGCAGAGTAATCCTCATTGCACCCTACTGACTTCGACAAATTTAGTTCCCCTACATTTGGCCTCACCTACTACAGCAATCTTGGATTCTGGATCCAACTCCGGAACTAATATTGCATCCATAGGGATTGACCTATCCAAATTTATTGAACCTCAAGCTGACAGCTTGGTTCCTCCACTTTTAGTGACTGCCAGGCAGAACAACCTGTCCTCTCCTGTCCATCACATTCTTCTGGCTTCCCATAAACCATCCACCAGGAAACTTTATCTCAGAAAATGGAAGAGATTCATTATTTGGTCTTGGGGAAAAAGGAATAAATCCTTTTTCGGCTCTGCTATCATTGATTTTGGATTATCTATCTAAACTCCTTCATTTTGGAGTTGCAGCTTTTTCCATTAGAGTACACCTGGCAGCAATTTCTAACTTTCACAATGGTTTTGAAGGCTCCTCCTTAATCTCTCACTGTCTCAGTAAAATCTTTTTGAAGGGAGTTTTACACATCAGACCCCCCTTCAAACAACCGATTGAGCTATGGAATTTGACACTGGTTCTACAAGCATTGACTCATCCTCATTTTGAGTCTGCCGCCAATTGTGACTTAAAATTTTTATCCTGAAAAACCTTATTCTTGGTGGCCATTATTTCAGCTAGATGTATTTCTGAATTGCAAGCCTTATGTATAAAGCGTCCCTACATGGTCTTCCATAAAGACAAAGTATCACTATGGACTAATCCCTCCTTTTTGCCTAAGGTTGTCTCTGATTTGACTATTAATCAAACAATTAATCTACTAGTCTTCTTTCCAAATTTCTTTAATTAAGGAGAATATTCATTGCATTTGCTTGACGTGCACAGACAACAGCATTTTTACCACGACAGATCTAAATCCATACAGAAGTCTGACCAATTATTTATATCATACTCAGGCCCAAAATTGGGAAAATCAGTTTCCAAAGTTACCTTATCTAAATGGTTGAGAGATTGCATTTCCTTTATTTATCAATGAAATAAGGCTTCTATACCTTCTAAGATCAAAGCACATTCCACGAGATCAGTCGCAACATCTGTTGCTCTCCATGCAAGAGCTTCCATGGATGACATTTGTGCAGCAGCAACATGGGCCTCTCCTCATACCTTCATCATGCATTACAAATTGGATATGGTCTCCAGGGGGAGAGCCTCCTTTGGTTCAATGGTACTGAGGAATATTCTTCCATAGGGGCTCCCAGGAAACAAGGTAGCTAGGGACTCTGTCCCATCAGTAAGGAATGAATGAAGATTAACAAAATCAGATAACGAAGTTATGTTCTTACCATAACATTCCATCTGTGTTAATCTTCATTCATTCATTACAGCCCACCCACCATCCCCCTCCAAAAGACTCTTGGAGGTTCGGCTATGGTCCTATCCTATGATAAGGAAGTTGCTCAGAAAAAGCCTCCGCTTTTCTCTCTCTAATTTGTCCTTTCCTTATGGACAAACTCGATCTGAGGTAATATGGAGAGAGGCACTATGGGTACAAGTTTAGCTCGAGAGTTTTTTGGCTGGTGTGAGCTTGTTATAATGTCCAACTCTGTTCTGAGGATGGAATCAACACTTATCAGTAATGAATGAATGGAGGACGACAACGCAGATGGAATGTTACGGTAAGAACATAACTTCTTTTTTCTGACTAAAGCAGTATTTTCCCTTTAAGAAATCTAGTATTTTTTCACAATATCTGAAGTTTCGTTTTAGGGACATCTGTTTTTAGCTCTATATGTTTAATAGCTAACTGGGATCTATTTTGGAGGAAAAATATGTAGTGCTTGTTTAAACTTTAAATTTTGTGACTACTTCCTGTTTGAACTTTTAATGTGAGTTATTTTTTTTTTTCTGTCAGTGTACGTAAAACATTTAATGAAATTCTGACAGGGATTTTGAGTGCTGCTTGTACATTTTACTTAGTGAAGGGACTGGGATAAGATATTAAGTGTGCAACTTGTGGACATACTGTGACAAATTGCCTTCCATATGGCATGTTCCAGTATGCTTACTGGTTTAGGCATCTTCTCAGCTAAAGCATGGATACTTGCTCTGGTCCTGCTGTACCTAGAAAGAAAAAAAAAATACTTACTAAGGAACCCTTACTGGTGCCATGGATTCATCCTATGCCTCAGCCAATAGTGAGTGAACCTGAAGTGGCCATGGGTTGTTCCTTACAGCACTCACCACTCTAATTTTCTCTGGTGTAGCCCTTTTGGCCACCATAAACTGGGGCCAGCTTCTTCCTCTCTGTTTTTTCCAGTGCCCAATCTGGGCATGGGAGAACCATCTTCTCTATGTCTGAGGGAGACACTAGGAGATTCTATGTTGGGTAAATGAGGTTAGAGACCGTTAGACCAGGCACACATCTTGGAATTGGTCTTCGTCCACAGGGACATCTATAAGGAAAAAAAAGGTTAAGCACTATTTATCTCAAGGCATTATAACTGATAATAAAGATAATGTTCTTACCTTAGCCAGGCATGCATTACAAGCTATAAATCCTGGTGTCCAGAAGCCATTGCACATTTGCATCCCCAGTGAAGAAATTATCGAGGAAACAGATTCTTGATTATTCTAAGATTGAGATAGGACTTCTTCTCCTACAGATTCACAAGCCCAATTGTCAGATTGTGAGGAAAGTTTTAACCCTTACACTCCTGCAGAGGAATTTTCTTCTAACAAGTCCATAGCTAGGATGAATTATGTATTTTTAAAGTAACAAGTAGTTGTTCCCTGTTAATTGAGGAGATAAGATATGTTACAAATGGATATACCTCATTCCTTACCCATCCCTTCTATACTGTCAGCCCTGGAGGATGTGTTGAATGCTGCCTGTAATCATCTCGATACCCCACTGTATGTCTCTAAACAGGTAGATAAAATGTATAAATTGTCTCAGATTAATAACATTTTTTTTTCTTTTCTCTTACCTTAGATCAGATCCAATGGTCATTTCTATTTCTTCACCTGCTGGTAATAGATTGATCCTGAACACTAATTCTTCTCATTCTTCATCTGCTGGTAATAGATTGATCCTGAACACTAATTCTTCTCATTCTTCATCTGCTGGTAATAGATTGATCCTGAACACTAATTCTTCACCTGCTGGTAATAGATTGATCCTGAACACTAATTCTTCTCATTCTTCACCTGCTGGTAATAGATTGATCCTGAACACTAATTCTTCACCTGCTGGTAATAGATTGATCCTGAACACTAATTCTTCTCATTCTTCATCTGCTGGTAATAGATTGATCCTGAACACTAATTCTTCACCTGCTGGTAATAGACTGATCCTGAACACTAATTCTTCTCATTCTTCACCTGCTGGTAATAGATTGATCCTGAACACTAATTCTTCACCTGCTGGTAATAGATTGATCCTGAACACTAATTCTTCTCATTCTTCACCTGATGGTAATAGATTGATCCTGAACACTAATTCTTCACCTGCTGGTAATAGATTGATCCTGAACACTAATTCTTCTCATTCTTCACCTGCTGGTAATAGATTGATCCTGAACACTAATTCTTCTCATTCTTCACCTGCTGGCAATAGATTGATCCTGAACACTAATTCTTCTCATTCTTCATCTGCTGGTAATAGATTGATCCTGAACACTAATTCTCATTCTTCACCTGCTGGTAATAGATTGATCCTGAACACTAATTCTTCTCATTCTTCACCTGCTGGTAATAGATTGATCCTGAACACTAGTTCTCATTCTTCACCTGCTGGTAATAGATTGATCCTGAACACTAATTCTTCTCATTCTTCACCAGCTGGTGATAGATTGATCCTGAACACTAATTCTCATTCTTCACCTGCTGGTAATAGATTGATCCTGAACACTAATTCTTCTTATAGTGACAAAGAAAAGTGTTACACTGCCTACACAAGAGAATCTCTTTTTCCACTTTAGATTTTAGAATCCTAAGTTATCAGGCATACATTGGATGTTTATACTTTCTTTTATGGACATGAGGGAATTATCTGTCAAACATGCTATAGAAGGCAGCTCCTTTCTAAATCCTATTGTTTTTACCTTGTCCCTGGCATCCAAACATGATTTGAAAAGTATGTATGATTGTGCTGATACTGTGTATGGGACCACTGCTGCTGCTACAGTGTTGAGAATATATGCCTAGGTATGTAACCAAAAGTTTGCTGATGAGGCAATGTCTGACATCTTAGATTCTGCTTTAGACAAGAATGTGTTTTTGGCACTTCTGTTACTCAGGTTGTCAAATAATTTATTGAAAGAGGGAAATTCATTCAGAGAGTATTGAAGATATTTTCATGTCCCTTTTTCCCAAAAAAATATAAGCAAACCCAGCCATATTCTGGCAAACAAAGAGCAAAAATGAGATGACATTGGGAAATAACAAGAAACAGGGGTCCTTTCAGAAAAAGGGACAGACAAGCAGTGCAGAAGTGCAATGCCAGCTTTCTTTCCTCCCTTCTCTTCTGTCCAACCAGTCTCTCTCCAAGCCTGTCCCAGAAACTGGTTCTCAACATCCCCTTTGGCAAAATATTGTCTCAGACTCTTGGGTGCTAAAGGTAGTGTAGGAGGATTATGGATGATAATGGATACAAAAACCTCCTTTCAGGAGACTTCCTTCCCACCCTCTGAACTAAACGGAATATTTTCCTCAGATTATTCAATATTTATACACAGTAGGAGTTGTATAAAAATTCCCTGTAAACCAAAGGGGCAAAGACTTCTATTCCAAAATGTTTCTGGTACCAAAGAAAGAAGCATTTTGGAAACCAGTACTAGCTCTTTCATTTCTAAACCTATATGTGAAGACACTAACATTCAAAATGTTGACCCTCCAGAACCTGGGAGGACTAGTCCTAAAAGATGCTTATTATCACATTCCCAGAGCCAAAATCATCAGGAAATTTCTGAGGTTCTCTATATCTGGGATCCATTATCAGTCAGTAATGTAGCTAGGGCAGGGTGAGGGGCAACTGCCCCAGGTGCAAAGTGTTGCATGACCAGGCTATTCCAATCTTTTGTTAATGCAATACCGGCTTTTAAAAGCCTGTGTTGCATTTGCAGTCGAACCTGAGAAGATAACGCTTTGTGTATGTGGTGTAAACTGTAGCAAGCAGTTTGCTACAGTTTAAAAGTAAAAACAAATTTCGTTGTAATTAAAGCCTGAGTGCTGTAGTACTCTGTGCAGACAGGGTATAAACTGTAGCAACTGTTTGCTACAGTTTAAAGGGAAATCTAATGTTATCAATTTTCATTTCATCCTCGGCATGGCAACTTAAAACTCTTGAGCTTCTCCCTTACCCACAATGCACCATCCCATTACCTCAGATCTTCTTTGCTGCCATTAGGTGAAAGACATTGTGATTTGTTTCTTGAGTTTTTTTGGGATAGATAAGTACTTGTGTTTAATTTTTTTGAATGATAATCTCTCTTTAATCTTTCTCTTTTATCGTACTAGTGTACTCTAGGTACTATTGTTAGTATCTCTTTCTCACCTTTATCCTTCTACATTTATCATAGTCCTTACTACCTTTGTAGGTAGCACATTCTCCTTGTTTCTTGTTCTTTAAAAAGAACATTTTTTAATATATTAGTAGTTATTTGCTTTAAGTCTTGTTGCCTTTGTTGTTTGTACTTATAGTTTTTTCTGAGTGGTAGTTACTATAGCCATTTGTTCTGACCTAACATTGCTGACAGAAAACTCCTGTGGGTTTTAAGAAGTGTGTGGAAGTGCAGTCAAAAAATTCCCTTCTCTGACTCACACACCCTTTGTGTTTATTGCTTTTGCCCAGTCCACCTGCAAGAGAGTTGTATGATTTGTCATGCATTCAACCTCTGAGCATTAGTGGAATGCAAGAACAAATTAATCTTAAAGGGACTTTTACCATCTTCCTTTGGTGATGCCATAGCTAGAGAAACCTCCAAAAAGTTGTCACACTTATCTCCTAGTTCTTCCTCTGTTTCCTGTAAGACCTTGGAGAAAACTTTGTAAAGGCCTTCTTCAGATCCTACAGTTTACTTGGATCCACCCAAGAAAAAGAAAATTAAGCTATCAGATCTGACCCCCTCGGATTAGGCAAAAGTAAAAAGTCTTACTTCTGATAGGACTGTTTATTTGGATCTGAAGACTCCTGAAAAGTAAGGATTCATCAGATCCGAAGAAGTTGGATCCATCAAGACTACCGGGCATACTTCCTAGAACAAGGCACTCCCCATTTGTGGACCCCGTCCCATTGAGAGTGCCTTCTCCCATTCTTTATAGACCAGATTCTCCTTCCAGACAGTCCTCTTGCTTGTCTAGAAGCCTCACTGTAGAAGATGTGGAGAGGGTAGTGAGACATATCATCTTAGCACAAAGCCACCCAGTTGTTGCTTTGGCTACTAACCCTTTGGGTCAGGAAGCCAGTACATCCAAGACACCAGCTCTAACTCTTCCTCCGCTGACTCTCTTTGTGGTTTTGGAGCTTTTGGATCTGAGTTGTCCAGGCTTGTTTTCTTCGGATCCGAAGATCGCTGTATCCTTGTATCTGAAGCTTGCTCTGAGCTCCTCTGTGCTATTGGATCTGGAGAGCTCTTAGACCAGATTCTACCCTGTTGGATCCAAGATATTTCAGATGACTCTTAGACCAGATTCTACCCTGTTGGATCCAAGATATTTCAGATGACTCTTAGACCAGATTCTACCCTGTTGGATCCAAGATATTTCAGATGACTCTGATGGCTTTGGAGCTGTCTTTACACCTCTGAGCTGCAGCAAGAGTTAGTTTGGTTCCTACTTCTGTCTCAGGGCCACTTATTTCTTAGCAGGGAAGGACCAAGCATCAGAAAACCCTCCTTGCAATCCCATGTTTATCCGTCTCTGGGAAGGTCAGCCTTTAGGACTTTGGTGAGAGCCCTGTCAGCTACCATGACTCAGATGGGTTCTCTCCCCTCAAGTCCTGCATCTACATCATTCCCATCTCTGCTTCAAGAGTCTCAGCTAGCCCTCTCACAGGTGCAGCTTGTATCAAAACCCCAGGGCACCCAATTGGATATTTCCACCTCTTCTGATACTTCCCCAGATTATCCCACTGAGGAGGTCCCTTGGAAGAGGACATGTAAGAAGAAGCATCTGGATTCTCCTGATTCTGTCACCGAAGACACAGATTTTGAGGATGGTGAAGGGTCCCCATGGTCACCTCTTGCAGATGTCTCATTCAAAGACATCCTCAAAATCCTGAAACAGAGAGGTGACTGGAAGCCCAGCACCCCTTCCTCAGAGGAATCTGTGCTCCTGGAGGCATTTGGTACCAGCCCATCTACTTCTTGGGTGATTCCACCTGCCAACAAACTGCTCAAATTGGTCCCACAGCAGACATGGAAGGAGCCTGACACCACTGAGCCCATTCCAAGGAACCTGATAAAATTATGACCCATCCAGAAGACAAGCAGTTCTGGTCCAAGGGCACCTCTGTTGATGTCATGGTCATAGCAGCGGCCACCAGAAATGAACAAGCTGTTGAAAGTTCCTCTGTTTGTCACCCCGATAAGGAGTCATGGTCGATGGACAGGTTTGGGACATGTGTCTATGCTTCAGGAACCTTTTCCTTGAGGTCTCTGAGCTATCTGGCACATTTCGCCAGACTACATAGGGATCTGATAAGGGTACTCTTAGATACCCTCACAGGAACCATGTCTGAGGAGGTGAAGGATTCTATCACCTCACAGCTGGTGACCCTACAGTCACTATCAAACTCATCCATAAGGCTTATTTCCAATGTGACAGAAGGAACCTCAAGGACAGTGGGTTCAGACATAGCCATTAAGTGACACGCCTGGATGCAATTGTATGACTTTGCGGAGCCTTTTAAGTCTACGTATGTCAATGCTCCTTTTGACAACATGTGTCGCTTTGGCCCCAAAGTGAAAGATACATTGTCCAGGTGTAAGAATGATGAAAAGACCCTTTCTGCAGTGGGAGTGTGTTTTTCCACCCCTGAAAGATCCTTCTTGAGGAATCACTTGTGTATGGAACGTTAGTATATGCACTGTGACTGAAATTGATACTCTGCCCACCTTACTTAACTTGTTATCAAATAAAGTAATAAACTGCTGTCAGATCATGGTTCCACTCATAGGTGGTTACTGGGCTATTGACCCGAAGGTCTTTGTAAGCATTGCCGTGTGTACCTAATATAATACTAGAGAAACCCAATATAAAGAATCTTGCCTAAACTCGAGATCTTAGTTAGCAATGACTGCCCCATATCTAGGAAGGGTCATAGGTGAAATCCCTGGCAGGAATTTATGATTTTCCATCCAGTCATCCAGGCTACGCTTAAACAGGGTCATAGAGGGGCTTTGTTTGATGTGAATTGGTAGCCTATTCCAGAGGAGTGGCAACCTCTGGGAGACATATGTGTCTCTCCAGTAGGTCCTATTTATGTCGCAGGCCAGGTTAAGGTCCCTGAAGTGGGTGACCCTTGTCCCATTTGATTTCTAGATGTGTAGCATTTCCATTAGGTTTGGGTCCAGGATTGCTCTGCAGGCCAGACACAAGTCTCCTCTAAGTTGTCTGTACACTACTGAGTACAGTGACATTGATTTCAATCTGTCAACATATGACATGTGCTGGAGGCCCTACATTTTCTTGGTTAAAAATCTCCGAGGTCTCTCAAGTTGCTGCAGGTGCCTAGTAAGGTACATACCAAAGGGAGTTGTTGTTGTGTCTTTCGGCTTTTCCCGGCTAGGGGTCGCCACAGCAGAACTCCGGTCCGCTAATGATTGGCAGTTGATTTTTACGTGCTGAGTTGCCAGCCCTAACGCACAACCTTCAACGAAGGTATGCCTATTCACGCATGTCTCCACGCAGAAGACGCTCTAGCTGAGAGTCGAACCGGTCTTATTGGCCTGATGAGGGTCGAGTACAGGGGCATTTATGACCTCTTTCTGTCTTGAGGCAATGCCTTTGCTAATGAGGTGTGTGACATAGAATGCCTTCCTTACCACAGTAGACAATTGGTGGTCAAAGTTTAGGCTACAGTCAACTTGCGTTCCCAAGTCTCTCACTACCGAGTTGTTACTTAGGGTATTATTATTTATATGAGAGTCTGCAGGGATATTGTTTTACCGAAGGGGATGATGATGCATTTTTTAGCATTTAGTTTGAGTCCATGGCTTTGACATGAATCATTGGTTTATGTAAGCCCTTGAAGTATATTGACATTGTTTGGGGATTCAGTGATTGCACCTAATTTGCAGTTGTCAACAAACGAAGTCAGCCACAGTCCCTCTGTTTTGGCCTGAACCTCTGAGAAGTATATTCCAAACAATAGGGGCCCAGCACTGACCCCTGTGGAACCCCACTGGTGACAGGTCTGCTGGTTGAGGTAAAGTCTCTAACTTTGACTGAGGGTGATCTGCCAGTAAGCCAGTTAGCAGCCCAGCTGATGACTTGAGTTGATATTCAAATGGGAGAATTTACCAATGATGCCCAAATGTGGGATTGTGTAGCAGGCCTTGGCTAAGTCAAGATAGGCTGTTTGCACAGATCTGGCTTCATCTATGGCTCTGGTGACATTTTTGAAGAAGTCCACCAGCAGGCATGACCTACCTTTGACAAAACCAAACTGTGTCAGATCAAGGGTTTCCTTATTTATAAGGTCCATAATGATTCATTCCATGGCCTTACAGACAAGGCTGGTTAAGCTTATGGGTCTGTAGTTCCCAGGGTCTGTTGCTGTACCCCTTTATGAAGGGGAGTGACGGTTGCTGTTTTCCATTCAGCAGGGACAAAATCAGTACTCAGGCTGTGGTTAAAGAGAGTACCTACTCACTGTCATTTTGAATGGTAACAGTGAAAAACACTAAGTCTGAGATACCTCGGTAAAATGATCTGTAATTTGTTTGCAGTGATGCACATCTTTGCACATATGTATTGCACATTCTGTAAACATTTATTGAAAAATGTGAAGAAATGATGGTAGACTGCTGTGATTATATAGTTGATGTTTGATAACTAACCTTAAATGTCCGAGTCTCAGACTCATATGAAAAGGCTGTTGGGTACAGAAGATTTTCTCAGTATCAGTGCAAAAGCTTCAAGGAAAAGAGACATTTTTCATGAAGTTGATTGTCCCAGATTTGAGAGAAGTAGTGAGGGTCCATTTTGACATGTAGGCAGCTCAAGTAAGTGTCAGTTCTAAATGATAGACTTCCAGTATTTAAAAAAAAAAAGAAAAAAAATCTGACTGATCCACTTCTTCACTGTGTAATGGGAAAACCTGGATCTCGAAGATGGATGTCACTTCTGGTTGGAAAGCATGAATAAAAATCTTGAAAGCTTCTTAGGCAGGTATCAAAGCTGCCAGTTCAGTCTGGACAACACTGAATTTTCAGCTGATTTCTGGAGGAAAGAGGCTTATTGGGGTATTAAGCATATGAGTTAGAACAGACTCCCTCGGAGATGTAGTTTCTTATTCAATGTACATGTAGTATGTGTATTACTTATGAAAAACCCTTTATCAGCTACAACCTGTGCATGTTTCCAGAATTAAATAAATTGCATCATATAGGCTGTGTATTCATTAGTGTGGGCTACGTATTTTAAGATAATGTGAGTTAGATATTAATATAATATATAGATTATAGTAGAGTTCAAAGAATTTGTGATAGGGCATAGGAAGCTTCCTACAGTTACATATCTTACATAGTTACTACATGCAGCCAGAAAAAGAAGAAAAACAGTTCTTAAAAACACATTTTCATAGCTGCTTAAGTACTGGCTTGTAAGGTTGTATGTTAATATATTGTGTGAAGGAGTACCTCTCAACCTCTTACAGTAAGAAATCTGGACAAAGCCATAATAAAGTGGTACAAATAGGGACAATTTTGAAATATTGCTCTTACAAACTTAGAAAGTTGATAGAATAACAGGTTTTGCATTAGCATGAATTTTCTGAAGGGTATGAAGTCTAAAACACAAATGTCTGTCATTATTTCCTAACTTCAATCTTTAATGATTTGCCACTAATTTGCCAGAACACCACAATTTTATTAAAAACGGACCAAAAATATAAGACAAGAATTTGGACATTCTGCAAAAATCTGTACAGTTGAGAGGTACAGTGCAGCCAAAGTCTGAATGCTGGTGTAATAATCTCTGTGCTCTTGTTTTGATGGCATTGTAAGATACTGTGCATCCACAAAGGCATCCATATCAGGTTGATTAAATCATTTAACTGTAAATGGCAATTTCCATTTATTTGAGTGATTTATTTCTTTATTAATCAAGTCCCTTTATCAGTGATACTATTCATCTCTTTTGTGCCATACTATGTAGCATTAATATTTGGTACCCATCAAAATCAAAAAGGGGAATTATTTAACTTAGCTGTTGGATGAATGCTGAAATTAAGTGAGTAATTGCCCTTCAAGATAAGCATTGGAATCTGTACCACAGAAAGGGCTGGACTGTGAGTGCTGTGGAAAAGTTATCATTAAGCAGGCAAAAAAAATACTTTTATAACATGTAATGTGTCAGGTCAAAAGAATACTGAAATAGTACTCACAAACATCTTTACCCAGGAAAAAGACCTTTTCATTATTGGTTCCTGTTACCTCCATGCTTTGGTTGCTGTTGTAGTCAAAACTAATTTCCAGCACACTGTTAACTTTGCTTCTTGTCAAAACATGTCACTTTAGCCTAGACCCTCCATGTCTCCACAGTTTTTGTGTGCAGTTTGTCAATAGACATCAAGTTTAGAAATGAGTACAGCAGGGAGACCTGCCAAGTAACTAGCCACTTATGATATGCCTCTAAATTTTAAAACATGTAGGCCTCTGCTCTATCCTACCCTCTCCCAATCTGTTTAACATAAACCTCAGGAAGGAAAAGGTACCTTAGAAATAAATGGAAACTGGCTTACATCCTTTTACTTATTAAAGGAGGGCAATTGGAAGTATTATATGCTGCTCTAAGCCAGTGCTACAGCCATCACCAAGTTACTAGTGACTAGTAATACAAACAGTTGCAGACCTTCTTAATGCTAATCCTCTGCTAGCAGATGTATAGCATGGATTCTGGCCTCAAGCATGAGGCAGAAACTGCCTTATTTATCTGTTCAGCAAGGGCAGAAATTAATAATGACAGGGTGTCATTCTTGGCACATCATTAAAGGGTTTTTGTCCTTGTGCTCTGAATTATTCTCCTTTGCTGCTGATGTATGTGTTACTGAAATAGGATTTACCATGTCAACCCAAACATATACGCACACCAGTTCCTGCTACATTGCATTCACACTACTTGGCAAGGTGAACTTATGCCATGTTCCAATGTTACACTAAATCTGTGCCAGGTATCAGTAAAATTAGTGTATAAAAATAGAGTTTTTTTTATAGTAGTAGAAGTATTAAATTAATATGATTTAATGAATAGACATTAATTAATGCTGTACAGATTAACATGGCAGAATAAGTTACTTATATGAGTTTGATGTTCATCAAAAAGTTTAGGAAGGTAAAATAATGCTTGTAGGTACTAACAAAAAAGGTTCTTTTAGTATCCAGAAACTTTGGGGTGAGAAGGAGCCTTGGGGTTAATGTTTATTATACAATGACCCCCCCCCATTAATATTCCAAAACGTGCACACTGATTGGTCAGCGTGCACGTTGTAAATCAGACTTATACTAATGGAAAAAGGTCCGGTCGCCCGGACTTTTTCCATTAGTATGTCTTTTTTTTTTACAGTAACGAAGAACGCAAGATCTCCATTGCTGTTTAGACACTGTCTCACTATGTTACAGGAGTTTAACATAGCAAGACAGCTTTAAAAAAAGTAACAGAGATCTTCCATTGCTTTTTTTTAAAGCTGTCTCGCTATGTTAAATGGGTTTAACATAGCGAGACAGTTTGTAAAAAGCAACGGAGATTCTCCGTTGCTTTTTTTAAAGCTGTCTCACTATGTTAAACTCCTGTAACATAGCGAGACAGTTTGTAAAAAGCAACAGAAATCTTTCTTTCTCCGTTGCTTCCACCCACAGCTCTGATGTACTGCGTAAGCATACGCATGTGCAGTACATCAGAACTGCCGCAGAATACCAGACAGCTGCGGAAGGGCAGCAAGGAGGCATTATACAATGCCATTATTTAAGAAAAGTAAGTATTTTTTTCTTAAATAATGTCGTTGTATAATAGCAATAACCCACTACTGGGTGTGGGTAATGCTAGATTTACCCACGGTTGTCTTTGTTTGGCCACTCGGGCTTCGCCCTCATGACCAAACCACACCAACCGTGCATAAATCCAGCATTACCCACACCCAGGCGTGGGTTATTGCTAGATTCTCTCTTCATTGTTCCTCAGATCCTTCAGGTTAGAATAGTCCTTTAAGGGTCCTTATTGCTTGATAAGCACTGGAGAAACAGTTCTGAGTTCTGTCCACTGTCTCACAAATCCAAAAAAACTGCAATGAGTACTCACAAATCTACACTGGTTTCTTCTTAGACTTAAGTCCATCCAATTACAGGCAGAGGATGGTTTTCTTTTCAGCTAAACCTCCATTTCATCACTGCAAATGGATCTCTCTGCCTGTATGGATAACAAGGGTCCTGAAGGCAGCAAGGTAAAATATTAGTTTTCATTTCCTTTACAGGTGTGTAGGCTCCATAGTAGTCATCTCTCAAGTAACCACAACAGGCTTTTTCTCAGAATTTAGCTGTAACTGTGGAGTTCTGTATTGTCAGTTGAGTAGGTAGGAATGATCTGCTAAAGAACTACTGAAAGTGAACCCTACCCACAAGTGTCTCTATAAACATATGGCTAAATGGCTTTTCCAAAAGGAAGAGGAACTTGCTTATCTTTTTTTCACTTTTGACTTATCCCAGCTACAGTTGCAAATACATGCATCTTTTTGTGTCACTTCATTAGTTTTTGAGTCTGGGAAACAACTGTCTTTTTTTTCTGAACAGTTTTATTACCTCCCATTTGACAAGTTAATATTTTGGGAAAGGAATGTGATTTGTTTGTAAATCTGGACATTAGATCTTTTCCAACATTCCCTCAGTTTTACTCTTTTTTTTTTATGTCTTGACACTTGTCCCAGAAAGGATTAATGTCCAGTTCATAGGTACAGCTTTGATGTCCATTTAGCTTGAGCTGGCCATTTTAACCTACTTTCTCTGACTTGAAAAGTAAGCAAACACCAGGAGAAGTAGCCAAGAAACCTTGTTCTGCTACAGACATCTTTTGAATTGGGTATGAATTCATGCATTCAGTGCATTCAAGTAACTAAACTATAATAATTTCTTTCTTTGGGAATGTGTTACCTAGATTAGCAAGATTAATGTATATGAAAGAAAAACTAATAAATTGAGTTAATACACATCAGTATTAATAATAATATTACTAATGTTTTTCATTAAAAAGGCTTCCCTTCTTACATTATCCCAGTCTCTATTTCTAAAGATATGTCCAAAACAAATTCACTGAAAAGAACTGGACTCAGAATAGACTCTGACAGTACTCCAATAGTCATGTCCCTAATTCCTGACATTGTCCTTCTTCCACAGCCCTGTGTCCTACAACTCAACCTTGCCGCTAGCCAGTTCCTCAGTCTTGGCTGTACCTCTCAACTCTTCCATTTTTCCTGTCGGCTTCCTGTGAGGCACAGATTCAAAGACCTAGCTGAAGTTTAGGTAGTCTGTGTTCTGTTACTCTCCTAACAAATTCAGTAAGCCAGTAATAAAACTTAATCATGTTTAAATGCAGTGTTCCTTCTGGTCACAAACCCATGTTGTTGTTTGCCATCCTGGAGATTGTTGTCCTCCGGAAATCTTATTAGCCTATCCCTTGGGATCTGTCCATCTCTTTCCCTACCACTGTTGTTAATTTTATGGGCTTGTAGTTCCCTTGAGATTTATTTCTTCTTTCCCAGTTGTACAAGGGTACCGCAATTGCCATATTCTAGTCCTGTGGCATTGCAGAAGTAACCAGTAACCCACTGAAGATCTTCGACAGGGATCTACCAATAGACAGAATTTCTGAGGACTCTTGGAGACAGCACATCTGGTACTTGTGCTTTATCCTTTCTAAGGGTGGTCAGTTCCCTCTGAACTCCCTCCCTCCCTTTTGGTCACTACCTGTAGCCATTACCATAGGTGAGGATTTGGACTGATCATTAAACTAGTAGCTTGTTAGATATCTGAGCTGCAGTACCCCTCAGCACAAATCAATTTACCATCTTCAGCACTGGAGCTGCAGCACAAGTATACTTGTCACTGTCAAGCATCTGTTTGCCTTCATTTTCATCCACCCTGGAGTATTTATATTTCTCAATTAGCAGTGCTATCCCCTTGATGTCAGTGGTCTAATCTTTTCCAAATGAGTGACGGTAATGAGTCTTACTATTAAAAAGGTTTTTTGTTCAGTATCATCAGTGAGAGAAACAAACTAGGGAATGGTTCGACTACAGTGTAAGGAGGGTTGTAGAAAGAGGACTGTAGGAAAAGTGAAGGGAAAAATCGGGGACAAGAGGAGCTGAAGTGAAAAGAAATCAAGTGGCCTTATCACTTATGCATTTTTCTCATTTTGGGAGGCTTTCTTTGAAATGGAAGGGGAGGCCTCACGTTTAATGCTCTTACCTCTTGAAAGATGCTATAGTACTAGCCCTGTCAAGAAAGAGTGCCAGGTTTCATGAAGTTTTCTTAATAGATAGTGCCATCTGTAGCATGAGTTCATGTAGTGACCTCATTGTAACCAGGTATTACTACATTCATCTTAATTTTATTTAAGAGCCTATACCTAAGCACTATACAAACTAAAATGAAACAAAAAATAAATGCCATCAATCAAAACAACTTTGAAAAAGACAGAATTGTGTTAGTTACATGTTAAAAGTCAAATAAAAATAATTCCATCTAGAGGAACTACATATTGAGCAGTCTTAGAGCCAAGACTGGGGAACTGGATAGCTGCAGGGTTGAATTGTAAGACATAGAGGGCTGAGGAGGAAGGGCAATATCAGGAATTAGTGACATGACTGCTGGAAACTATGTAGTGCCTTACCCACATTTTTGGAGAACCTGATCAGATAATATTCTTACAAATCACTATATACTAAGAACAGTCCTTGAATGTAAAGAACCTCTAGAACCACAAAGTGAGTTGGAGCCACTTAGCACTATAATTGTAGATTTCAAAGTTACAGGTGCTCAGAGAAAGGAGTGGGTGCTGGAAAACTCTGGCCATAACTTTGGAATTAGCATCAGTCCAAGGTGGCAGAGCAGAGGGCACAATGTGTTGATACAAGACTAGTATTTCCTTAATATAGAGGAACCCACACTGAGTAGAGCTATATAATCCAAGACTAGAACTTTGTGGATGCCATCAAACAGGCAGCCAATGCACACTGCAGAGAATGATTTGCTTACTGTGATATTGATGGGGAACTCCTGTTGGTAAGCCAAGCTGTAGAATTACGCTTACTATTAGGATTCCTTTCAGAAGGGGTGATGAAGCCATATTCAGTATGTAGACCCTCAAGATGGAAATAGCTTGACGCGGATCAAGTCATTGAACAAATCTATACCAGTAATCCTTGAACAGTGAAGGCAGGATGTTATCAGTTGTATGTTTTCAGCAAAACAGGATGCAAGAAATTGAATAAAGGTACATGCTTTGTGTCCTTATATTCTGTCTCTCACCAGTAAAACTGTAGCCAAATTGAATAGATAATGAAAACGAGTTGAGGGATTCATAAAACAGCATCTGAAAGAACAAGATGAAGTTAACTAGTAATAAGAAAAAAAAAGTTAACTATTCTATGGCACAAAAATGTGATAGTTTGTGATAAAAACTATGGAGTCCCTTAGCTACATTTTGGAGAATGTGATCTGGTAACATTCTTACAAATCAGTACATACTAACAGAATAGTCATTGAACATCAACTCGTTATTACATTTTATACATGTGGTTAGAATATATAATAAATAATGCAAACTGTAAAGCAACACTGCAAGACCTTGCCAGAACTTGTATATTTTACATTGTGTGCATATTTTTAAAGCACAGTTTATCATTTTGTGATATCATGGGGAACAAGTTTTACAGCTTAAACACTGTCAATTTCAAAATTTTTGTGTGTGTTAAAACTGAAAGCAATCATATTCTAGGTTTTGGTCTCTCAGACTGTTGACTGTGATTCACTGCTTTTAGGTACTGGTGCACTGCAAATTTATGAGATTATTTCTTGCAAGTACCATGGAAACCATAGTCACTGTTTGTTTTTGTCTTTATTTGCTTAAAGAATCATCAGTCATTTTGTCTTCTGTGAATTGTGCATGTATGGTGGTGTCAAACTGACATAGCAAGACATACTGGAAGCATTTTTTGTGAACCACACCCTGGTTTTCCAGCAAGAAGGTACACCTTTTATGCTACAGAACATTCATCTTTAAGTGCTGAAAGGTGAACTGACTTGTATTTTTAGAAGAAACAGCTTCTTAGTAGATTGGGAATATACAGACTCTGAAAAAAAAAGTTGTAAAAGTGCCAACAAGTGGGTTCTTATCTCTATCTGGTAAAGTTAATGCAGCATTTTCATGTTAAACCCTATCTGTGCATCATGTTATGTGTTTATTTACTTAGTTTTTGTTGACCATGTTAGTCCTAATAGGCTTACAGCTTAATTTGAAGATGTGCAGAGATAGTATTATGTTTATTTGGGGCAGCTTGGCCAGGACATTGTGGAAATCCTCCTTTTTCAGTAAGCCTTAGGATCCTTTATGTCAAATTGAACTATCATCCACCTCACACAGGTGGGATGCCTTAGATTCTTTTATGTTAACTTGAACTAACAGCAGCTCAGACAGTATGATCTTAATTTAATGTCTCATGCAAAGGACAGCACTACATGAATGCAACATTCTCCTTATACTTCAATATAATAATAATATTACAGGAGCATATATCCAGGCACCTCTTGTGAGAATAGAACCCACAGCTTTCTGAGCTTTTTGTTGTCAAAAGCAAGTCTGCTACCTACTGAGGAACTGGCAATGATTAAAATGTTAAATATATTGGTCTTAATTGAGGCCTCAATCTTGATAAGTTATAAATACAATGTCAAATTTAATTTCAAGCCCAGCTGGTGGAATTAAACTATATAATAAAAGGAAGAAACTTATTGGATGTAAAAGCAAAATTAACACATAAACTACAGAAGAACTCAGAAAGGCCATCAAAGAACTTAGAAACAAGATAAAACCCTCCAAAAGGAAGTACAAATTGAGAATTGTCACCAATGCTAAGGATAACTGCAAAGCCTTCTTCATCTATGTCAGGACCCTCAGAAGTAATACAGTTTAAGTTAAAATAAAGTAACACTACATACTCATCCCCGAGGACATAGCCAACATATTACTGTATGAATTCAGCTCAAACTTTACTTCACCGTATCACCACCTAATTATTTGCAGGACATTAGTATGCCTATGCCTCCCACCACAATTACCTCTGGGCAAGTCTTAAGTGCTTTCTCCAAGCCCAAGAACACCAGCTCCATGGGCCCAGATATTGTACCAGACTATCTTCTTGACAGCACCAAGCACAGTCTGCCTGATTCATTATCAGGACTATTTAATCTCAGTCCCTCCACTGGATCCAAACCAGAGATATGGTGAACTGCTGTAGTTATCTCACTCCATAATGTGGGACCCAGTACTGACCCGAGAAAGTATAGCCCCATAATCCTAACCAGCCTTATCTGTAAGGCAATGGGGGCATCACTATGGAACTCACTAACAAAGGCATAGGCAGTTTTTAAATCCTGGACTCAAACCAGTTTGTATTTGTTAAAGGCAGATCATGTCTCCTAAGCAGTGTGTGTACTTTTTTGGACAAATCATAGAGGGACTGGACTCAAGCAAATTAGTTCCCACTGCATACTTGAACTTGGCCAAAGCCATTGATACCGTTCTTCATTCTGGCATCATTGATAAGCTAATGAAACTAATACAAATCCCTATGTTACCTGCCGAATAGCAAAGTGTCTCACTGGAAGAACCTAGTCTATTAGTATTGGAAGCATAGATGGTGAGGATGCAGACATGAGACAAATCTTTGGGAGTTTAAAGGGCAGATGGTGTGTCCTCATAAGGAAGGACTGGTAGAATCTGAGATACTTACATCAGATGAAACATCTGCTATGCTGAGTGTTACAATGTCAAATATCTCCAACTATGACAAATCATAGGGAAATCAAATGCCGTGGAAAACTATCTAAATTAAGTGGAGATATGTGGAAGGAATTTGGCTGATATTGTGTTGTAGTTTTAGCCAGGTCTTAAATTTAAAAACAAAATTGGTAATAAAATTGAGCATTAATTTCCACATTAAAATGTACTGATTTCATTCCTGCTGATTATTACTCTTGTTAAGATATATGTAAATGTTGCTGAAAAAGTCAATCTGATGTCAGTCTTCATTCTATCCTCACAAATGAGTTCTGATCCAATCTGTTGGATCTGACTCAGCCAATCCTACAGCTTGCAGCCACCAGATCTCTCAAGCTTCTCCCTTACCCACAACGCAGCCTGTCAACTACCTCAGATCTTGTTTGCCTCTTCTAGCTAATGGACGTGGTCTACCAGTCTCTCTCAACCTGTATTAGACAAGTACATTTTTTTCTTTGAAAATTCTCTTGTTGAATATTTTTCTCCTTGGCTTACCTTGTAACTTTTTAGTCTTTACTGTTTGTGTTTTATGATCTTCCTTTCCGTATTCTCCCTTACCTTTACAACTTTGTCGTATTTCCGACATACCAATGTTGATAGTTCCTTGCCTCCTCTTCTCCTCTATTGTATTTGAAGGTTGTAATCTTTTCATCTGCTTTTCTTCAGTCTCCAAAGTACCAAAATCTTCCTTGGATTCTTCATGGAAATGGAGTACTAAACATCCGGTCTCCACCCTGGATCAGTAAAAGATGAAACTTTCGTATCCGACTGCTCCTTTGGATCCTATGACTTCTAAAATGAATATTACAGTTCCAGCACAATCCAAGTCAGATAAGACACAATCTTCTGATCAGACAGCCTTTGGAGACTCTATATTGTCCTCATACTAGATATTCTCTGTCATTTGACTTAGTACCAGACAAGCTTCTATCACCTTTATTGTAGAGACCAGTATCCCCCTCCATTTATTCTGCTCATTATTTTCTCAGCTCAGGGGCAGATTGGTCTTCCCTTGGGACCTACCCCTATGGGTCAGGTGGTCTGCCCTTCCACCACACCACCCTTGCAAGTTCCTCCTCTGACACCATCTGCTGTCTTACAGTTTCAGGATACCAGTTGTCTGGATTCGAGGATCACCTGACATGTTCTCTGAGACTTCCTATTTTTTCAGATCAGGAGAGCTCTCTGAGCCAAAGCCTGCTTGCCAGATCCGGGGTGCAGCATTCAACTCCAAAGTTTTTGCAGGAGTTTGTGTTCCTCGGCCCCTTGGCACTGGACAGTTCGGCTCTGGCTTTCTCCTTGGGGCCAGTGCTGACAGATTGGAGAGAAGGGAAGATTTGGAAACCTGTTTTCTTTGACCAGAGCCTCTCTCTGGCTCCTTCAAGCTCTGCCTTCAAGGCTGCAAGAAAAGTGTTCACTGCCACAGCTGACCTGATGGAGCCTTTCCCCTCGGATCCTACCTATTCCACCATGATGCCCAGCATCTGGACCCTCAACTACTTTCTCCATAGGGACATCATGTACCAAAACATCAGGTTTCCTCTTAGAGAATTTTGATTTCCTCTTCTGAGACTTCCCAGAACATCCCACTGAGGAAGTACCCAGGAAAAGGATTTGCAAGAAGAAGCACCTAGACTCCCCACAGGTGTCCATCCCCAAAGACACAGATTTCGATGAAGGCAAAGGGTCCCCATGGTCATCTCCTAAAGATATTCCCTTCAGAGACATACTAGAAATCTTGAAACAGAGAGGTGGCTGGACAGAGTCCATCCCTACCCCAGAGGAATCAATTTTCCTGGGGACTTTTGGTACAGGACCCTCTACTTCCTGGGTGACTCTGCCTGCTGAAAAGCTCGTAGACATGATATCTAGATGGGCATGAAAGGAGCCTGATTCCAATACCTCAAGAGACCAGACAGGATAATGGCACCACCTGTGGACAGACAGTTTTGGGGAAAGGGGGTTCTAGTTGATGCCATGGTCATTGCAGCAGCCACAAAGAAGGAATTAACTGATGAGAGTTCCACTGTCTATCCCCCCAACATACTAGATGGACAGACTGGGGAAGTGTGTCTTTGCTTCAGTGACTTTTGCATTATGATCACTGAACTATCTGGCACATTTTGTTAAACTTCACAGAGATCTGACCAAAGAGTTATCAAATACTCTATCAGGAACCATACATGAAGAAGTTAAGGATTCAGTAACTTCTCAGTTGGCAACCCTGCAGGCTATTTCCAATAGTTCCATGAGGTTCATTTCCAACATAGTAGAATGAACCCCAAGAGCTGCAAGTTCAGGCATTTCCATGAGGAGGCATGCCTGGCTGCACTTATGCGACTTTGCGGAGCCATTCAAGTCCAATTTCGTCCATGCTCCCTTCGACAGAGCAAGCCTTTTTGGTCCTAAAGTGAAAGAAATGCTCTCCAGGTGTGAGTAAGATGGTAAGACCTTGTCTGCCATGGGCATACATTTTTCAGCCCCCCCCCCCCCCCAGAGATCTTTCTCCAGGATTCAGTGGAGTGGCTGGAAAATGTGGTTCAAAAAATCCCAAGGCCCATTCCATGATACACCTGGATGAAGTGCCCAGAGAGGCAGAGGAGGGCACTGCACTCCAATGGACATTGTCACTCTCATGGCAAAGGTGGCCCACAAACCCAGGGTTCACAAGAATCTTTCTTTGATAAACACTATCTGTGCTCCTGAATGGAGGCCCAACTGTTCACCTCTGGAGACAGTTGGGGGAAGATTTTCCCTGCACTAGAGAGCCTGGTTGAATTAACAAAAGATACTTGCAGAGGATTATATCCAGAGGTTATATAATACCATTTTTCCTTCCACTCCTCCCAGGAAAATCAGTGAAGTTCCACCCAGTCAGAGGGATCAAGCAGCATTCAGATTTGAAAGCTGTTAGAAAAAAAAAAGAGTCATCCTAGAGGTCCCAACAGACCAAATAAGAACCGGAAATTACTCAAGGTTCCTTTTAGTGTCACAAAAGACAAGAAACCTTAGACCAATTTTGGATCTCACAAATCTGTTCAATGAACCAAGTTCCAGATGGTCACAGTTCAGTCTATTCTCCCCCTTTCTGGGCAAGGACAACTGGATATGCTTGATTGATCTTCAGGGTGCCTACTATCACATAAAGATGAACAGGTGGTCCAGGAAGTACCTACACTCCTAGCTGGGAGCCAGTCATTACTAATTCAGAGTACTACCCTTTGGACTCACCACAGCCCCCAGGGTGTTTACCAAATGGATGGCAGTAGTAGCAGGATACCTCAGGCTGCAGGGGATTCTGGGTGTTTTCCTACCTGGATGACTGGCTCATTACTGCTTCAGCCAGGCAGCAACTCATACAGTCAAAAGATCAGGTTCTCCAGACCTGTGCTTTCCTAGGAATAACCATAAACTACAACAAATGACAGCTCCAATGAACTCAGACACTGAAATATATTGAAGCACTGCTCAACACAAACATGACCATTGCTTCCCTTCCACCTCACCAAGTCCTAACTATAAGGTCACAGGTCAAGAAGGTTGTAGACAATACATCATTCTCAGACTGCACAATCCTCCGAACTCTGGGCCTCACGGCTGCAGTGATAACCTTAGTTCAGATGGCCAGATTTTACATGCAGATCCTACAGTGGATGATGGCTACCCAATGGTCAATCTTCCATCAATCAGTGTCATATCAGAAATTCTCAACACTTTCAGAAGAGATCTTTATTGGTGGATCCAGTCTGATCAAATGCTTCATGGCCGTCCATTCCTTCCAAAACAGCCCAAGGCCATAGTGACCATGGATACTTCCTAGATGGGGGGGGTGAGCATTATCTGGGGAGGAGAGTCCAGGGTGCTTCGTCCCCCAAAGAGACCAATTTGCATATAAATGTTCTAGGGATGAGAGCAGTGCTCTTGGCATTGCGAGCATTTCAAGATGTTCTTCCCTCTGGGATGATTGTGATTCAAACGGACAACATATCAGTTGTCTGGTACATCAACAAAACCAAAAAGGACACAAGAATACTTTTTTATCATGCCATTTTGATTATTTATTTCAATATTAATAAAGCTGAGGTTTATTAAAATATGGTTCTTTAAAAGTAGAAATATTTGTTCTTAATTGTTCTTAATAGTTTTTAATTATATCACTTTTTGTCATTATTAGGATCTGATGAAGTCTCCAGTGTATTTTATTGTTTTGGAGATGAAAGCGCTTATCTTATTCTTTTGGAATAAATGGTTGCCACTTCTGAGGCCTGTGTCCTTTTTAGTTCTGGAGTTTGTCAATTTCATTTTTGACTGGTACATCAAAGGGGAAGCAGATCTTACCCATTGTGTCAAGAAGCACTCAGGGTCTGGCAATGGGTGATCTCTTCAGACTGCTTTGTTTTAGGGATGCACATTCCAAGGAGATCCAACGTGACTACAGACAAACTGAGCAGGTGTGTACTACTTCTAGATGAGTGGGCCCTCAATGAGAAGGTGATAGATGAAATTTTCTGTTGATGGGGCCAGCCATGCTGCAATCTTTTTGCGTCTCCCCTAAACAACAAATGCATCAACTACTTTGCCCTGATTCCTCTGAGGGGACAGTCACCGAGGGATGCTCTACTTCACAACTGGCCTCCTGGTCTCCTTTATGATGCATTCCCACCAACCCCATTGATTCCAATATTTCTGCAGAAAGCTGTCAGGTCGAAGAGCACAGTGATCCTCATTGCCCCAACAAATTTGGTTTCCCTTCCTATGGCCTCACCTGGTTCAATCACCGTGGAACCTAGATCCAACTCTGGATCTCCTGTCTCACCCGATGGGCATGTTACATGGATATACCAAACCTCAAGCTGACTGCTTGGTTTCTCCAGTTCCTTAGTAGCCAGGCAATCTCTTCTCTCATCACATGTCTAATGTATAATTCTGTCTTCCCATAAATGCTTGAAAAGGAAAACATATTCTAGTAAACGGAAAAGGTTTTCCATTTGGGCTCAGCAGCATAAACTTGACCCCTTTTCAGCCTCTATTTATCACATCTTAGATTTCCTTGCTCACCTTTTTCAAAACAGTGTTAGTACCTAAACCATTAGAGTACAGCTAGCACCAATTTCTAATTACCATACAGGATTGAATGGCACACCCATAGCTACAAGTTGAGCAAAGCAATCTTAAAAGGGACACTCTTTCTAAAGCCTCCTTTTAAAGACCCTACACCTCCATGGGACCTAAATCTAATGCTGCAGTCTCTCACACAACCTCCCTTTGAACCAGCAGCTACATGTGACCTTAAATTTCTCTCATGGAAAACTATCTTCTTGCTAGCCATCACTTCCACAAGAAGAATTTCTGAGATCCAAGCACTATCTTCTAAACCTCCTTACTTGATTTTTCACAAAGACAGAGTGATCTTACATACCAATTCAGCCTTTCTTCCAAAGATGGTGTCAGAAAACAACATAAATAGTTCTATCAATTTGCCAGTATTTTTTCCTAAATTTACCAACAAAGGAGAATATATCTTACATTTACTGGACGTTCATAGACAGTTATGTTTGTCTGCATAAAGCAGAACAAATCAGGAAAGTAGACCAACTATCTGTTTCCTGCTCTGGATCAAAATTGGGAAAATCAGTTTCTAAAATTACTCTGTCAAAGTGGTTAAAAAATTGCATCTCCTTTGATTATAATAAATTAGGCATTTCTCTTACACATCCACTGAAAGCCCACTCCACTAGATCTGTGGCTACTTTCACAGATTTTCAGTTTAGGATGTCTATGGGTGACATTTGTGCAGCAGCAACTTTGGCTACACCACATAATTTTATCACTCATTACAAATTGGATCTGATCTCCAGAGGTAGGGCATCAATTGGTTATATGGTGCTCAGGACTATCCTTCCTTGAGTCTGCCCTGGATTCAAGTAGCTGGGGATGCTGTCCCATTTGAATGAAGATTGACAACATCAGATGACGTTATGTACTCACCATAATGTTCCATCTGTGCTGTCAATCTTTAGTCTTTCCTCACTTCCACTCTCCCACCTACCCCCCCCCTCCATGATTTCTGGAGGAACAAGCAGTTACATGGTCTCTGATTAGGTACATTTACATGTTTATATGACTCTGGATATGGCTTCCCATATTTCTGCCAATCCTTCTACATCAATAGGACCTGTTAGTGGGACAGATTTGTGTCCTAGAGACTCCCCCTTCTGTGGAATAGACTCCCTCTCCACATCCAACAGAGTACCTCATTAACCCTTTTTAAGTGCAACCTTGATAACTGGATGGGGAACAGAAAATACACCCCTGGGATTCCAGTTGTGTCCCTGCTGGACAGGGGCATCGGGCGCTGACTTGTCGGAACATGGGCTAAATTCTTGGCTAGGCTTGTAAGGGCCTCAGGGCCAACTTCCTATGATCCTATATAGCAGCAAACAAGATCTGAGGTAGTTGGCAGGGTGCATTGTGGGTAAGGGAGAAGCTCGAGAGATCTGGTGGCTGCAAATAGCATCGCCCGAGTTGGATCCAATGGATCAGATCCAAACCCATTTGTGAGGAAAGAATGAAGATCGATAACACAGATGGAACATTATGGTGAGTACATAACTTCTTTTTACAGCATTAGAGATTGGGTGTTTCCATTTTGGTTATTGTACACCACAGGAAAAATATCCATTGCAGTGCTTTAGAGGGAGTTCAGATAGCTGATAAAGGATGTCTAGTTCTGGTAGGGTGTAGCTTAATTTATACTGAGGCTACAATCTCTTTACTTAATAACAGTATCATCTATATGGGATATCAGTATATGCAGCAAGTGGATTCACACTTTAATGTTGGTAGCTGTTAGATGAATAAATCTTATTATTTGTTACAGTGAAATTGAATTATTAAAATAACTACAGTCCACCTTTGAGACCTATAGTCTCAAGAACAGAATATTTAACAGAACCTCTGTGATTGGTTATGGATTATGTTTTGAAGTGATGTATTTTTAAGAGCAGAGTCTTGAGTTGCTAGAGATGAACTATATTGATTACATGACTGAACCATTTTAGTTTGTTCTAAGTATTTATTGGTCACTTGCTGTAGCTTTTATTATATATTCATATTCTACTTGACATTAGGAATTTGATATATTTAATGATCTGCCTGGAAATGTCATATGGCCTCATTATATACATATAGTCCACATGAGCATTAGTTTAGATGCTGCTTGATCTGCTTTTAGAATATATTTGCATTTACAACAAAAGCTGTTTTGAAATTCATGACATTCATTTTAGCATGGTTTTATTTGGTGAAAGTTCATATTTTTATTAAAAGTCATTGCGGTTGACTCATTGACATTGTTAAACAATGACAACTTTTTCATATCCTGTTGGGAAAGTACAACCATGTTTGGCAAGAGTAATGAACATATTCCCATATTGTTTTCAATACATTTAAAGATTTTTTTTTGTCATTTGTTCAGACTACTGATCATTTGCAGTTTATATGCTTTACAGCTTTGACCAAGTTCTGTTTTTAGATGCAATTTCAGAAGATAAGGACAACTGTGGTTCTGAACTATGTCATAAGGATACCCATTTAACAGTATTTTCAGATGTGAGATCTGCCAACATATAACATGTAATTTGAAGTTTACAAGCATCATTTTCAAATTCAAAGCAAAATACCAAAATGACAATAAGGCTTTGGGTGGGGCAGGCAGCCTTAAGGATGGGTGTATGATCTGATTTGTTAAATATTTCTGAATTTATTGTATCAGACAGAAGAAAATGAATAGCACATTATACTTAATGAGTGCTAAAACAGGAACTATAGCTCAGTTTTGAACTATAAATATTCTGATGATATTTGTTTCTCGATTAACAGGTAATAGTTGAAGATTGTGATGTTTTAAAATGGTACATTGTAAGCAATCCAAATTAAATAATGCTGTTAAACACAATATAATCTTTGTACATATAAGATACATAGGAATATTAAGGGCATAGTCAGTTTAAGTGAGATTAATAGCGTTGTACCTTGTATAGATATTATTACCAAGGGCAAAATACGGTTTCAAACCAGAACTGTTAAGGCAGGTTACATAATGACTGCAGTAGTTAGTGTATTATTTATGTAGTAAGTGTTAATATTATATTGTCTGTGGATAAAACTGAAAGTTAAGTGAAATCTTATAATGTATGGTATTAGCAGTGGCATGATCTTTAAAAGGCATCAGCAAATCTTATTCCATAAGAACTCGGGACTATGTACCCATCTCACAGCCCACAAGTGCTCATTAACTAAAGTCATAAACTTTTCTATATCGGTAGCCTGTCCTACCAATAATGGCAACTGATTCCACAAGATAGCATCTTGAATTGAAAAGTATCCTTTTCTGACTTCTATCAGATGTATCTATTTTTATCACTAAATTGATATTTGTTTTATTTATACAAGAGGTATTTCTTAAAGTTATATCTAATATACCAGCTAGCACCTTCTTAATAGAACACACGCATCAGTGTGTTACCAATAAAAGTTTTGTATCTCAAAGTTTTAGCTAACTCTCCTCATGCTACTTATGTTCTTGCTAATATACCACTGGATGTTTTCTAATCTCTTGATGCCTTTCATATCATATATACAGAGTGAAAACTCATTCTGTATGGATTCTCATCTTTGGTCTAAGTGAAACTAGCATAATATCCACATACCTTGATGAGATTCTACAAAATATATCATACTTCACTGGATAATACTTCACTGTTATTAGATTACTGTCTGGTTTAGATTTTAGTGACATATACATAAGGACACTGAAATCTTTAACAATTTCAGATGAATGTAATGTCTCAGTTTTAAAAGTGTATGGATAGTTCTTATTGTTCTACCCAAAGTGTGTAACCAAACACTTTTTGGCAGTAAATATAATATTTTTGATATTGCAGACCAAGATAATTCATGTTAATAATCCTAAAATTACTTTTGATCTTCCAGGGTATTTGCTATTGAACATATTTTAGAGCTATTCACAAATGAACTCATCCAGGCTTATCTATAGGGCACCATAACTGGCATTAATATACTAAATAAAAATTGGATCCAATGTGGGATCAAGAGGAATAGCTCTTTGGTCCATTCTACTTTTGAAAAATGCATCTTACAGTCTAACTCTACATATCCTGGGGCCCAGCAGGTTCATAATCCAGCTGTATACATATTAAATTAACATTAAAATTTCCCTGTGTTTTGAGTATACAAGAGTGCATAATGGAATATAAATCTTTCACAAGATCCAAGTATATAACATTCAATGGTACTTTTTCATGTAAAGCATCAAACATATTATTATAAAACCTATTTAGATTAGTTATGCATGAACAACCATCTGTAAATCCATGCTGATTGATATCAAGACAGTCACAGATATGAACTCATCATAATTAGCAAAGTCCTTTCATAGTACTTCCTTTGAATACATGTAAGGCTGATAAGCCTAAAACTACCCAACAGTATCAGCATCATTAACTTTGAGAGCAGAAATATCTGTTGTTTGAAGAAAGTACAGTGCCCAGGGGACATAGGCAGAAGTTCATCAGAAGATGGACATCATAGTTATGTTACTTTGAAGTATTGGGCTGCCTGTGAATCATGAGATGTAAGGATAGGTCTATATGTACCAAATGAAAACAATAAGTTCATTAGGTCTATTTATTTAACATTAATGTATGTGTTATTCTCTCCAGTGTTTAGAAATGTATGCATATTTGTTTTTGTTTTATCCATTATACTTCAGTTTGGTATAAGTAACAGGGTTGAATTTGTTAGTTTTTCATTAATGTTAAGTCTCTATTCATACTGTAGTTCAGGCACATAACAGGCTTCTAAAGATTTTTGAATGAGATAGGTTAGACAAGAACATTATTTTTAACTTTTTGGGAAATTAAAATCTTAGCCCAGCTAGCTCCACTGCTGAGTGAGACCTTATTTTACTCATTGCCAGTATAATTATTTCTTCAGTAATCAGCAGAGATAAGATAGTATCAGCTTTGGTTTACATAAAAGTACTAGTGTTTGGTTATATAGTTCCAGTGAAGCAACTATCACTTAACAATGCAAATGTACTTTTCTTGTGACAAACAGTAGTGTTGCTAAGCTTTAATGTAAGGTTTTTATATACTCCACTCATACCTGTTCTAACATAGGATCATAGGAGGTTACTAGGCAAAATGGACCTGGGGCCCTTACAAGCCTAGCCAAGGGTTTATCCCCCAAAAGAAACCTCAGTCAGCACCTGTTGCCCTTGTCAATGAGGGACACAGGTGGAACCCCTGGGACATATTTGTGGTTTCCCATCCACTCAAGGTTGCGCTTGAAGAGGGTCAGTAAGGACTCTGACATGTATGGGAAGTTTATTCCAGAGACGCAGTAGCCTCTGGGAGACAAACCTGTCTCTCCATTTGAGCAGGTAATGCATGATGAGTTAGACTTATGGATATGTTTAAAGAATGATTTTTTTTATCTTTTGTTTATTGAGCTAACTTCATTTTGTATGTTGCTTTGCACAAATGCATCATCTTCCTTAGATGATGATTCACTTTTTTTGTACATTTCACTATTTTTATCTAATGGAAGTCTCTTAAGATTTGCCCAGTAATGATGTTTCTTTTTGATTAACTTCTGAATAACTTTACTATATCAGCTGTGTCTAAATTTGATCTTTTTTGTTATCCATAAGAACACAATTGCTGGTTATTTTTTCCATATAAGTAGAACTTATTCCATGATGAAGGAGCAACTTCTGTATACAAATCTAGTTTCTAGTCCTGTAATGAAATTCATTAAGTTTAATAAAATCAGATTTTTAATTACATTTGTACAGATATTCAACAAGGACAGCTCATGGTATTGAACTGCTGGACTGCAGTCCTCCCAAATGTAAAGTAGGCTTTTATTTGTTTTAATTTTTTTTTTCTTAAAATGGTCAACTTTCCCATTTTCCATAAAGAATAAGACAATTGCACCTTATTACAAGTCCTCCTGTCATTTCTTGGAGGGGGAGGAAACAGCATTTCAGCATAAGTTGTTTGGTCTTCTTCATGAAGCAGCAAAGATAATTTCTCATTGGCTCAAGATGCATCAGCTGGCTGCTGAGACAGCTGGAAACAATTATTTTAAAAAAATTGGGAATTGGAGCTGGTACTAGGATGTGACTGCTAGAACTGGAGTTTTTTTTATTTTATTAACTATGTTTTTTAAATTAAATAATTTGTCTATTATTTCTTGAGGAGCCAGTGCCAGCCACCAGTTTGTAGGGGAAGTATGTCTTTTTGTATTTTGTCTGTGAGTGTGTATGTCTGTGTCTGTCAGTGAGGCAGGATGAAGTTTTTTAAGCAGTTAATATTTTGTATGTGTGCAAGGAGTTTACTCCATTACTCTGTGTGTGCATGTATATATATATATATATATATGTCAGTAGTGAGCTGAAACACATTACGGTGGCCATTAATTATGCATTTATTCATTCATTCGATCTCTAGTTTATGAGGTGTACAGAGCCAATAAAGTGACTGTAATTAGTGGATAAATCTTTGTGTGCATATGTGTGCAAACACATACATATGGTTTTCAAGGAGGGGATGCAGCGATTTATACTCTGTGTATTTCAGTGCAGTAAGATGAAACACATCAACGTATCCCAATCAGGCATTTGAGTTGCATGGAGTCAATAAAGTGACTGTAATTGGTGAGCACATTTGTGAGAGTGTGTGTAAGCCCACATGCTAATGTTCTATATATGCAGTGGGTTGCACTGTATGTGTCTGAGAGCAGAAAATTGAAATAATGTAGCATTAAGTATTTGCTTATTCGTTTTAACTTAGGCATCTGAGGTGTATGCAGTCATTAAAGTGTTTACAAATATCTCTGTGTGCAGGTGTGTAATTGGTTGATCATAGTCTACTGAGGGGAATATAGTCAAACTGGCTGTAATCGGTGGGCAGGATGGCAGTCAGTGGATGATACTGTTTGGCCTTGCTGCCATTTGATTACAGGTAAACAGTCACTGATTTGGCTTGGCAGGGCTAGTGTGTGTTTGAGTAAAACAAACCAAAATATGTTACTGTGATCATTATTTTTTAATTCTTTTCATAATCAGACATTTTGGATGTATGCATTCAGTCAGGCTAGAATGAATGGGTACTGAGGAAATCTGTAGATGCCTCCAGCAGTTGTTTGAGCACAATTAAATTGTTGCTAATCTGATCTGGCAGGGATAGTGCATGTTTGAGTAAAACGAGATGAAATACATTGTTTTGACTATTATTGCAATTTGACATCTCAGATATAGACAGTCAGTAAAGTGGCTGAATGTAGTGACCACTGTGACTGAAAATGGCTTACTCTAGCTGTTTTTCCACAGTTAAGCAGTCTTTGCTCTGGCTTGGCAGGATTAGTGTGTGTTTAAGTAAAACAAGCTGAAATACTTTACCTTGACTTTTTTTTTTTTTTTGATTACGGTTTGGCATTGTGGTGTATTTATTTGCATTTGTATACTGGGAAGGTCCACTGCGCCAAGGTGAGTCCATTTTCAGTGGAGGGCCAGGGAGAAAAGCTCCACACTAAAGTTAACAGTATTTACAGTGCACATTACTAGAGTATTTACAGTGTAATACATGAAATTATACAGTACATATAGATCACTGCAAGAAATCCAGCCATGTAGGAGGATTGCAGTTGAGCATTTTACAGTAATAATTCTAGAAATAAAGGTGCTTATACAATAAACTATGTTTCATGACAGTGTATACTGTCAAAGTGGCTTAATTGAGTAAGTACTGAAGTAGTCTGTAGATGAAAGTGACTTAACCTCAGCTGTGTGATCACAGTTGAAAAGTTATTGATCTGTCTTAATGTAATCCCTCCCCATTCTAGTTATTGCCCCCATTCAGTTGCTTCCTGCAACTCCCCTTTCCTTGAAGACAACACCCACCACTATATGCCACCAGACCAGTCTGAATATTACCCAAATTAATTTCCCAACAAGTCATTGGTGCTTAAAGAACACATTTCCAAGAAATCCTTTGGGAGTTAGAGAACAACTACATTTCTAAACTATTCACACAGTTCACTTACAAACTTTACAGACATCACTAGCTGTTCTTGGGTCCCTGTAGATTCCAGTAATATCTAAGGATGTTTTTTCAGTGCCAGTAGTAAAAGTATATTTACTGTCTGACTATATTCACTCAGGGCGGAGTGCAGCCTGTCTTCAAGATATCCCTTACCAGAATAACCATCTCTGTAGTTACAGTCTGGAATGATTATAGTTTGTGAACTGGAATATGTGTGTGATACAGAGCCATCATGAAATAAATGCTTCTTATAACTAGTATTTATCTATCTGTCTGTGAATTTATTCATCTGTCTATCTCTTTTATATGTCTTCATATGCCTGCTTATATTTGTTCAGCAGGAATACAAGCTAGGAAAATACTGTTGTCATTGGATACCTGGAGAGGAGAGTACAAAGCATATATAATTACACACATTTACTCATAAATAATCATAAGTATATGTATACATATGGAGTACATTATTAACTCTGCAAGCATATACGTTTAGAAATAAAAATGCTGCTAAACTAATGCAGTTCAGAAGTACTAATCTAGCTAAAATAATAGTCTGCTTGCAAAAAAAATTAAGCAAACAACTGACAGTATGTGTAGAGGTATAATATATGTCTGAGCGAATACAGCTTGTTTAGATTACTACATTAATTTTCTGAAGAAGTGTTTTTTTCTGTGAAGATTTTATGTTTATGCTAGGAAATATAAGTTTATTGGACTGTCATGTTGCTGAAGCAGTTTTACTTGTGTTAAGCTTTTTGTGAGGAAAACTGTGCAAAAGGTCTATGTCTATTAACTTTTTCTGTATTTTAATGCAAAGATAGTGGGGGCTTCATGGAAGTGATGATTGACTAACAATCCTTTGTAGTTGGACAGATAAGTTACCTGATGGGGAAAACTTACTATTTCATTTTTCTGAGGAAAATTAGTGCTTCTGTTCTGTGGAATTCATATTTTTTATGCTAGAAAATTGTTGGTATGCTTTTTTTAACCATCAAAACTCATTTTGGGACTGCCATAAAGTTTAGTTTACTGACTTTTACAGGCTTTACTACCCATCTTTTAAGCTTCCTTCTCGGTTGGACCAATTTAGCAGTTTCCGGTCTGCTTGGTTCTTCCGTCACCCATCTCCAAGACAAAGACAGGTGTTAGGGAGTCTTTGGGTGACAGACTGATGCCTTCATTGCCTCAGCCAGCAGTAGGCAAGACTGCTGCGATCAGTCTTGGTTCCTCATCCTCCTCATCATTTTCCCCTGATCCTTCTAGTGTAGCACCTACAGCTACTTAGGACCTGGGATGGGCACATTCCCCTGTGCCTGTATGGATGTCCATGGCAAACAAGGGAGAAGAACACTATTTATGGTCTTAGGGTAAAGGGATGGTGAAGTTCTACTGCATAGCCAAAAAGGGATCTGGGGTCTTGGGATAGTTTACTTGCCTTGAGTTGGTCTTTTTTGCTGGGAGTGTCCCATATTAAGTCTAATTCTTCTGAAAAGAAATGAAAGAAAATAGTCCCCTCTCTTTCTGACTCTGCTTTTCAGTAAGAAGAACAGGAATTGGAGCGAGACTGTGTTGCTTCATGGTTTTCTTCAAAAGCTGAAGATTCTGATTCTCAGGAAAGTGTTTCAGATTTCCCTCCAGAAGACCTATCTGTTTTCTGAAACTTTAATTAAAATGAAATTGGTATTTGAATGGATGGAAGATAAATTCCTGCTTAAGTATTATAATTACAATTGTATACACCACAGTCTGCAGCTATCCCTCCTATTTTACCTGTTTTTCAGAATATTTTTATGCCGGCTTATAGTTTATCTGACTAGAAAGTCTTACAGGTTATACAATGTACTTCATATTCATACCATGCACTGATTTACTTATCTAAAACTGCTACTGTTAAACAGATTGCTAAATCTAGCCCCACTGTCCCAACAAGGATGAGAAAGAATTGTAAACTGCCAGGCTTACACATCCAGGTTTTTACTTCTGTCTTCTGAGAACATGAAGAAGTTAACCATTAACCATCCTTCTGAAGTAAAGAATTCCTTGAATGCATCTATTTTATGTGCTTCTCTTTTAAATAAATGCTCCTTAAAGCTTTCCATGGATGCTCCTGACACTGTTTCCGAAGCTGCCACTTCTGGGTCAGTCAAGAGATTTGCTTGGTTATGTTCACAGAATTTTCCAGAAGACATTAAGAATGAGATTTAAAATTCTTCCCTAGATATGGAGGACCTGTCGGTCCCTCTGCAGCTGAGGGAAAAATTTTCAGGGGATGACACAGATCTTTAAACTTTCCATGTTTATACCAAATAAAATTTTTCTTTCCATCTCAGCTCCCTTTTTCAGAAAAGTAGTTTAAGTTGTAAGGCGTCATCAAACAGGATTTTAAAACACAATGGTATGGAAGCTGCAAAAGAAAGGAAAAAAAGTCTTGCAAAACCAAGCACACTTCAAAGTGTCAGAATCACTACTTGCCCTTTGTGCTACCCCCTCCCTCTGGCAATCTGTCCCTTTTTCTGAGTTTGCATCTTCATTTGTGGCACCAGATGATGTCAGACAAATGGGCTGTGAAAGTCATTCAGCAGATGTATAGCTGGCATTGGGACTCCATACCTTTTCAGGAGATCCCTCCTTGCATAGTAAACCAAATATCCCCCTTTCTGCCAGTTCTAGAAAAAAAAAGTTTTCTCAAGGATTTTTTGGTGCTAAAGAAAGAAGGAACTTTAAGACCAGTACTCAGTCTCTCCTTTTGCAATCTTTTTAATCAAAGTTTTAAGTTCAAAATGTTATTCCTTCTCACACTATTACCTTTTATCACTTTACTGACTTTCATGGTATAGCAGGCTTAAAAGACGCCTACCATCACATTCATATTGGCATACATTTCATATATTTCTAAAGATTTGGCTTATACTATCAGGTCTCTCTCTCTTTTGCCATTTGGACTATCTACCATTCCAAGGGTATTCACAAAGTTTCTGGCCCCATTAATAGCTTGTTGCAGAATTCAAGGCATTCACATTTTTTCCATATTTGGCTGATTGTCTTATATTTAGACACTCTCTTTTCAAGTTGTCAGGAGTCCTTGGCAAATGTTCCCAAACTTTTTCTTATCCCGGATTCAGCAAGCTGCACACGGCATGCAGGAATAGTGCAGGAGCTGCTGGAGGCAATATGGCCACCGTGCAATCCGGGGATGTGCATGAGCACTCCTGTACTATTCCTGCATGGACATAGCTCCTGTATGCAAATTACCCCATTTGCAGGTGAAATCCCTGCAAATGAGGTGAATTTCTGATCCAGGAAGCTGTCAGGTGGTCGTGCAGGGCTAGTGTAGTGTGCAGAAATGTACTCTCTTAGTACATTTCTGCAAACTACAAACCAGAGCCATGACAGCTCCAAATAAAGGGTGTATAGTATGTGTAAAGCATGCCAATGGCCAAATATATGGCTATTGGCATAGAAAACAGTTGGCAAAAAAGAACAAAACTGATCCCGAAAAAAAAAAAAAACCTGAAATAAGCATTGTATCCAAAATAACTATTTTGCCATTATACTCAATGGCAGGCAGAAGACAACATATCCAGTGAATAGTGGTTGCTAAGGGGGAAGGCTCAGTGTGGGACATGTAACTATGTATTAGCAGGCAATCCAATGAAAATGAGGGGAATGATACCGAATCCCAGATTTCCCCTCAATGGTAGCCAGCACCCAACAGCGTAAGCGCAGGAATACCATGGTGCAAGCTTAAGAGTTAGCTGACATCATGGGGGGGGGGTGTCAGGCATACTGTAAGCTAATGGAGCCCTGTGGCTTGGGTTTGCCCTTAGCTTAGCAGAGCTAAGCAAGGAGGTATGTCTGAGGCTGCCTAACACTCTTTACATTGCCTAAAACGGGTGTGCGTGCCATGCACCGTGTTTTAAAGGGAAAAAAAAGTAAACCAGGAAATAGCAGCTCCATGCAAATCTGCGTACTGTGTTTGCACAGCGCACCCCTGGGCTTAAACAGGATGGCAATGGGAAGGGAAAACTGCAGTAGGAAGGTAATCTAGGAGAGCTAGCATAGCTGGCAGGTGAAATGTATCAGAATCCGCCAGTTACACAGGCAGCAGCCCAGCACACCACTATAAAATATGCAAACACCTTTCCCTCTGTTTCTTCCCACAAACTCTACACCACCGGTGTACACAAGCAGGGAAATCTTAACAAACAAAAGCAACAAAATGGTAGGAGGTGCAGCAGCCATCATACATCAACATGTGCAAGAGGCTGAGGGTGGTCAGGATGAGAATGCTGTCGACCAACCCACAGTGTGGAGAAGAAGAGTGTACAAACCCAGGGTAACTTACCAGGGGCTAAATGAGCTGGAGATAGTGGAGCGCTATAGGGTGGACAGGGTTCTCCTACAGCAAATTGAGCTGTGCCAGCCACACCTCACACACAGAACTAACAGAGGGAAACCCTTCCCAGTGGATACCAAGGTTTGTGTAGACCTAACAATACTAGCCACAGGTACCTTCCAAAGGCTAACTGGGGATATCATGGGGATCTCACAGGCATTAGCATCCAGGGTACTCCACCAGTTCATGGATGCCATGTCAGCGCATGTCGGTGAGCATGTGTATTTCCCCAACTCCCGTAAGGCATTGGCCAGTTGCATCTCTTCCACAAAATAGCAGAATACCCTGAGGTACTGGGTGCTATAGACTGCACACACATATGCATCAAAGCACCACCCAGTGAGTGGGGTAGGGTCTACATCAACCGCAAGGGCTTCCTCTCCATCAACTGCCAGGTCATGTGCGATGCCCAGGGCATTAAAATGAATGTGTGTGCTGGCTGCCCTGAAAGCTATCACTACTCCCACATCTGACACAGCTGTACCAGAGATTTGCCAATGGGGACATCCCTTACGGTCACCTAGTGGGGGATGCTGGTTATGCACTGGAGCCGTGGCTGATGACACCTATCAGAAATGCACACACACCTGAACAAGAACTCCATAATGAGGCACACGCACAGACCAGAATCATAATACAGCTTGTGTTTGGGATGCTCAAGTCACAGTTCCAGTGCCTGGACACATCTGGTGGAGCCTTGCAGTACTCACCAGCTACATGTACCCAAATTGTCATCATATGTGCCATGCTGCACAATATGATCCTGCGGAAACACCTGCAGCAAGAACAGCACAGGGAAGGGCCACACAGCTCCCCACCATTGCCAAGAGCTGCACAGGCACAGAGTGACTCAGAGGAGGAACAACCTGAACCTGCCCCAGTAGGAAGAAGGAGGTGTGCCCAGTATGCCCAGGCCTTGGCAAAGAGGCAACGCATAGCACATACACTGACATGGTAGGGACCCAGGGAATGACACCTCTCTCTGACTCGCACATACAGTAAAAGGGATGCCAAACATGACACTACCTGTGCTTAACCATGTATAGGGAGTGTACTATGTGCATCCAACATAGCCAGCCCTCCAGCACCATCCTCAATACTAACACAGCCACAAGGTAAGTCACTCTCCCTACCAATTGCCAAATGGAGTGGTATGTATTGTTACTTGTATCTGTGGTAGGGATGTGAGCATGCAAGGGAATCGGGTGGTTGAATGGGATGCCAGCAGATAGTAGACACCTATAGTGGCAGCATGAGATCTGTAACAAATACTGGTATCACCATAGTAGCTAGTACTACACAAGGTGACAAAACTCACTGCAGGAAATGTGCTGGGCCACGTGTGTCCATAGGACACACACATGCCAGTCAGGGAGGCTCACATACCTAACAACAGTCTCAGCCAGCAGGACAGGTGTAGACACACACAAACAAAGGCTGTGCTAAGGCCACTGATTGATGGCTATGGAGAATATCCCCCCAGACCTACACAGACTACAATAGGTCAGGCAGTGGGATGTTAGTTCTGAAGGCTAAGAAGTCAGAAAATGAAATGTAGGTCATTCAAACCTAAGACCTGTAGTACACTGATATGCCTCTAGTCAGCATGATCGGTTAGAATACAGAATGAAATGAAGTTCCTGAAATTCCAGTACAGCCATAGCAAATGTGTACGAGTGTCAGGTGTACCCCCCCCCGATCCTATGTAGAACTGTAGTAACAGTCAGGTGTGCTCCCCCCAATCCTATGTAGAACTGTAGTAACAGTCAGGTGTGCCCCCCAATCCTATGTAGAACTGTAGTAACAGGTGTGCCCCCCAATCCTATGTAGAAGTGTAGTAACAGTCAGGTGTGCCCCCCAGTCCTGTGTAGAACTGTAGTAACAGTCAGGTGTGCCCACCCCAATCCTATGTAGAAATGTAACAGTCAGGTGTACCCCTCAATCCTATGTAGACATGTAGCAACAGTCAGGTGTGCCCCCAATGCTATATAAAAATGTAACAGTGAGATGTGCCCCCCCAATCCTATGTAAAAATGTAGTAACATGTATGTGTAGGTATAATAACAGTGGAGCACAGATTACCTGAGCTGGCCAAGGTAGCAGGATAGATTGTAGCATGTGTACAGTATGCAGGTCTGTGTGTGTTGTATATTGTGTGAGAGTGGTCGGTATGTATGCTTGGTGAGGTTTGTCCTGGTGGCCATTGCCCAATACTGCTGATGATAGGGCCAGGTTCTCACAACTGCAGTGCCAAACACAATGCTTCCCAGCAAAACACATTCCAGCAGTAAGCCATAGTAAATGTTTTGAAGTAATATGACCAAACCAACCAAGTTCTATGCAAGGGGGAGGTGCACGGTCCAAACCAAATGCCACAAAACCACCAAGTAGACCAGCAAGAGCAGAAATGGAGATAAATATTAATCCTTTATTGAATACAGACCGGTTTCGGCAAGTATTGCCTTCTTCAGTGTGGGACAAAACAACAAAGTCCCATCCATCAAACATTATATAAGAATCTTCAGCCAATGAGGCAACAAACTTCATAAATATTAATGATATAGTGAAATATAGCCATGACCAAAAATATTTTTTGGAATGGCTAAATGTTGACTGCATACATTGCTAAACCATCAAAAAGACCTATCAAAAACCCCCAGAAAGGCTCAAACTAACAAATGTAAAAAATACATAGAACATATTTAACATAGGAGTATGAAAAAAATACATGAGAAAATGCATCGCATATATAGTACCCCAAAAAACTGTCCATGTATAACATTGGATGGTGTATAGCACAGTCCACCAACAGACAACCAAAATAAATTAATAAAAAAGAAAAAGTGGAAAAAATACTGCATATTATAGACCAAAGATCATGATCAAAATACAGGACAATATATTGTATTGTATGCTTCTTTACAACTTGGCCGAAGTACATCAGGGCTGTGGCCACACTCTATTTGATTAGCTGACTTATAGGCATTGTGTTACACATATTTCTACTTTTCAGTATTCTTACATGGATGTGATTTTCATCTTTTTGTATAATTTGATGACAATTTTGTCAGGTTTATGCCTGTTATAGATTGAGGCCTTTATTCCGATTGGATTATTATACTGTTTTCTGTGAGCAGTTACAGTCTTGATACATAATTTTACTGGGGCTGGTGCTAACTGGTAGTCTATTTGGTCTTTTTTAAGAGAATTGTTTAAACTTAATTAAACTCAGTAATATAGTTCTTTAATGTGGTGGATGAATCTGTTAAATACTATATTGTTCATGCTATTGAACATTAGGACATGATTATCATCAGGGCTTGTTTTATTCTTTAATAGATTTAACTGCATGACTTTTTAGTCACTTCATGGTTGTCTGAGGGTATGGCTAAGCCCTTTTACTACACCTACAGGACCCTTCATGTTTCCAAGTTTATTATTATGTTTTGATGGAAGGGTATCCAGTCTCTTTTTGATTCTGGACACCTTTGTCAAGCATACCTAAAAGTTTCTGTATTTTATATTTGCATTATGACGTAAGTGTCTTGATTATTGCAGTATAAGTTATACTTTCAAAATTGAACTTACACCCACTGCTTGGTCCCCCAAAATAAATGTACACATTTCTATGTGACTATATATGTATTTTGTTTTTCGACGATTCATTCTTATTATATTATCACTATCCAGTAATTTATTTCTCTTTATTGTGTTGATGGTTTTGGTACATATTAATTGGTCCAGGTGGGCTATTGCTGGTGCTTCCTGCTGATCCGGTTTTTCCTTTTGACCTTTATAGCAATTGAGATTTGGTATTACTTGGGAATCTTCCTTTTGGTATGTCTGGGACCTCTGGTCCTTAGCTTTTTCAGGAATTTGCTATCAGCATAATAGTTTCCTGTGTTTCCTTACATTCATAGGGTGGGTTATTTTCCATTTATATTCGCAGCATGGATCTCAACAATATTTTGTCCGGATTAGGTGCTGATCGCAGGATATAGGTGTTTTTGGTATTGACACCCTACCAAGCAATGATCCGGAAAACTCGGCACAACCACTTACGGTGGATTGTGATATGTTTTTTCATTCGGTTACTAAAGCATTTAAAACACTTAGATCTAATATTTGGCATCTAAAACTGTTTAGAGCTTACTCTACCCAAAATATGGCTCCCAGGGGACTTCAGATACGTCTCCAACCCCTAGTGGGGAGACAAGATGAAAAATTGAATCAAGATTGGAAGGAAGCTTTACAGTTGGGATCCATGTCATTTGTGAATATTCTACTACAATATTATGAAAGAACGGTTGATTTGAACATACAGGACATCAAGACCTTATGTTCAGATGTCAGTAAGTTCGAATCTTCTCCCAAATATCAAGATAATATTAAAAAACTCTCCCATGAATTGATGGAACATGAAAAAACTATTAAGGAACGTAAAATTAAAAAGTTTCATAGGGACTATTCGGATTATCAACGGGGCAGACCTTTTGATTTCAGTTGGTCTGTCAGGTTTGCTGATACGAATCAGGTCAGGACCGGGCCCAGTCGTACCAAAAAGAGACCTCGATCTATTTTGAAAAATAGGGGTGAATCTTCAAATAGTACGTCAGGGGATGATTCCTCAATAACAGACAGTGAAGGGGCCTCTGACAGGGGGTCTCCCAATAGGAAGAAAACTAATAGAATTTCCCCTTTAGAAGGGGCAAGGGACACCGGGGGGGCAGGAAGCACCGGAAAACAAACCACTCAGGTTTCGTTTCAGGGCCTATTGAACAATTTTCTGAGCTAGTGTCCACTCAAACTTTCAATCAGAATGTATTAAACCTGTCAAATGTTATATTATCTAATGAACAAATAGCCTTATTGAACAAAGGTCTTAATTATATTCCTTCATTTTTTTGTCAGGAATATCATATCATTCAGGACTTACAGGTTTTCTGTCGTACTTTGAATTTAAAATTGTTTTTTGCTGAGGATAGTTCAGGCCCATCTGATGATTTTTGGTTTGGTAAGTCATCTTTCCAACCGCCCATGAATAAACATGTTTCCATATTTATGGATTCAATTTTGAGGGACCTCCATTTTGAGAACCTAGGGCATGTTATGCTAGGAAGTAATCTTACTATGGATGATAAGTTGGCTCTAGACCAACTATGTAATAACAAAAATATTGTGGTTGTTTCAGCTGACAAAGGGAGAGCTGTGGTGGTCCTTAATACTGCTGATTATATACAAGAAGGGTTGACACAATTATCGGACAAAAAATGTTATATGCATATGTCCATAGATCCCACACCTGTTTTCAAAGAAGAAATTGATTCATTCTTGAAGCTAGCTTTTGAGGAGGGGATTATTAATAAAAAATGTTTGTCATCACTTATGGTGTCTGAACCTTCCAAACAGATTTTGTATCTCTTACCTAAGATTCACAAATCTTTGACTAAACCACCCGGCAGACCTATTGTCTCTGGAACAGGATCCCTGACTGAACCCTTATCTGCATTCCTTACGAGATATCTTAAGCCACTTTTAGGTTTGATCAGATCAAGATTGCAGGACACTACCCAGTTTTTACAGATTATTCAAGATAGTCAGTTGGAACCTGATTGGTACATGTGTACCTTAGATGTAAAATCATTATATACCAGTATCCCTCATTGGGCAGGTCTACAATCCCTTCAATATTGGCTAGATAGGGCGAATCTCTATACACCAGGGTTCAATACATTATTGATTTGTATGTCAGAACATGTACTCAACAAAAATGTTTTATACTTTCAAGGCCAGTGTTATTGGCAATTGCAAGGGACTGCCATGGGAGCATCATTTGCTCCCATTTATGCCGATCTTTTCATGGCTTATTTTGAGGAGTACATGATATATGACGCCTTACATAACATCTATCAGGTGGAGATGGACATCTGGCGATGATATCTGGATGACTGCTGGTTAGTGTGGCGTGCGGACTTGGGTTACTTGTACGAATTTGTGGAATATTTAAACGGCAATTTATGGGGACTTGAATTCTCAGTTACACATGACCAAAATACAATCAACTTTTTGGATGTCACAGTCTCCAGAAATTCTGATTACACCTTATCCACGAAGGTGTTTCGCAAGTACCCACAATATAACACTTTGCTCCATGCTTCCAGCTTGCACCCGCGTCACACTATTAGAAGCATTCCAGTGTCACAGTTCATACGTATAAAATGTCTTAGTTCTAAGAATGAGGAATATCAAGTAGCTAGTATGGATTTGAGCCAGAGGTTTGCCAGCAGGGGTTATGACCATCAAGACATTAATTTAGCCAGATGTAGGGCAAATCGTATAGATAGGGAACAACTATTGGAATATAAAACCAAGAATGATAATACATCTCGTACTCTTGTCAGGTTTGTTACGACTTATGGAAGAAACATTAATATGGTCAGGAATATTATTAATAAACACTGGAATATCTTACTGGCTAATGATCAGTTGAGGTCAGTTTTGGGTCCACAATGTCGGTTTTCATACAAGCGGGGGAAAACCTTGGGTTCATATTTGTCACATTACAAACACATGGCTAGCGGAGGTACCATTTACAAACAACTTACCTTACAAGGTGATGAGCTGTTTGGCTCTTTTCCCTGCGGTCATTGTGGATCTTGTTCTTATATGCCTAAATCTAAGGAATTTTCTAGCCGCAACACTAGTAAGATATTTAACATCAAAACTTTTGGTAACTGTAGCAGTGATTGGGTAGTGTACCTAGCATCTTGTTATTGTGGTGCATTCTACATAGGCCAAACTTCTAGGGCACTTAGATCTCGAATGAATGAACATCGTAGTGACATTAGAAATCACAAAGAGACTAGTGCTTTGTACCAACACACTCTCAAACATCCACAGGCCAGATTCAATTTCATGATCATTGATCGCATCTCTGGCGATAGAAGTAATAAACAAGGCTGGCATGGCCTATTAGACCACAAAGAGAAATATTGGATAGTTACATTGGGGGGTCTGTTTTACCCTGGGCTCAATGACCATTTATAATGGGTTCTATACGTAATAGTTTTATGGGCCTATCCCATATATTTTATATATATTTTTTACACATTTTGTTTATGTTTGTTTCTGTTCAATGTTTTTTCATCTCCGGGTGGCATTGTTTCCAGATGGGGGTAGGTCCATTTTGTTATGAAGAGCCCTTGTGGATTTTTCTGATAGGGTATTCTGGTATTACGATATATCATGGTTATGACCACCTATGTGTTATACTCTATATGTCCCTAGGTATCTCAATCAGAGTGGATGATCAGCGCAATATAGTTTATTGCACTTTTATCATAGGTACTATGGATATTCATTATATGGAGGGTTTGTTTAATATATTGTCCTGTATTTTGATCATGATCTTTGGTCTATAATATGCAGTATTTTTTCCACTTTTTCTTTTTTATTAATTTATTTTGGTTGTCTGTTGGTGGACTGTGCTATACACCATCCAATGTAATACATGGACAGTTTTTTGGGGTACTATATATGCGATGCATTTTCTCATGTATTTTTTTCATACTCCACTATGTTAAATATGTTCTATGTATTTTTTACATTTGTTAGTTTGAGCCTTTCTGGGGGTTTTTGATAGGTCTTTTTGATGGTTTAGCAATGTATGCAGTCAACATTTAGCCATTCCAAAAAATATTTTTGGTCATGGCTATATTTCACTATATCATTAATATTTATGAAGTTTGTTGCCTCATTGGCTGAAGATTCTTATATAATGTTTGATGGATGGGACTTTGTTGTTTTGTCCCACACTGAAGAAGGCAATACTTGCCGAAACCGGTCTGTATTCAATAAAGGATTAATATTTATCTCCATTTCTGCTCTTGCTGGTCTACTTGGTGGTTTCGTGGCGTTTGAAGTAATATGAGTCACCATCTGAAAGATGGACATGGCATGAATGTTGGCCCAGATATACAAACAGTACACAGGGGGAAGTACCCCAGACAGACAGAGTATAATATGTAACTGTCAAATGGACATACACTTTGAATTGTAAATACAAGTTTGCAGCACATTATTTGGGCTTGTAGTAGGGAATACTGATTTCATCTGGCCAAACACTGGCAGACCACAAATTTCATAACAATGAAGTATTGAGAAACATCTGATGTCCCTGCACAAGCCAGCATAGGTGGAATGCCCCATGCATATCTGTGAGTCAGATGCAAGTAGTGTCCATATAACATATGCACTCAGCTCACCCCACGACCACCCACAGGTACCTCTCCAGTCTTATACCTGCTGTTAGGAATGAGTACAATATGACCACCACCTGTGTATGGCAATAGCGAAAGAATGCAGCATGCAGAGCAGGTGTCTCATGCAGGTGTGTCCCTAGCTGTAAGCAGCACCCTGCCAGCATCCACACCACTGGATCAATACTGACAGAAAGTATTGGCATCAACACCTTGCACACCTACCCTGTCACCCCAAGGGAATATAGTGTATCACAGTCTGGGACTGTAGGAGTGACAGAATTCAACAGCCTGCTACAGCTGGCCTGCATCACTACCAAATGCCCTACAGTCCTCTGCCAAAGGCCTGTGTCTCACCTGTACTGATAATGTATGTTATGTCATGGACTCCCAAATAGCAACATAACACAGTCCACAGAACCCAAATGCAAGGCCATGTGGACAAATCACAGTAGCATGTCCACCATGTCCAACATAACACAGTCCACAGAACCCAAATGCAAGGCCATGTGGACAAATCACAGTAACATGTCCATGTCCTACTGCATGAACTGTGGACCAACACCAAATTACTGCTGGGATGAGGTGATAACTATAGGGAACATATCAGATAATGTTCGCATAATGTATGGAAAAGGTTAGAATAACGGGGGTGTGTGTGCATGGGCGCCATGGAGTGTGTGAAGTCTGAAACTCAGCCGTGTGCACATACTAACCCTGGCTGCAAACACAAGAATGGGTGTCTACAAACCTGCTTGTACACCACAAGTTGAAAGGGTAATGTCCAGAATTATGACACCTGCCTCTGGGTAACCTGTGTGAATCTGTACAGCTGTGAGGTATGGCCACAGCAGGATATGGCTATACTGTCACGTCGATGGATGTACAAGCATGGGCTCCTCTGCCACCACTGTACCAAGGTGCTGAACCATTTACACAGACCCAGCAGCAAGTGTCTGCAGCTTCCCCTCCAGAATGGCATGATTGTGCAAGAATATGTAGGCTGCTGACCACAATACTAGACTAAGCTGCATTCACCCTATGTTCCCTAGGACATCACTGCAAGCAAATATGTATACCTGACAGTACTTGATGACATAAAACATCACAGTGTATAACAGTACATATGTCTAAATATCTCTGCTAACACCAGGACCATGTAGCTGAAGCAGCACAGACACAATTACCTACAGTAACCCACTATCCTTTGCCCATTTTGACCCCATATTGTCAACCGATCTACAGATATCCTGCAGAAACACGAAATAAAAACAGTCTCCCACAAGAAAAGTGACCAATAAAGGTAAAAAAAATAATAATAATAAAAAATAGAAACCTTGGTCACTCACAGCAGGTAAATAAAATGTATATTTATTCTTAAAAGGATCAAAAGTAAGCGTTTTTGTGGTTCAGCATAACCGCTTCATCAGACTTTGGTTGAGAACAGAAAGCATACCCTTTATATAGGCACAATCAAGCTAGCATAATTAAAATTATTCAAAGCAATTAAGAATAAAAGCCACAGAGACCTCTAGAGTACATATATATATATATATATATATATATATACAATTATGCCTGTGTAAATCCACACATCAGAAACGTAATGTTTCAAGCATCTAGATTTTAGAAAAGGTTTTAATGAAACTTTACTATTTAGACCAGGGGGCTTAAAAGCCTGTAAATGTATAATCCATTTTTGTTCTATTTCTTCAGTTTTATTACAAAAATCTCCACCTCTGTTTACACCTATATGCTCAATGACAAAAAAAAATAGAACTCATGGTCTAACCCTTCTCTCAAAACATGCTGTGCAAGTGCACTGGTTTCTTTGCTGTTACATATGTCCCTGTGATGTTCAAGGATTCTATCCTTCAACATTCAGTTAGTTTTTCCTATAAAGAATGTGAAACAAACTTTGCAGAAACAAAAATAAACCACGTTCGTAGTTCTGCAATCAGCATAATATTTAAAATCAATCTTAAACTTCATAGAGGGATGTTCAAAGTGATTACCTGTATAAATATGCTTACATGCAGAGCAGTTTCTACATGGATAAGTCCCTGTCCTATCGGATAACATTACAGTACATTTATTAGATTTGTAGCATAGTTGTCTTGAAGCATCATTGCACTTCACTATAGTTCCCAGGGGTTTGAGAGTATTAACCATGCCCAGCTATGGTGGATCTTATCCTGAACTACTACGGCACTGGCAACAACTGAGTTTGGAGTTGAGCGCCAAATATATGCAGCTCATCATTGACTTTTTTCTTCCGCATGCGTAACAGCAAAGAAACCAGTGCACTTGCACAGCATGTTTTGAGAGAAGGGTTAGACCATGAGTTCCATTTTTTTGTCATTGAGCATATAGGTGTAAATAAAAGAGGTGGAGATTTTTGTAATAAAAATGAAGAAATAGAACAAAAATGGATTATACGTTTACAGGCTTTTAAGCCCCCTGGTCTAAATAGTAAAGTTTCATTAAAACCTTTTCTAAAATCTAGATGCTGATTCACACAGACATAAGTGTATATATATATATATATATATATATATATATATATATATATGTACTCTGGAGGTGTCTGTGGCTTTTATTTTTAATTACTTTTAATTGTTTCATGCTTTCTGTTAGCAACTGAAGTCTGATGAAGCGGTTATGCTGAACCACGAAAGCGCTTACTTTTGGTCCTTTTAACAATAAATATATATTTTATTTACCTGCCGTGAGTGACAGAGGTTTCTATTTTTGATTATCCTGCAGAAACAGTTTGCTAGCTGTAGGTATATAACACAAAAGCCTGCACTGGAGTGCAATCTACCTGGAATGGATTCACACATTCAATACAGAAGGTCATACTTGGAGAAATGAAGGCCATGTCAGACAACAAAATACGGAAAGGTCATACTGGGCATGCTCACACACATAGAAATGAAGCGCGTGTCTGGCAACAACAGTGGACCATACATATCTGAGAGTCGCAGATGTTACAGTATATACACCAGTCATACTTTGCACGCACATTGGATAGGAATACACATATATATCCAAGGACAACACATTATAATAGGCTAAATTTACACATACATAGATATGTGGAAGAGTGTGACAGTGACAAAGAGCCTCCCATCATGAGGCCTGTCCCACCCAGCACACATCCAATTGGCGAAAACCACATAATGTGCAAATGTCAATCACCATAGATATTTGCCTCTGGTATCCCTCAGCACTATAGTGTCTGTGCTGCTTGTGCTAACTGTGTAACATGACTGCACAAGTCAGTAGTCATCTAGCAGTTGTATACACGTACCTGTGGAATATAAACCTGTGTGTGCCTGAGTGTTGTCTGCCTCTAAATGAATGGGTTATGGCCCCTGCACACACACTGCACTCCCATTGCCCTACTATGGCAAGCCTGTTGATGTCTTCACCTTGAAATACACCTTTGGGGAAGTAGTAGCCCAGTAATCTCTGTGGTGCATCCTATAACTACATAATGCTGTAGTGTGATGTAATAGTTAGGTAGGAGTTCTAATCCCAGATGTGGCAACTGTGTGTGTGTGTGTAGGGAGTAATGCTTTTGAGGCCATTCACAGTCACTACAGCCTCCATTGCCCTTTTTTGGCAAGCCTGGTGATGTCATTCATTTTAAAATACACCTTTGGGGAAGGAGTAGCCCAGTAATCTCCGTGGTGCATCCTATAACTGCATAATGCTGTAGTGTGGTAAACTAGTTGGGTAGGAATTCTATTCCCAGACATGGCAAGTGTGGATGTTTGTTTGTCTGTGTAGGGAGCAATGCTTTTGAGGCCATTCACAGTCACTACAACCTCCATTGCCAAGCCTGCTGATATAATTCACTTTGAAATACACCTTTGGGGAATGAGTGGCCCAGTAATCTCTGTGACATGTCTTATAACTGCGTAATGCTGTAGTGTGATGTACTAGTTAGGTAGGAGTTCCAATCCCAGACATGGTAACTGTGAAACCTGGTGTGTGTGTGTGTGTGTGTGTGTGTGTGTGTGTGTGTGTGTGTGTGTGTGTGTGTGTTTGTTTGTCATTCATATCCTGTGTGGAGATAGCTGTGAGTGTGTTACAACTGGACTCATTGTGGAGCGGGTTTTGCAAATTTCTTATATGGTGAGCCTATTATATGTCACAATGTCCACCTTACAAGGATAACAGATGTCAAATAGTAGGGAGTCTGAGGTTGACAATCCATACCCCTACATGTGACATCAAAGCCTGGCGAACAATTTTAGGCAACCCTTGTATTACCCAGAGAACACTCTCTACCCATGTTTCATACACAAACACACTCGGCTAGGCAACAACCACTATGCTGGTAGTTCCCTGCATATTGCCCACAGATAGTAAGCATGGTGTGACTGCAGCAGACTACAGAGGTCATGGTACCCTGTCCCATCACTACAATAGGCACAAAATTGCATACAGTGCTCCTTCACTATGTTCCCCACTGGACGCCTGCAACAACTGTAGTGCCAGCAAATGTAACCCACAAAGGACATACCATGCCTTATACCCATGCCCTGTGTGGACAGATGCCACTAACACCAGGGAATACTTGTATCATGCTGTCAATGTAGGTGCAGGGTCAACCTGGTGTCCATTGGCAGTTCCCACCACATGAGGCCAGGAATGGCACATCTGATGATAATCTGTGTACACAACATGCCCCAGACACCCCAGGGACAGAACATGCATGTGGGATGTGTGCACATCCCAGACACCGTCTATGTGCTGTCATTACAGTAGCAAGGGGTGTGAGTTTCCTGTCTGGGACACTTGAGTATGTAAGACCTGTACAACACTCTTATCCATGTGAATGTGTTACATACAAGGGTAGTATCCCATGTTACATGCCGACACATTGGCATGTAGTGTATTATGTCGTTACTACTGTTGACAGTGCTTTCCCAAGCAAGAGGAGATTGCTAATTGTAGTACTAGCAACAAACACCCCTGCATGCATAGATGGACTCTTAGTCCTCACTGTCATCTTCCTGGTGTGTGAGCTGTGTCACAGTATATATCCCTTACTGGATAATGATCTGACATGTGGAAATTAATTGTAGACTACTGTCTGTATAGCACATCGGTGAGGGCTGCCAACATGTAGTAATGGCATACATATTGGTGTCAGATGTCTGTCTGTCGACATATTCATCCTACTGCATAGCTAGTTGGCAAGCTGATGTTTGTCAATACCTGTACAGATGGGCAGATGGCAGGTATCCATCTTGGATACATACAGGCAACCTATGCTTGACTGACACTGACATGTCTGCCCAGCTGTGTTATAACTGTCACAGATAGGACACAACACCCTGTATGCAACACATGCCACAGGTACCTCCACTACACTACCACACCCTGTATGCAACACATGCCACAGGTACCTCCACTACACTATCACACCCTGTATGCAACACATGCCACAGGTACCTCCACTACACTACCATAGTCAACAGAACATGCTTGGGTACAGGTCTCCAACACAGACACTAACCATGTTTTGTAATACATGTTGCATACATGTCAACTGGATCACCTCACTGGCCATTTGCAGGGGGCACCCAGAGGATTGGCTGATGCATGTCACTCTCACCTTGAGGGTCACCACAGTGGTGTCTGTAGATAGATTGCCTGCTGGCACATGGCAGGTGGTATGATACCACTGTACACACATCCCATGCACTTCCCATCTCTCCATGGACAATAGCCAGGTACACACTTATGACCACCTGCAGCGATGCACCCCAGTACTGACAAATGTGTACGTGTGCATTACTGAGAATATCAGTGTCTGTGTGTCAGTACATCTGTAGTAGGGAATGCCATGAGGGCCTTCACACCCACTGCAACACCCATTGCCATAGTTAGATGTGGCTGCTGCTGTACCAGACATTACATGTACCCTGTTATGCTCCTCTTCCTAAAGGCTACCTGAGCCTTGCAGTACCAGCACAACATTATTATACAAATGGGTTGATAGGCATGGGATACCCACTGAGTTCTGGCAAGTGTGTGTATGTGTATATCTGTAAGGTACAGCATTCCGAGGCCACATACTCCTATTACAATATGCATTGCCACACAGTATTATGTATAGTGATGTTGCTACCCATAGCAGAGGCATGACAGTGCATCACACTACTATGCCTGTGGCATGTACATTAGTTGGATATCCTTGTAGTACCACTCTTGGGATAGACAATGGGTCATATCGCAGTTCTGGTCCATGTGTGATGGTGGGTATGTCAGAGTGTCATCATGGGTTCCAGTGTGTACAATATCCATAGTGGGGTGTGGGTGCTGTGTACACTGTCATTACACCATGGTACCCCCAGTACATGTCCCATGTACCACTGTATGGTGACCACTGTCACCATCAACCATACAGGTAACTGATAACACAATCCATCCCAGTTATGCATGTGGTGTGTGCAGCCTACCTGTAACACATTGGACACACTGACAAGTTAGTTAGCACTGATAGGCCCAGGTCTCTCGGATGTGTGTCTGCCTGTTATGTGTCTGTTAATGTGTATATGATGGTATGTCACACTATGTATTGTCCATATACAACCATTACATCCCCCATTACCATACTGTACATGCCTGGGGATGTTCTGCATGTAACCTGTAACCTTTAACACACCTCATCCTAAACACTGTGTGGTGTGTGCAATGAAAGCCCCATACATCAGTAGCACTACATACCTTGGTAGGGGTCTAGCCCCAGTGTTGCCAAGTAAAAGTGTGCAAGTATGTGGTGGGATCTACTTCAGGTTGCTGACTATACATGTCCCAGAGGGTCACCTGTCCATGTGCCACAGGCAGTAACTGTTATACAGACCTGTGATGTGTACAACTGTACCCAGGATATGGCACAGCCATGGTGTCACCACAGTGCCATACCCCTTGTGAGATATGACAACAGACCATCCCCCTGCTGACGCATGTACACCTACAACACAAGTGGATAACATTATGGAGACAACAATCATTCAGTGTTACTAACAGCTATAATGCATCATGGCTGGACAGCTACACTACCTGACATGTAAGCTTTAAACATTACTGCTGACAACATGTAACACAGCAGTACAGTGGTACACTGTAGTACAGTCACTGTGTACATCAGAACCATATTAGCCAGTCCCTGCATCGATGTTATGGATTACAGGGATGTGGCACAGGTATCATATGCACAGGGTGTGTTGTTGGTTTGCCAGAGACCTAGGGTGGGCCATACATTTGACACCATGTGTGTGGGTGAGGGGTGTAATTTGCTGATATGGATGTGGTGATGTGTGTGTAGGTATGGGGTTGCCCTACGTGTGTTTGTATAGTGTGTGGGTATGCATGCACACAGTTCTGCCATGTGGCTGCCCTTTACAGGTGTTTCTTGGACAGCTGCAGACCATACCTGGCAGGGTGTGCCTGGTGCATACCAGGCTTTGTCCATATGACATGCAGTAAGGGGTTGTTATGTAGTGGCCTGTGATTATGTCATGCTGCCATGATTCCAGTGCTGTTGTGGCCCCAACACATATTGTGGGGTTGGGTCCATATATATGTGGGATTCATCTGCATAAAACATGTGTGCTGTCCAGCAGTCCAGAGGTCAGTGTATGTAACAGTGTTATATGCCCCTGTAAGTCAGTCTATGGGGGGTGTGCACCATAAATAACCCAGGCTGTTACATGTGAGGGATATCAGTAGTAAGCTGCCTTAAGGTATATGGATGTACATTACCATACATTTCACCTTGGGAGAATTGCTGGCCTACTGCTTACTGCCATACAGACTGTTCTGTTTGTCAGTGTGATTGTGATGGTTTCAGTTATGCATTATGTAACAGATACATCCCATTGTGTCAGCTTAAGTCTTTTCCCACTAGGGATTGCATACAGAGTGTAGTTAGAGGCTACTGGACTATACATCTGAATTTCTTACTGTTGGTTGATTGTTATACTGTGGCCCAGTCTGTCTTTACTGTTGTACTACTTGAAGGCCTTTGCCTGGACAGCAACATATGTTATGCTTTCAGATTACTGTATTAAATGATCTGCTTGAGAGTTGCATTAATCTGTATGCATTTCAAAGTCTAAACAGCTATATGACATGGCATATACAATGTGATAGTACACAAATAAAATTTTCCTATATATGCAAACCTGTGTGTGGTGTCATATCCTTTGACTACTCTGTGGGTATATGTCTCAGGCAACAATTGTCTTTTATATGGGTGACTCATACACAGCCCACTCATCTGCCACTGTGAAAGACATGAGGAAAATTTAGCCATACCTATCCATAATATACATGAGCTCCAATTATTAAACAGGTAGTGGACTGATACTTACAGCTGGGACATCCCCCGTCCTCCTCTTGGATCCACTGATCCAAGATATCCCCCTTTCTCCGGTTCAGGTTGGCATAGTGATGCCTGACCTGTTCACCAGTTCGGGGTATGCCAGTGGCACTGGTGAGCTCATGGGTGAGATGGTCCCAGGCTTCCGCTTTGTATTGGTAACCCTAGTAATAGCCATGCAGCAGTCTCTGGTCAAGGTCTTTCACAAGAAGTCCTGCCATGACTCTGGACTCCTGGATGCCCCAGCGGTGCACCTGAAAGTGCACACCCTCTCCCATTCCAGTCATAGTGCCTACAGGAGGAAGCTGCAACCAGTTATGAGATGCATTACTGGCTGTTGGGTTTAAATAGGGCCAATTTCCTGCATTTTGCCATGATTGGAAGGTTTTGAAAATGCCAAGCTATGGGCAAACCTGCTTAACTAAGGCTGGCATTGCTTAAAGGGATATACCAATGGGCAAACTGATTTAGCTGGCCTACACATTCCTTACACCTACTAAGCTGGGCTGTGCAATGCTTGGCATTGCTTAATTTTTAATTTGCATACTATTTGCTGTTTGGCATTGATTTATTATCATTACATGTACATGTGTTTGGTATCCATGATTCATGTGTACGTACACTGTATGGGGTCCTTGTGTTTATTAGGGGATTTCAATTCTTTATTACAATGAAACCTCACATCTGGGCTTAATGCAGTACTCCAGTTCATATACTTATGTTATGTAGTAGGTTACACAATATTTCTGTGTTAACCAGAAATGTCCGTTGTATATATGACTGATGTTGTTTTATGTTATTTGCTGCTGTTTTATCTGTGTATCGTGGAGCTTATCTCCCCGGGCCTCTACTAAAAATGGACATATATCCAATTAGACTAGCCCGGTCAACAAATGTAAAATAAATAAAATAAAATAAATAAATAAATACAACATAAAACTGTATATAGATTCCTTTCACATGTTCAGTTTGATTTTCCTATAGTGAGGATCTGTTTGGTGATACCTCAATGTTATGTACTGCTGTGATGGCTTAGTGGTTAACTACTGTGACTATAGTGTACAGGATCCTGGGTTCAAGACCTGCAAAGGCTGTTTATTTTGTTTCTTGCCAGAACAGCGGCTGTTGCATACAGAGTGATTAAGGCACTTTTAAGCAATTGTAAGTGGGTTTGCACGAAGGTAAACAATGCTAACCTCCAGTTAAATATGCTTACAGAGAGTTAGCTTCAGTATTGCTTAATCTGTGTGTGCATTGCTTACTCCCATGCAAAAGGGCTTAAACCCACTTACTATTGCTTAAATATGCTTACTCTTGCTTAATAGTGCTTACTCCCACTTACCCCTGCACTAATTTAGATAGTGATGTAAAATGGTTCTTGGGAGGTGGTGGATTTGGAAACTCTTTGGATTTATCATTCATTACACATTTTACCTTTGATTTGTATCCCTGATTCATGTGTACATATACTGTATGGGGCACTTGTGATGATCTGTGGATTTTACAACATTATGACAATGACACCTGACATCTGCATTTAATGCAGTACTCCATTTCACAAATATATGTTATTTAGTAGGTTATACTACAAAACATATTGTTCATAAGGTGATTTGATTTGGAAAATGGAATGTACTGGAGTGAGACTCGAACCGGGAATGACTGCTCGTAAGGTGAATGCTCTGCCCACTACACTATTGCAGTACTGCTTCATTTGCATATATCTTTATTTTTATCCTCTTCTGCCATTTAAGCTGCAATAAACATAGCTAAGCACTGGGCAAACCCGAGCACCTATGGTTACATTTTATCTGTTTCATAAAAAAAATAGCTTGTTTATATTTTATATTTTATCTGTTGCTCTTATAAACTTGGGGGGATGTTGCTGTTGGTATGCGGACACCTATGAGCGGTCTCGCTCATTCTTATTGCTAACCTGCTGTTCTTACTTGCAGGGGCATGTATATTCTGAGAGCTCTGCTCTCAGACACGCCCCCTGCACTCATACATGCTCCGTGTCCATTTAGGAGCTCAGGCAGCACCCTCATTAATATGCATGGTATGCTGCCGTCCTGCTCCTAAATGGCCGCTTCCATGCAGGACTAAGTTAGTCCTGCACAGAAGTGTAGTGAATCTGGGGGTTAGTCTGGGGGCTTCAGGTGAATTTATAAAAATCATCTCTCATCCCTTCTCGCAGAATATTTTTTCCTGGAATGTATTTTACATTCTGCACTGGAGACAAACCTTTTTTCTCCAGACAAGTAGAGATGTGCCAAGTGTTCTTTCTGAGTTTTTTAACCAATCCTTGGTATCTGCCAAGTAATTTCCTAGGATTCCAGCATAGATGGCTTGTATGATTCTCAGGATTCCCTTGGCCAGACTTCATATGACAAAAATTCAAGTGGTATTTTAGGTCAGTCTGGACTCAACAGCAACATCCCTTGTCTTTTTAGACTCCAGTCCTGGGATTCATGAAAATGGAGATACTGTAGTCGGTGGAGCAGTTTATTTCTGTCCTAGTCCAGGCAACCTCTTCTCCATTCTGCCTTCTCTTCAGTTTGTCACAGCAGGAGCTTCAGATTATCCACTGGGGCAGTATCAAATAGAGTGATAGTGCAAGTTCTGTCAAACAAATAGGGCAGACAGAAGCACATCAAAGTGTTGATGGCAATAATAAATGCTTTGAAAGCATAAAATTACCTCAGGTCTCCAGGACCTCTGCAAGTTTACAGATAATACAACAGAGATGTGGTATGTAATCAGATGAAGTTACCTAATCTTACCTCCTTTGCAGTATTCTGGAGGTAGCAACTTGGTCCTCAACACATGCTTTCATAAAGCATTGCAGTTCCTTTTGTAGATTTGGAACTGGTTTTGCAAGGACCATTCTTCAGGGGGTCTAGGATGTTTGAATTCCACCCTACTCCCTATAATTGTAGAAGGTACAAATAATCTGCCCATATAACTTAGGCTTCTGCAACAGTTACCTAAATATTGAACATAGTACTGGTGTGTATGCAAATGCACCATAACAGTAGATGTTCTAATAGATCCCCACTGCGGTATCCTCTCCCTCCAGCCCTCTTACTTTGTGTATGTTGCCAAGGTTTGGTTCTGTATATGTATTGCATATAGTTACATTGTTTTCTTCTTTTTTTTTTTTTTAATTTAGACGTTCCTTTCTTAGCATTAATCCTTTTAGGGCTATGGCGTTCCTTATTGGAGCAGGGAAGCTCTGAAGCTTTTGTCACCCAAACTGACTCTTATATGGCTCTCCTCAAGCCAATGGGAGTTTGGTTATGTGGAATGTACCCTGACCTTTCAATGGCATGTGGGCGTAATGTCTGGTTAAGGGATTTGATTGTGGTCACACAGCAGGCAAATGAGGCCTGACGGATTTAAACCCTGTGATACAGGAACTACAGTTCACAGCCTTAACCTTCTGGGCCTAATGTCACATATAACCCATATAAGTTACGCTACTGTAACATTGACTTATTAGAATATCTACTGTTATGGTACGCTTACTTATACAACTGCACTTTCATTTACATTCAGCATTGATTAGGCCAGATATTGAGTATAGTGCCCCCTTCAGGATGTACTTCACTAGACATATCAAGCAACTAGAAAGACCCCAGAGGTTTCTAACTATTTAGATTACAGGCTTAAAGACCCTGAGCTACGAGCAGAGGATGGAAGCACTGTCCCTTTATTCAGTATCTTATAGAGTCTTGCTGGGAGATTGCCTTCTGAAACAATAGAGACCCAGTTGTCCTGGATTGCTACATGCCTGATATGTCCACAAGTATCAGATCCAGGGACCTAAATCTTCACTAGCAGATAAAATGTGATGGAGAGAGATGTTCATCGTGCAGCTCCTACCCTACCACTGGAACAAATTGCTTCTGCATGTTAAGCATTGTGACATATTCTAATCCTACAAACGATACATTGATGATTGGATGGGTACCAGCAAATTTACCCTGACATAGACTGGCCTATCCCTCCTGGAGAAAGGGAATATGGCTTGAGGCTGGGTAAGGGCAAAACATAAGTAATTGTGAGACTTTGTTGCCTTAAAATTCCTATAAATAATATGAAAACATTAATCTGATGTCAATTTTCATTCTGTCCTCAGCTGATGGGATCTGATCTGATCCTTGGATCCAACTCAGCTGTTACTAAAGCTCATGGTAACCAAAAGCTGTTAGGCTTCTCCCTTACCCATAATGCACCAACCTTAAGGTAGCTCAGATCTCATTTGCCACTTTTCATGAAAAGACATGGTCAGCCTAGCTCTCGGGCTTTCACAGATAAGTGATAGTTTATTTCAATTCATAATCTTCTAAACCTTCAAATCTATATTTTTTATATATATTTCTCTTCCCTTACCCACATATGATGTATTTCTTCAATTACCATAGTTGGTAATTTCTTCTTTCCCTTTTTCCTTTGTCTATTGTTGGCATTTTTCTATCTTTTGACTTTCTATACTCTTGTGTAGTCCTTTTTTACCATCATTGGTAATTTTTTTTCCTACCTTCTCTCTTTCTATTCATAAAGAAAAAAAATTAGTTTTTTCCTGACATATAGTTGTTAACATAATGGCAGAAAAAGACCCATCTGGATTTAAAAAGTGTGTCAAGTATGGGCAAAAGCTACTGCACTGTCAGATGGCCACACACTATGTGTTTATTGCCTAGGACCACAACATCTGCAAGACGATTGTTCGATCTGCCATAATTTTAATCCTAGGGCTCTAGTAGAGAGAAAAAATAAGATTGTATTAAAAGGATTGTTACCATCTTCTTTTGGAGAGGTGATATCTGGGGCTGAATCCCCCTAAAGTCAAACTAAAGAAATAAAGCCTTAATCTCTGAAACCTTCCACCTCAGTTTCAGAGCCATCTCAAAAAAGGCCCAAGTTGGATCTGAAGTGATCCCAAAGTTCTTCACCCTCAGATCCGAGGAGGAAAAAGCGATGGATCCGACTATCCTGGATACTACAAAAAAGCCATCGGATTCCAAATGCCTTGAGTTCTACAGCTCTTTCCAGGACTAGATATTTACCATGTATTGGTCGTGTGCTTTCTAGGGTGCCCTCACCCTTTTTGGAATGAATCCAGTCCAAGTCCCCCTCTCTTGCCTTGGCATTCGTCCAGAAATCTGACAGAAGAAGATGTGGAAGTTACTCTCATTGGAGATACAGAGGGATGTCTTGCCAACTCCTATCCCCTCAGGTCAAGATGCCTGTCCATCAACCCCACTGCCCCTTCAAGCTCCTCCTCTTATCCCTTTGGTTGCCTCAGAGTCCCTGGATCTGAGCCTTTCGGGTCCATCTGGCTCAGATCCAAAGATAACATGATCTTCTGATCCAAAGCTTACTCTGGGTGCTCTGGTTCAGATTTTTCGGATTCAGATGACTTTCAGAGCCAAAGCTTTCCTGTTGGGTCCGAGGTGTTGAAGTTGACTCCAAAGTTGTCTGCGCTATCTCTTCTCCTCAGTGTTGGCACTGAATAGCTCGGTTCTGACTTCCTCCTGTGGGAGATTGCTTTCAGAATGAGGGAGGGCATCAGTCCAGAAGCTTGGCTTCTCAGCTCCGAGGTCTTCTTTTTGTCCTGGATAATCGGCCTTCAAGGTTGTGATGAGGCTGTTGTCTGTTCTGACAGGTCAGATGGATCTAAACCCCTCAGACCCATAAGCTTCTACCTTGATGTCTCTGCACTTAGAGCCTCAACATGCTATACCACAGGGACAGCCAGTCCAAGATCTCCAGGCTTCCCAGCAGGGTGTCACAGTTTCTTCTTTCTTCCACTGAGGAGGTCCGTAAGAAGAAAAATTGCAAGACAAAGTACTTGGATTCTCCACAAGAGTCATTCACAGAGGATATGGACTTCAATGAAGGTGAAGGTTCCACGATCACCTCCAGAAGATGTCTCATTTGGAGACATCCTTGAAATCCTGAAACAGAGAGTTGGTTGGACCCCCAGTAAAACATCATCTGAGGAGTTAATATTCCTGGAGGCTTTTAGTACTGGCCCATCTACTTCCTGGGTTACTGCACCTGCTGATGAGCTCATTGATTTCTCAGCAGGCATGGAAGGAACTCACAGTTGAACCTATACCCAAAAGACTAGACAAGATTCTGGCACCACCTTCAGGGAAGGAGTTTTGGGCTAAAGGGGTGTCTGTTGGTGCCATGGTCATGGCAGCAGCCACCAAAAAGGAACTTGCTAAACAGAGTTCCAATGTTCATCCCCCTAACAGGGAGTCTAGGGTGATGGACAGGTTTGGGAAGTGTGTCTATGCTTCATCGACCTTTGCCTTATGGTCGCTGAATTATTTGACACATTGTACTAGGTCACAGAGGGATTTGATCATGGAACTTTCAAATTCCCCCTCAGGATTGATTTCTGCAGAGGTCCAATCATCCATGATTTCTCATTTGGCTACTCTACAATCTGTTTTAAATTCATCCATGAGGCTTATTTTGCATGCAGCTTAAGGCACATGAAGAGCAGCGGGTTCAGGCATGTCTGTCAGGAGACATGCCTGTATGTATTTACATGATTTTGTGGAGCCCTTCACATACTTGTTCATCAATGTTCCCTTTGACGGCACTTCTTTGTTCAGCCCCACACTGAAAGAAACTTTATCTAGGTGTGAGAAGGATGGAAAGACCCTCTCTGCAGTGGGCATACATTTTTTGACCCCTCAGAGATCGCTTTCAAGAAATCAGTGAGGTAGTTGAAACATATGGTTCAGGAAATCCCATGATGCTTTCCATGACACATGTGAAGGAAGTTCCCCAGGGGCAGAGGGAGGAACTCTAATGGTCAATGCTGGTCATATGGTAGAGGAGATCCACAAAACCAGGGGTCCAGAGATTCTTCCTTTGACGGACACTACCAGTGCTCCTGAAAGGAGGCCTAGTTGTCCAGTTCTGGAGGCAATCGGGGGTCGATTATCCATGCACCAGAGAGCCTGACAGACATAAGAAAAGATAATTGAGTGTATAAGATTATATCAAGAGTGTGTATAATACCCTTTTTCCTCCCACCCCCAATTAAAAAAAAATCCCCAATGTTCCACCTAGTCAGAGGGAAGAAGCAGAAATTCAAATACAAAAGCTGCTACATAGAGTCATTCAAGAGGTCCTACTAGACTAGATAGAATTCAGAACTTACTCAGGGTTATTTTTAGTGCCAAAAAACAGTGGATTGGAGACCAATTTTGGATCTCAGCAACTTGAACAAGTCAGTTCAACATACCAAGTTTCAGATGGTCACTGTTCATTCCATTCTCCCCTTTCTGGGCAAGGACAGACTGGATGTGCTCGACAGATTTTCAGGATGTGTACTATCACATACAGATGAACAGATGATCCAGAATGTATTTATGCTTCTGGCTGGGAGCCAGGCACTACCAGTTCAGGACTCTGCCCTTTGGTCTCACCACAGCCTCAGGGTGTTCACATAATGCATGGCAGTAGTAGCAGCTCACTTGAAACTGCAGGGATATTCTGAGTGTTTCCTTATCTGGTTGCCTGACATTGTTGATAAGGGCAGGACTTGTTCTCATGTGGGGATAACTATAAACTACGGCAAGCCTCAACTACAACCAACTCAAAATTTGGAATCTGTAGGAGTAGTTTTCAACACAAAGTCAATGGTAGCTTCAATACCTCCCTCAAGAGAACAAATCATCAGATCACAGGTCAGAAAAATAATCTGCAGTACCAAGATTTCAGCTCTCTTGGTCCTTCAAGCTCTAGGATAAATGTCAGCAGCAATAACCTTGGTACCTTTAGCCAGATTTTATATGAGGGTTCCTGAATGGATGCTAGCAACACAATGGTCGATACTTTACCAACCCATGACAACTCAGATACAGATCACTTAGACATGCAAGAGAAATCTCAGGTGGTGGATTCAATCAGATCAGGTTCTACAAGGCCTTAGCTCAAGGCCATAGTGACCACAGATGCTTCACAGTTGGGGGGGGGAGACTTTCTGGGGCAGATTGTCCAAGGCACTTGGTCCCACGACGAGGCCAACTTGCATATCAATCTCCTGGAGATGAGAGCAGTGCTCTTAGCTTTGTAGGCATTTCAGAATACTCTACCTTCAGGGACAGTTTTTGTTCAAATGGACAATATGTCAGTAGTTTGGTACATCAACAAATGGAGGGAACCAATTCATACCCTTTGGGTCAAGAAGTACTGAGACTTGACAATGGGTGATCCATCTGGGTTCCTATTAGATTGTCGAAACTCTGTTTACACGAATACAAAATCATCTACACATATTGCGCAAAATACATAATCATCGAATGTACAAAACCATGAAATTTGAAATGTCGAAATGTTTTGGCTGGCCCATCTGCGGTATAGCTCCGTAAGGTAAGTGTGCGATAGTTATGGACCTTAGGGTTAGGGTGTGGGTTAAGGTAAGTGTATAGATAGGTAATGTGTGTAAAATTTAGTGTAGTGTTAGAAGTAGGGTTTTGTTAAATATATTTATGTGTATTATTTATGTTGTTTGGGTATATCTCCATAGGGGGAGTATGCGATAGTTACGGACCTTAGGGTTAGGGAGGGATTAAGGATAGTGCATAGATAGTTGTGTATGTGTGGTTTAGTGTAGGGTTAGAAGTTGAGTTTTGGAGATTAACTTTAGGGTTAGGAGTAGGGTTTGTTTAGTGTATGTATGTAGTTTATTTATTCTGTTTGGGTAGGTAGTATGTAGCAGGTGGTGGGGTTGGCCGACTCTGAATGTTCGATATTATAAATTTTGTGGTTTAGTGCGTTCGGTATTTTTGCAGTTTGAGTAATACGTGTCGCTGTTTTGGTATTCAATGTAATGGATTTTCGTTGATTTAATATAGACCCGATCCATCCAACCTCTTTCTGGTAGCAACATATATTCCAGGGAAGTCCAGTGTGATAGCAGACAAACTGAGCAGGTACAGTCTTCTACCTCACGAGTGGTCTTTCAACAAGAAGGTGACAGAAATAATTTTTCATCAATGGGGCCAGCGATCTTTTTGCATTTCCCCTGAACAACAAATATAGCAACTACTTTGCCCTAATCCCTCCACAGGAGGAATCACTGTGGGATTCTCTACTTCATGATTGGCCCCTGGTCTACTTTATGCCTACCCACCAATCCCATTAATTCCAAAATTTCTGCAGAAAACTGCCAGCTTGAAGAGGAAAATCATTCTCATTGCACCTTACTGGTCTTGACAGGTTTGGCTTCCCCTTCCTTTGGCCTCACTTACTTCACCAACTTTGGATTTTGGATCCGATTCTAGATCTCCTGTCTCACCCAGTGGGCATGATCCATCAAAACATCTGAAACCACAGGCTGACAGCCTGGTTTCTCCAATTTCATTAATAGCCAGACAACCAATGCTCTCTTACCCTGTCTGGCATATCCTTTTATCTTCCCATAAACCTTTAACAAGGAAACACTATGTAAGTAAATGGAAAAGATTCATTTTCTGGGCACAGCAAAATCATACTAATCCCCTTTCAGCTCCAATGCATAACATACTTGACATTTTACTTAAATTGAATTTCAAGGTTTTTCAGTATCCTCTCCTAAATTGTGCGTAGCTTTCTTGCGAGGCACTCTTCTTTTGAGACCTCCTTTTAAAGATCCTACTCTCCCATGGGATCCCAATCAGATACTGCAGGCACTAATACATTCCCCTTTGAACCAGCAGCTAAATATGAGCTTAAATATCTTACTTGAAAACTGTTTTAATAGTAGCTAATACCTCTGCTACATGGATTTGAGAAATTCAAGCCTTGTCTTCAAAACCTCCATACTTGATCTTTCACAAAGACAGAGTGACTCTACACACAAATGCTTCCTTTCTTCCCAAGGTTGTGTAAGAATCTAATATCAATCAATCCATTAATTTGCCAGTATTCTTTCCTATTTTTGCAAACAAGGACAAATACAGGATATATTTATTGGATGTTCACAGACAATTACCCGCACAGAACAAAGGAAATCAGAAAAACAGACTGTTTCCTTTGCAGAATTGAAATGGGTAAACCAGTTGCAAAAGTTACTTTGGCTAGGTGGCTCTCTGATTGTATTTCATTTATCTATAACAAACTGGGTATTACCTTACCAAAACCAGTACATACTCATTTAACTAGGTCCATGGCATCTTCTTCAGAACTTCCATGAATGACATATGTGCAGCAGCAACTTGGGCTACTTCCCATACCTTTATTACTCATTACAAATTGGATATGGTCTCCAGGGGTAGAGCATCATTTTGTTCAACTGTGCTTAGGAATATCCTTTTTAAATGCTTGAAGCTTCTGCATCCAGATTCATATTTTCATTTTAGACAGGTAAGTGTGTTTTGCATTTTACTGGGTATAAACATGTCTCAGTGTGTATTCCCTGGTAGTAATAAAGGGAATGTGAACTATTTGCTAAAAGGCCTGTGAAAATAAAGTTCACACACACACACACACACACACACATATATATATATGTGTGTGTGTGTGTATATATATATATCGATATATATATATATATATATATATATATATATATATAATGAATAGTGAGACAAAGAGCATGGTAAATTCAGATACCCTGTAACTAAACACAGTCTTATGAGTGTGTTTAGATAAGGTTCATTGATATTATTTTTCTGAATTAAATAAGTGAATCCCTGAGCTCATTAATTAAAAAAAGTACATTAAGTAGAAGCATATAACTGGAAAAGTGTTCCTAGATCAGAGTAATGCCTTTGCAGAATAGAGATTGGATACTGATTCCAAAAAGTACACCACTTAAAGCATCACATTTTTTGGCAGAAATAACTTGTTAGCACTGAAATGCTGATGTGATTGGAATTTTTTCAGTTTCATTAAAGATGTTACAATCTCACAGTAGTGAGTAATGTTATATTTAGACAGGCTGAGAGCCAGGAGAATTTTACATAACGTTCCACAGTAAATTAGATTGAGGACTAACTGTAGATTTGTTATGGTGGCTCAGAAATCTCCGAATATAACTTCTGTAGCCTATAGAAGTGATAAGTCTTCTAGGTTACCCACATCCAGAGCGGTTTAGCTATGAAGGCAAAGCAGGAGTGGGTAAATTATCAGTGTTATATATTGAATATTTCTTTGGTAAGAGTGCATTTTATAATGCTACTTGTTGCAGATGTCCTCTAGGATTAAAAATATTCACTAGAGACATCTGGCTAATTTACTGTGTGCATGCAGATTTAGGAACAGGTCTGAACATGTGCAATGCATTGATGTAGCTTATTTTGTTTAAATAAATGTGTAGCACTGAGAATGTGAAGTTTTTATTTCTCTCTGTTTTTTTTTCTTTTTAAAGGTGCAGAATAATCTGAGAAATGATAGATGTCACCCATGTAAATGCTAGATGTGGAGGTATGCAAAATATACTTTGATAGTACTTTTAGGGATTTGCTGACAGACTTTCATTGTCTAAAGGTACTATTTCTGGTGGCATTTGTCCTTTACCATCATTAGAAAGCTGTACCCCTTTTTCATAGGTTCATAGGTTAGTACTAGGCTATCAGCCCTAGGGCCTATACAAGCCTAGCCATAACAATTCCCTGAATATTTCTTCCTCCAACATGTTTTGTTTATTGTGATGACAAGGTTTAGATCCCTGGAGTAGCTCTGAGGATTTGGGATTCTTTAAGTGTAGCAGTGTCCAACAGCTCTGGGTGACATGGGGCCTTATATGTTAAGCAGAGCAGAGATCTGAGTAGTAGACGTGATGCAGAGTATAGCTGGAGTTTTTTTTTTAGGTCAGGCATAGGCATCTGCTTTAGCTGTGATTCTTTTTTTAGGTAGAGGAGGTTTTTCTGAGGCTCCAGTTGTTGAGAGGTAGATACCACATACACATGGGGGGTGGGGCATTGTATTCTATAAAAATGAGAATGAGGGGACAATGACATGACTTTCCTTTTTCTGGATTTTCTCCCCTTAGTGATGAGGGTGATGACATAGAAGGATTCCTGACTGTGTTGTGTGGCTGTGGTTATGTCGTTGAAGACCCTGTGTCCCTGTGTCTTGTCCACAAGTCTTTATTTTACACTGTGTGTGTGGTGTACTGCCACACCTATTTGGTAATTCATGGATTTTTGTTTTTTTTTTCCAACATTTTATTCATGGCTTTCTTGAGCCTATGGCTCTGGCTCCATCTCTCTGGTTCTCTGTTTCTGCTTTTTTCCTTTTTCTACATCATTCTATCATTTGGGGATTCAATAATGGCTCCCAGTTTGCAGTCATTGTTGTCCTTTGTCCCTTTACCTGTACTTCAGAGACTAGAGAGTAGATGCCAATGCCCCAAGACTGAACTCCCAGGACTGACTTACCACTTACTCACTCTGTCTGAGGTGGATTTGGTTGGAGTGAGTTTTAGTGTTTTTTTCACAGTAAGCCTATTAGCCCATTGCCCAGCATAGGATTTAAACCCATTGGGTGACATAGGGATGTTTATTCAAGGGGGATCAAGTCAAAGGATGGTAGGGGGGGGCAAGGGTCTACCAAGGTCTAGATAGGGTGGACCACCTTACCCTTGTCCCATGCTCTGGAGACTGATTCAAAGAAGTCAATCAGGTTCAGGGAGAGAGATCTGCCCTTCTTTCACCCAACCTGGGGGGGGTCCAGTGTTTGTTTGAAGCCAATGTCTGTGTTTATAAGTTCCATGATAATACCTTCCATGGGCCTGTTGCAAGGCGCTTGTCAGACTGATGGGATTGGGTTAAGCCTGGATCCAAGGTCCCCTGATTGATGGGGATAACTATAGCTAATCCACCAGTGGGCACCTAACCTGAGGTGAGGCTATGATTAAACATGACACTTAGGTGAGGTGCCAGTTCATATTGTAGTTCATGTAGTACACATCATGATGTCATCTGATCCCATGGATGCCCATGGATTGGCTTTAGAGGCTTTGCGTTTTGTACCTGTGTGGCCGTGTGTACTGAAATATTACATCTTCCCGGTTTGAGGGGGGGCATGGGCCATTTGAGGGTGAGAGTGAAGTTGGCAGGTCGATCTGCCAGGATATTGTATATATCCTTCTTCACAGTATATTTAATGCAGTTTTTTTTAGCTCAGATTAGATCCTCAGATTGCCATAGAGCATTGCTTGCCATTTTCTTAAATATTTGCTGAATGTTCTTGTCTTTCTTTGTTTTGGCAATTTTATTTTAGCTTTTTTTTTTTTTTATAGAGGCTGAGGAGTTTTATGAGGCATCTCAGTTTTTTGTTTTTTAGCTTTTTCTCTTTTTTTTTCCTTTTTTCTTTTTCTTTCTTCCTTTTTGTTTCTTCCTTTTTATGGCAGGGTTGATTTGTTTGGTTTTGTTTTTTTTATTGGATTTTTTTTGATTTTTTGGATTTGCGCATTCCATGTCTGGTGTGGATGCACCGCTGAGTGGAGTTCTAGGATTCAGCCTTTGAACTTTCAGTTCACCGTTTGCACAGTTGTACTGAAGTTTGTCATGTCTGGCTTGAAGTTTCTTTTTTGGAGTGAGAGAAGTTGGTTTTTGGTTTTTTTTTTTGGGGGGGGGTGGTGATTGATTTGGGGGTGGGGGGGTGTTGTGGGATGGTGATGACCCTGGGGTATAGGAGGTGACCATGAACTTGGTGATGACCCCATGTTGCATTAGGTGTTGAGGTCTAGGGTAATCTGATGGTTTGGGACTATGGGATTCTTGGAATTGTTGACCATTATTTATTAAATCCAGGGAACATTTATTATAATTCAGTTGGGTTTTGAGTAAGGTGTTGGGACATGAGTAGTTTTAGTTAAAATCATGGCAGGGTAGTTAAAATTTTTCAGTATTAGGGTGTTTCCAGTATGCTTTAGAAAGGTCTATTTCAGACACATTGTGTTGGCCAACTAGCCTGGTGTGTGAATATCCTTGGTGAAATATTGACACCTCCACCTTTAGTGTGTTTCCTGGTTTGGTGGGGGGAAAAAAGTGTGGTTGGTTGTAGCCTGGTATTGCAGTGTGCTCTGGAGTCTTGAAACCAGGTCTCAGTTACTGCACAGATATCGATGTCTCCATTTTTGGAGAGTGAGAGAGTGCATTTTTGAGAGTATTTTGAGGTTTAGACTTCTAGCATTGAGTAGCATTACCTTCTTGCAGGCTCTTTTTGATGTAGTGTGACGACAAACATCTATGGCATCTTGACTGCCTCTTTACTTAATTTCATAAGCATTTCAATCCAGGAGAGACATGGCTTTAAATGTTAGATGGATATATAAACTGTAGATGTAGTACATAGTCTTTTTTGTGAAAAGTATTGACTTATACTGTGTGCATAATCTGAAATTACCAACTAAACATCAGAGGAATCTACTCAGGGATAAGGAAGCAAAAAACAGCAAGTTCCAGTTCAAGAAAACTACAAAATGTTTTATTATGTAAGGCATATGCATAAAAATACCTTGGTACTTTATCAGGGATTTTTCCTGAGTTGGACCTTGCTGTTTTTAGAATCTGAAATTATCACAAAGTTCAAGCAGTTATATGCTACCACCCTGTGAAAAGAAGGCAGCCTCAGTATTTAAAAGCACATGTCCATACAGTTAGAAAGTGGTACTCCTGCTTGGCTCTCTGGTGAAGAGAGATGGAACCCTGACTCTATAGTTAGAAAGTGGTACAGCTGCCTGGCTGTGTGGTGTAGAGAAATGGAACCCTGACTCTATAGTTAAAAAGTTGTACTCCTGCCTGGCTCTGTGGTGTAGAGGGATGGAGCCCTGACTATAGTTAGAAAGTCATACTTTTGCCTGCCTCTGTGTTGTAGAGGGATGGAACTCAGACACATATGGCCCAAGAGCAATTAGCATCTTTGTCACTACAGGAGCTTGGGATGGTGTGCTGTGAAGGGTAGTATTTTGCCACTTTGATTGTGCAGGGAGGGCATACCATGATTGCAAGACAGATTGCCATTAAGAATCAGCAATGTGAGGTAGGGCTGGAGCTGACTGGTGTTATATGTGGTGGTGCATATGACATCAGCAGTTCGTTTGATTTAGGACATTCAAGAAAGTCATCTGAGTACATGACAGTATATATGATGCACTGCTTGAGGCACTCTTTCATGTTCCCTTGTCCTTTTCCTACCCTGTTTGTGGCCAAAGATGTCCTAGACCCATGGCATTGTACTGGCAACACAAAGATTAGAATTAATTTGACCAGAAAGTGGGAGATGGTAAGTTTATTTAGCTGTGGGGGGAGGGAAGTTTTGTTCTGGAAGCCTTTCCATGGGTAGGCCTCCTTTGGAAGTGGCACCTATCCCACCAGCAGGTTCTGTTAATATTATGATACAGATTTATATACATAGAAGCAGGTATTGATAGTGCTTCCTGTTTTATGAACATGTAAAAGGTCAACTAGAACAGGGTCATTTACAGCCTTGTATGCTAAGGAAAGGTCTGAGCCTAACACTTTGGTCCTGGTGAGAGGAATTTTTGTGGGATAGACCCTTTTAGAGAATATGTATATCATCTGGTAAATTAATGACAACCTGGCAGCCCCAAGTTTGCAGTCATCAGCAAATTTAGTCAGCCAGAGACCTGTGACATTTGGCTTGGACATCAGCAGTGTATATATCGAAGAGGAATGACCTGGAAATATAACCCTTTGGGTTGTCACTGGTGACCTGCATTATTGAAGAAAGTGCCGCAAGCCATTACTGTGGGGATCCTGTCTGTGAGCCAGTTTTCTATCCAGCATGTTCCATTATTCCAGTGCTGTGGAGTGGTAGACAACTTCTGTAGAATCCCAATGAACAACCAATGCTATCCACAAAGTTTACCAATCATGTACGGAACAAAACTAGATTGGCAAGGCCTTTTGCATGCATACATGTGTACATATGCACATATATGGACATTTTAGAGTTGGCAGTCCATTTGGCACGTCTTTGGGCTGTGGGAAGAAATTATAGTACCTGGAGAAAAAACATGCAAACACAGGGAGGGCATGTAGACTTAGCACAGAAGGCATCCCAGCCAAGAACTGAAACAGGGACCCTCTTATTCTGAGGTGGTGATGGTACTCACTGCTCCATTATATCACTCAATCCAATGAAATATGTAAGGGTTAATATTTAATTTGTTTCATTTCTCAATAGTGGTGTAGTGCTTTGAGTAAATGCTGGAAGGCAGTGTGCAGCAATTTGCCATCATCCTTTGCTTCTGTGACTTTCTTAAAGAAATCTAATAGATTACTAGTTAAGTCCTGCCTACTATAAAGCCAAACTGATTATAATCAAGAGCTTTAAAGTTGCTGATATTTTTTTACTAGCTTCATAATGATATAGGCTGATTTTACAAATAATACTGTTAAGGCTAATCAGACTTTTTCCCCCTTGGTCAGTGTTAGAGCCGCCCTTGTGGGGAGGTACAACCATAACTGTCATAAAGGCCTTCAGTACATACCCAGTAAAGACGAAACCAAAGTAAGATCAGTAGGCAGTGAGTTCCAGGTTTTGCCAATGGAGTTAGAGAACAAGGAGTCACTGGCTGTGTTGTTGGTTTTAACTATTTGTACTAGTAGCCTGTTGGATGAGCGTAGGGTCTTAAGGTTGCTGTATGGGGTGATAAGGTTAGTAATTATGGGAGTGTTAGGTTGGTAACGAAGTTTATGTGCAATTATAATTTGATTGTATTGTATTTGGTTAGGCAATTCTAACCATCCTAACTGACTCAGGTTATGACAGTGGTGGGGTCTGTATGCAGCTCCACTGGCAAATCTAGCAATGTTATTATAGGAGCTTTCCAGTTTGTTAAGGTCATTTTTACTCAAGGTTGTAAATATGGGGGAGGTATAAAGGAGGGTAGTGAGTAAATAGGTGTGGGCAATAACAGTCCTAGCTAGTGGGGTAAGGAAGGGCTTAATCCTGTATAGAGCGCTAAGATTTTTTATTGACTATTTTTATAGAATGGTTAATATGCACATCAAACTTAAGGTTGTTCTCAATTAATACCCCTAATAGTTTGGTAGAGGGATCAGGAAATATGATGGTGTAGTTGTTTGACTTAACAGTAAAGGTAAGTGGGGAGGACCTACAGGCTGGAGAGAATAGTAGTAATTTTGTTTTCTTAGGATTCAGTATGAGTCAGTGGTTAAGCTGCCAGTTTTCAACTATGTTAAACACATTTTGGGTTAGAGTCTGTAGATCAGAGGGGGAAGTAGCTGAGCATATTAATGTGGAATCATCTGCCTATTGAATACAGGTAGCATGTGGAATGACTGAGTGCAGGTCATTAATAAAGACTGAAAATAGGAGAGGTCCTAATATGGAACTTTGTGGAACATCAAGGGTAATGGGAAGACTGGTTGATATCTTGTTTTGACATAGGACAGCCTGTTGTCTATCTTTTAGGTAAGATTGGAACCATTGTATAGCCAGATTATCTAGAGAAAAGGATCTAAGTATGTTTATGAGTAGTTGATGGTTTACTATGTCAAAGGCGTTACAGAGATCAATAAAGAGTGCTGAGGAAAGAATGCTAGTATTGTGATTTTTGTTAATGGCATCAGAAAAGGACAGGAGGGCAGAGGTGGTGCTGTGAAATGGTCTAAAACCATGTTGAGAGTTGGGGAGTAAGTTGTTTTTGGATAAGACAGCTCAGCAGTTGTCTATGTATACATTTCTCCATGGTTTTAGCTAGGGGTGATAATATGGCAATGGGGCTATAATTTGATAATTCATTGGAGTTGCCACCTTTATGCAGAGGGATAATATGAGATATCTTCCAGATAGAGGGGATGGAACCTTTGGTTATAGTTCTGTTAATCAGGATGGAGATGGGATAGGCTATGGCATCCACAGCTTTTTGCAGATATTCTGCAGGTAACAGATCTGCAGAGAGGGTGGTTGGGTTAAGTTTTTTAATAAGGGTTCGAACAAGGGATGTGGGAACAGCTTGAAGGCGAAAAGAGGGTTGAGAGCTGGGTATAGAAGTGATAGGACTTGAGCCATCAGAAGATAGCTGGTTGGCTAGAGATTGGATGGGTTCAGTAAAGAAACTGGTAAAGGTATTGGCAACTTCTTTGGGACTATTGTGGTTAGTGCCTGAGGGGGTCGGAGTGGTGGATTGTCCTGGGTGCAGGAGTTTATTGATACCTGCCCAGAATGTTTGAGGTTTATTTTGGGGTGGGTTTACTGTAGTTGGTAATTAAAGTTTTTTTTTTTTATCTGACAAAATGAATTTTTTGTGTCATTCATTAGCTGTCTGTATTTAATTGGATCTACAGGGTTTTTTGTGGTATGCCACATGGCCCATACTTTATTTCTAAGTAGGATTTTTTTGTCTAGTTTCTTTTGTGATCCATGGGGCATTTTTTGTTTTAGTTCTTATACAATGTGTTGGCGCATGATAGTCTAGAATGGCTAAAAATGTAGTATTAAAGTATGTTATTGGTTCCTCCAGTGACAGGTGTTTTAGGACTGACCAATCACATAAACTTAGTTCATTTTGGAAGTTATCAGGGTTGAAGTTTTTATTGTTCCCTATTGTCTTATAGGTGGGATGGTTAAGAATGTCAGTCTTATGCCGAATTATAAAGGTAAGAAAGTGGTCATTTATATCATCAGGGAGGGTCCCTGCCTTGTATATTTGGGGATGGCTATTAATGAGAATCCAGTCTCAGGTACTTTCTTTGTTTTTGGGTTTACTAATCCTAGTGGGGGAGATAATGGTCTGAGTAAACTCATATAGGCTAACATGGATAGTAGGGTGTTCAGAGGAACAATTGTTCCAATCGATGTTAAAGTCACCAAGGACTATGATTTATTGGGGGTAGTTAGTTAACAACCAATATAGGATGTCCTCAAGGGTGTTAATGTTATTACCTGGAGGTATATAGCCACAGATTATATATATGCATATACATTTATTGATTTGTATCTTAGTAACAAGAATTTCAGCATTACTGACTTGGAGTGGTTGAGAGGCTTCAGTGGTCACCTGTAGCCCAGATTTATATAGAACAGGCTCTTGCTACCCCCATAGTACCTTTTTTAGGCAAGGCTCAAAAGACAAACCCACTTCCATAGGTATCACAAGGGATAAGAAACTAAGAGTAATGCTACTCAACGCCAGAAGTCTAAACCTCAAGATGCACGCACTCAAAATTCTCCTTAGCATGGAGAACATCGATATCTATGCAGTAACAGAAACCTGGTTCAAGGCTCCCGAGAGCACCCCAGCACTACCAGGTTATACCTCATACCATGCTTTTCAGCCCCAAAACTTGGACTGAACCACAAAAGGAGGGGGAGTATCAATATTCGCCAAAGATACCCACACCTTCAGGTTGGTGGCACAGCACGAAGCATCAGAGACTATCCATGTGCAACTAACAGTGGGTAAAACTGCCTTCCAGTTTATAGCCTGCTACAGACCACCCTCCCAAACCCAGGAACCCCACTCGGCCTTCCTGAGAACACTGGAAAATATGAAGGTCTCTCCAAACACCATTATATTGGGTGACTTCAACTACCCAAACATAGACTGGGAGCATTACTCTAGCTCCAACACCCTAGCCCAAAGGTTCCTGGAATTTATAAACTCAAATGCTATGGAACAACTTGTTACCACTCCCACAAGAGGGGAAAACATACTGGACCTGATCATCACCAACATGGGGACTCTATGCTCCAGACCAGAAGTGTATCCCTCACTGGTAAGATCAGACCATAAACTAATCTCACTGGATATTCACATCCCGACCCCATCCCCTGCCCAGAAAACCACAGTGAAAAACTTCTCTAAAGCAAATTTCACACTCCTCAAAACCGAGGTGGAATCCTTCAAAGCCCCGAGCCTGTGGAAAATACGGCCCAGACCGCAGAATCCTTTATAAACGCATTCTATGAACACCTTCAGGAATGCATGGATCATGCAATCCCAAACAAAACCAAGACCCAATCCTCCAAAGGCAGATGTCCTGTCTGGTGGACCCCAGCCATAAACAAACTATACAATAGAAGGAGGAAGCTACTACATGATAGAGCAAAATCCCAAAAACGGAAGGCATCTCTGATCAGTATCAGCAAAAAACTATGGGCACTCATAAAATCGTCTAAGGCCAGCTTCGAGAGAAAAATTGCACAGGACACTAAGGATAATCACAAGGCTTTCTTTAGTTATGTTAGGAACCTGGGTGGGAATTCCCAGATATGCTCAGAATTAGTCCAAAATGACAAAAAATACACCAAACCCACAGACATTGCCAACATCCTAGCTGACAGGTTCAGCGCAAACTTCTCCCCCACCAAAAGGGCAAATATCTATCCCAGCAGAGTGCTGCCCCCCTGACATCTCAGATGCTCAGGTAAGAGCCGCCCTCTCCAAAGCAAAAAACACAGCATTGATGGGACCAGGTGGTGTCCCGGGCTGCGTCCTACATGAACTCCAAGAAGAGCTAAACCCAAACATAAAACTACTATTCAATCTCAGCCTTACTACAGGATATGTACCCAAAGAGTGGCGTACAGCAACAGTGGTCCCTCTCCACAAAGGTGGTGCCTCAACGGATCCTGGAAACTATCACCCCATAAGCCTGACTAGCTTGGTCTGCAAAACTATGGAAAGGATCATCATGGACCTCATAAATAAAGATATTGGGGACCTACAGACACTGGATCCTACCCAGTTCGGCTTTGTTAAGGGCAGATCCTGCCTCTTAAACCTGGTCGATTTCTTTGAAACAGTCACCAAGGCCATTGATGAGGGGAAGGTGGTCCACACAGTTACCTGGACCTCGCAAAAGCCTTCGATACAATACCCCACTCAGGCATTATAGATAAGCTCACCAGCTTAAATATAAACCCCTATGTCACTAGATGGGTTGCAAACTGGCTCAAGGACAGACCCCACATGGTTAGAATTGCTGGAGCCATGTCAGACTCCAAACCAGTTACAAGTGGCGTCCCACAAGGCTCAGTCCTGGGACCTCTCTTGTTCGGTATATATTTCTCAAAGGTACAGGCCAACACAGAAGGACTGTGGCTGAGCAAGTTCGCAGATGACTGCAAACTGGGCACCATAATCGACTCTCCAGCCGACACAAGCATCCTCCAAAAGGGCCTCATAGAAACAGACAACTGGTGCCAGAGCCATGGCCTCAAGCTAAACGCCAAAAAGTGTATAGTCATCCCCTTTGGCAAAAACAAAGTGCCCACAAATTGCCACATAGGTGGTAAACCATTAATTACAGAAGAAGTAATTAGGGACCTGGGGACCCAAGTTGATAGCAATCTCTCATTTGACAACCATGTGGCCAAAGTGGTTAGAAAAACATTTTATAAAGCCCACCTAATCATGAAGGGATTCACATCTAGATCAGGGGAGGTCATCGTTCCTCTTTACTCATCCCTCATCAGGCCCATAATTGAGTACAAGCCCCTTTTGGGATGTACCTTACCAGACACCTGCAGCAACTGGAAAGACCCCAAAAGTACCTCACCAAGAGGATCAAAGGGCTCAAACAGATGCCATATGCTGCCCGGTTAAAGAAACTCCAGCTCTACTCAGTGGCATACCGCCTGCTCAGAGACGATCCGTGCCTGACGTATAAAGCCATGTCTAACCCGGAATTAATGGACATGCTGCACCTCAGAAAATCCAAATCCCATCGAGCTATGCGCTCGAGAGACTTGAACCTCAGCACTAAAATAAATAGGACATGCTGGAGAGACAGATTCATAACCCAGAGGCTCCCTTCACTCTGGAATAAAATCCCAGTCCAGGTTAGGCAGAGTCCCTCACTTGACTCTCTTCAAGAGGAATCTTGATGAGTGGATGGGAGATCGTAGGTTTACCCTGGGTATCACTTCTGTGTCACTGTTAGACAGAGGCACAGTATACTAACCTCAAAAAAGGGCATAGTAAAATTAATTTAAAATGGGTGGTGAAAGCCAAACACACTCTGGCTAGGCTTATAAATGCCCTAGGGCAGATAGCCTAGTATAAACCTGTGAGCCTATAAACAGCTACCCCCCTCCCTTCCTAGCTTTGCGGTCCAGTCTTATTATATTATAACTGGGTGGATTTACTTCATTGTCTTGTGTTGATGGTTTTAGCCATGTTTTGGTAAGACATAATATGTTTAGAGAATGAACATTTAAGAGGGCACGCTGGTGGGGGAACCTTATTATTTATACTTCTAATGTTCAGGTGGCCAATCAAAAGTGAGTTGTAATGTCTATTTAGGGTTTGTAAGTTAGAGCAAATAGTAGTGTTAGGGCTTGGGTTATTGATAGTGGCTGGGCCAGGGTTCAGGCGAATGTCTCCATCTATTATAAGGTTGTGTTGTATCCTAAATATAAGTTTTTGGAGTTTAATAATTAGGTTCTGGTATTTTCTGGCATTCGGGTTTATGTATCTAGTTCGAATGAGTCGGTGATATTTTATAAATAAGTAGTTAGGTAAGTAAGGTTTGTTTACTTGGTTTTGAAAATTTGGCCCAATTAGAGTAGAGGTTTGGCCTCTAGGGTAGTGAAAGCCTAGATAGTTCTGATGTTCATAGGTGGTGAGTAGATATCGGATAATCATAAGAGGTAAGAGGGAAAATAGCAGTAGTAAATACAGATGTGTTGAAGTAGGTAGTAGTAGTGGCATTTTAGCAGTCTTGAACTTTGACCAGGATATAGGGCAGTAAGTAAAGGTAGTCTATAGTTAGTAAGTTAGGTATGGTAATTAAGCATATGCCACTTTAAGGATTGGGACTTTGTTGATTGGTTCTGAGAAGGGGGGTGTGACATAGATCCTTTAATTTAGCACTACTTGGGGTGGGTGGGAATAGGGGGCAAGGAGGAATGCAGAGTGAGACTTAGCACAGCGAGTGCAGCGGTACTAATATAGACACAAGATACGGCCTCCTAAAGGATTGTATAAGCAAGGAAAAAGGTTTGAATTTATATGTTTTACTTTTTAAATGCACCTGGTGTTCTATGTCCTGTGCTAGTAGATACCCTAATATTTAAGTTGTTTTTTTTTTTTTTTTTTTTGGGTATGTCTGGTTTAGCGTTTAGGTAAATTCAATTCAGGTTAAAATGGGGATTTTATTAACAGAATGCTAGAGACACCTCCAGTGCTATAGTCCCAGGGCTGTAAATAAATTCAGTACAGGCATTCACAATATTAACCTTGTAGAAGTAGGTTGCTGAGGGGCAGGACAGCTTTAACTCTCCATGTTATAATTTCATCAGGGTGATATTCTTTTATTTTATTTATTTTATTTATTGCAGTTGGTTTACCAGGATAGTCCATTGGGCCATTGAAGAACCCATTTTCAATGGAGTCCTGCGCGAAGGCTGAAGGAAAGGAGGTTTTTGCCTGGGGGATGATTGTTTTGTGGACCTGTAGTAGATTTTGATTATTGGACCTTAGAACTCTATTTGGATGGTGCAAGTATAAGCAAGATAGTTGGGAAGTTCTAACCATCTTAGTTTATGGAGAGGTGAGCTGTTTTTTGGAGCACTGAAGATTAGTAAGTAGTGGGGCACCATAGAGGAGGAGCATTTTGTCTATATAGCATGCCAAGAGTTTGGTCTCTGACACTATTAGTGAGTTTATGTTGGGGGAGGGAGTTTGGTGGAGATAGAAGAGGCAGAGCAGATGATAGTAGAATCATCTGCATATTGGATAATGCTAGAGATGTTGAAGAGAAGAGGGCCCAATATGGGCCTTGGGGGGGGTGCTTATTTACTATTTCAAGGAAGGAGAGAAGGGATTAGGATGCTAATTGGGTGAGCCAGACTTTCAGCAATGTTGGATTGGGAGTAGGGAGTTGATGGGAGATTGTGGAGGGTGATGGATGGAAGAAGAGAAGAGAGGAGGAGAGAGAGAATGTGAAGGTTTTTTAGAGAAATAGAAGGTAAAAAGATTGTATTAAATTGGGTGCTGGATCTTAGTGGGAGATTTGGATCTGGGGGGGTATCTTGCTGGGTTGGCTGGGGGTGGAGGAGAGTGGAGATTTTTTTTTTTTTTTTTTTATTTTTTTTTTTTTTTGGTTAGTGTTATGTTACAAGCCTTTCAAGTTGTAGGTAGTTTGGAGGGAGATAGCACCTAATCTGAAAATAGTAAGTTAGACTACTAATAATCTGTAAGGAAGTTATGTATTTCTAGTGGTTCTTATAACAAACAGTACACTGTAGTTACTATCATTCTGCAAGCCAGTATAGCAATATACATTAGAAGTATGTATAGGTTATCCCAAGGTCCAGAACATAAATTTTTAGTTTAAAAGTTTCAAAGTAGTTAAAATAATTGAGCAACTACTCCAACAGTCATGTCATAGATCTATAGAGCTAGCGACTAACTCTTACAATCAGTTTTTGGCTTCTAAGGCTAACATGGCATTTTTACAAGGCATTTCTTGTTCAATTACATTCAAAATAGCTCAGTTAAATCAGCGACTCACCCAGCGGTACAATCGTAGTGATATAGATCTGGCGACTTCACTTTAAAGCAGTTTCTGCAATCACAGAATAAAAATTTGTACTTTGTCAGCAAGCTCTCTTATGCATTTAGGCACAAACACAAAACATCTTATTCCTACATATGCACAGTTTCCAATGAGGTTACATCAAATAACAGCAGTTTTAGTAAACTTTAAACAGAATAAAATTCCTTAGTTAAACATAAGTATAGTAGTATATGAGGCAGCACAATTAGTTTGTTCTAGCAAATAGCAAGGTACATACCACTTTAATAAAGCAATGTACTGGGTCAAGAGCACCGGAGCATTTGAAAATGGCACCTGTGGTAGAGGGATAAGTGACCTCGCTTACGTGAGAGAAGGGGGAGGGGGCTAATACAGACACAAGATACTTAGTCTCCTAAAGGATTGTATAAGCATGGAAAAAGGTTTGAATTTATATGTTTTACTTTTTAAATGCACCAAATTGTTCTATGTCCTGTGCTAGTAGGTACCTTAGCCTAATATTTAAGTCATTTTTTTTTTTTTTTGGTATGTCTGATTTAACGTTTAGGTAAATTCAATTCAGGTTAAAATGGGGATTTCACAAACAGGATGCTAGGGACACCTCCAGTGCTATAGACCCAGGGCTTTAAATAAATTCAGTACAGTCATTCGCAATATTAACCTTGTAGAAGTAGATTGCTGAGGGGCAGGACAGCTTTAACTCTCCATGTTACAATTTCGTCAGGGTGATGTCCTTCCTGTGTTGCAAGCCTTTCAAGTTGTAGGTAGTTTGGAGGGGGATAGCACCTTGTAGAAGTAGGTTGCTGAGGGGCAGGACAGCTTTAACTCTCCGTGTTAGAATTTTGTCAGGGTGATATCCTTCCTGTGTTGCAAGCCTTTCAAATTGTAGGTAGTTTGGAGGGGGATAGCACCACTTCAATGAAGCAGTGTACTGGTTCAGGAGTATCGGGGTATTTTTCATCACAGCAGGATAAAGCAATGACTCCCCAAATTAAGGAGAAACCAATAAAGGTCAATAAACCCCAAAGGTTAGAAGTTTGGGAAAACAAATGAACACAGTAATTAGGACTATAAATAAAGATCCATGCAATATAACATAAGTAAATAGGATATATTACTGTGCAGCTACATTAATAACATATAAAGTCTTACCGCAAAACACAGGGCAGTAAGGGAAAGGAAGGGGAGAAATCAAATGCCATCATGGAGTTATCAAATAGAGAAAACTATAAAGCAATCAAGACAAAGAAATGTCACTGTTAGAGGAGTATAGAAGAACAGATCAACAGAAATACTCAGAAAGATAGACATAAAAAAAGCAATCCACAGTATCTAAACAGATCATGATCTATTATGTACTGTCACAAACAATATACTAAAAGTATCAGCTCAGGCAGAAAAACTTAGACGATATGAAGATAAATATAAAGGAAAAGTATAAAATAAGCAATTAATTAATGACCCAAAAAAGTTTTATATAGAATTGGGAAACAAGGCAAAAGGAACTGAACCCCCCCCCCCCAAAAAAAAGAAATAGATACATTTTGGAGACATATCTATGAAGATCCTGTGGAACATAAGAAAGATGCTAAAGGATAGAAGTAGTAAAAGAAAGAATAAGAAGTTCAAATGTACAGGATATGAAATGGGATGAAATAATTGCCAGAGCAACTGAAAAAAGAGTTAAGAAAAGTTCCTAATTGGAAAACCCCACACTCAGATGCAGTACCTAATTTCTGGCAAAATGTATTAGCTAACATCTTTACTTGAAGATTTAGCTACGCGTAAGAACTATTTATATGCACACCCTGAACAGACACCAACCTGGTTAACAGGAAAAAAAACAATACTCTTACTTAAGAGTAAACCTGCAAGCTAGCCTAAAAACTATAGACCAATAACGTGCCTTCTGAAAACGTATAAACAATACACTGGAATTGATGCCGACAGAGTTTATAGTCATTTAGAAGAAAACTCAAGCATTGCAGTAGAGCAAAAGGGTAACAAAAGATTTTTTTTTTTATTAAATAAAGTCATAATGGAGAACTGTAAAAAGGGGAAGAATCTAAGTATGGCATAGCTAGATTACAAAAATCATCTGACAGTATTCCACATTCATGGATAAAAGAGTTCTTAAATATGTGTAAGATACACCCTACACTGATCGATTACATTACAGCAACCATGAAACAGTGGCAAACCACTTTGCAGTTAAACCTTGATAAAGGACAAAATATTATTCCAGAGATAAAAATTCAAAGGGGGATATTCTAGTGTGACGCTGTCACTTCTGTTCTTTTGTTTTGCCCTTAACCCATTAAGCTGTCTACTTAACAGATTAGGTCATGGTTACAATTTGGCTCCCAGAAAACAAAGTATAAAGATTTCTCCTCTTCATTTTTGTAAATGATTTAAAAACTGTATAGCTCATCAGATGAGGAATTGAATATACAGCTGCCAAGTGGTCAAAACTTTTTCCAGATGATAGAAGAATGTCATTTGGTCTTGATAAATGTGCAAAAGTAACCTTTGAAGCAGGAAAGCTGCAGCACTGAGACAACATCAGCCTGGGACAGGAATGTGATATTGAAGAACTTGAGCAAGAGTATATAAATATTTGTGAATTGATGAAGGATCAACAGTAAAGCCTGAATAAATGAGAATAAAAGTTAGAAATATTTTAGAAGACTAAAATTATTACTGAAAACATCACTGGCATCTAGGAACAAAGTTCAAGCTATAAGGTAATTTGCTCTTCTTGTCCTAATTTACAGTTTTGGAGTGATTGACTGGCCCCAAAAATTGTTGGATCATTTTGACAGGAAATCAAGGATGCTTTAAGCCCATCAAATGATTTATAAAAATCAGTGTATACCAAGGCTGTATATTTCCCGTTCTGAAGGAGGTATGGGCCTCCTCAAAATTGATTACATGTATAGATCTGCAATTGTAGGACTGCATACATATCTGCTAATCTCAAAAGATCCAAATGTAGTGAAACTTTTAAAACGTGAGGAGAATAAGTCAAAAATGACTTTCCTGCTTAGTTTAGGATTAGCATATCAGTGTCAAGCTGGAATGAAAATCAAACAGGAAGTAAATAAAAATCAACCAGCAACTGAATGTGGCAAAAAATAAAGGAAAATATATAAGGTGAAAGGTCAGATGAGAAGGCAAGAAATGTGGAAAATGCATAAATACAGTTGCAAGTATAGAAAAGTCTTGGAACAACCTCACATTGATCAGGATCGAGCACAGGAATTGGTAAGGAGAGGTGAATTTAAACTGAAAAATGAAAGGTTAGTATTGGTGGCCCAATATAGTTGACCACATACATGTTGGTTTACAAAGTCCATTGAACATGTGGGAGAAACATTCAAAATGTAGGTTTTCTAAAACAGAATTGGAAACAATCTCACATCTTGTTGCTGGTTACGATATACTAATGGCAGAAGGACTGTATACTGAAAGGCATAATAATGTGCAAAACTATTGCATTGGGGATTGTGCAGCCATTATAATATTGAACTAGCTGAAAAACATTGAAAGCATGAGCCACAAAGCATTATAGAAAATGATGAGGTTTATATCACATGTGGTGACCCATTACCAACAGTTCAAAAAAAAAGATGCAAGAAAACCAGATATAGTAGTCCATGAAAATAAGACAAAAGTAGCATTGATCATTGAATTTGCTACATCATGTGACTACATTGTCTTATGTACAGAGAGAGAGAGAGACAGTCATAAAATAACAGGATTTGCAGGCAGAAACAAGGGCAATGTTAAAGAAGGATACCCAGACAGTTCCATTAAGTAGTTGGAACAATGGGTCTTATAAAAAAGAATTTACAGTCATACTTGGATATGTTACCGATATATGTAATTGTCAAAGGAAAAAACTTCAAAGACCAATTCACGTAAGGTTCAAGTATGGCACCCTTTATTACTTGCAGGAAGGAGACTAAGCATGCAAATACAGGATTTGTCTAAATTACTAGTGAGCAGTATGCTACTTTTATACATTTCTTTCTATGTTACACAGAAATGTTGCTTCTATTGCTGACGTAGTTAGACACAGCTTTCTGTATTGTTCTACAGAAAATGTTACTTAGATTTCCTGCTGACATGTTCAGATTTAAAACTTACTATGTGTTACATAGAAAATGTTACTTAGATTTCCTGCTGACATGACTGGATTATTGTTGATTTACAAAAACATTTGAGAAAAACAACCTGGCCTTGGGGCTTATTTTTAGCCCACTACAATCTTTCTATTCTTCAATTGTGCAGTTCTAATATATATGTGTTACATTTTACCTAGATTCGAGGTACATTTCCAGCTTAGGTACAAGTAATGCTGACTATGGTTTATACTTTCAAGCAGCCTTTGTTTTCATTATCAATAGCTTCTAGCAGTTGTGTACTTTCTCATGGCATAAGCAGAAAATCAATAACTCTTTGTTAAGTCTCATGACACTAGTAGAAACACTTCTTATTATTTTCATGACATTAGCAGAAATTAAATGCTTCTTGTTAATTTCCATGGCATAAGCAGATCATAGCTGTGCATATTTTCATGACATAAGCAGGATTGGAATGTCTCTAGTAGCTGTGCAGATTCATGCAGTGTGAACAGAATAAATGTATTAACCTTTTTAAACCTCGAATGCACTAAGCATGCATATTACTAATACATATTTTTCTAACATTTCCCCCCTTTTAATACTTTTATTCTACTTTCAAAATAAACATAAACAGTTTTTTCTTCCCCTAACCTCTTCCTACTCATTTTCAATTTTTCAACAATTCTTCAAGTTCAGCACCTTGGTATAAGGTTTCTGAAACTGACATGTCTATAAAGTCTTTAATCAGTCTTTTCATGCAGGGGATGCAGCAGCAAACACATACCACCAGCAGGATCATTCCTACACAGATGGCAATCAGGATGTTCATCAGGATACTGCCCCACCCCCCAAACAGTCTCTGGAAAAAGTCCATCAATGGATTTGGTCCTGGCTTGGTCATAGCCGACACTTGCTGAATTACCTCAAAGTGATTGTCTATCTCGTGTTTGTGGTCAGGAATATACAAACAGCACTCCTCCTGGATTAAAGCACAAGTACCTCCTCTCGGCTCTAGGGTGAAGCTCAAGAGCCATGTGGTTTTGAAGTACTACAGTTCTCATGGCAGTCAGTTCATCAGTCACCAGTTCTAGAGGGGAAAAAGTTGCATTGCTCATTATTTTGAGAAGTTTAGACAGTTTTCTCAGTTCCCAGATTGATTTTGTTGCTCCATATGCTGGCAATACACCTATCCACGAGATGATAGTATCACCCAAGTCCATATGCGACAGTCCATTTTTCCCTAGGCTCGCAGCATGATGGTTTTTCTAGCCCGCATTGATCTGCCCCACTGGGTTGACAGGTTTCTTGATTTCTCATCGAACATTCCGAATTTTCCCCTGAGGTAAAACTGCTGTGTGTCATATGGCCGGAACCAGGTTCCCCAAATAACAACTGCCGGACCAATTCTCAGGTAACCACCTGCATGCTTTCCTACCACATACAAAATAACAGTCTTCTACTTTGGAAGTAACTTTACTATGGCCTGGTTCTAGATGAAACATTTTTCTGTCAATTATAATCAGTTGTTTATAAAGATCAGCATTATGTTTTACTTCATCAGTTGTCCTATGCATCAGTTCAAAAAATTAATCATAGCTTGTGTTGCAATAGGAACCTGTGTTGTCAGTTTTATTGTATCTATAGGGAACAGTCACATTGCAATTGCTCCAACCCACCTGAACTGTATCATTTTTGTAAAAACACACAGTCCCCTTCTGTCGAACAGACAAGTGCAATGCTACTTTATTTTGTGATGTAACATCTGATGTATCATAGACTAAATTTTCCCAGGTCTTGTTGGCTCCTAGGGGGACTGAAGTTAACAATAACCCCCCGTATGCTGTTGGCAAAGCTGTGCAAATCCAGCAATTCAAAACATTGAAGGTCTCAGCATACACATATTTGATTGCCTGGTAAGTGTTGAAGTTTGGGTGCCACTCTACGTGCAACTCTCCACATTTATTCAGTTTAGTTTGTGTGGCTGGGAAAAGGAATGGCTACAACAAATAGATTATTGCCACTAGTACAGTCAACAGGATGATTATGCAATACTTCTGAGGAAATGGTTGTTCTGCATTCCTGTTTTCTTCAACTCTTCCAAGTGGTTTTATTTGGATTTTTCTGGATTCTATCATTTTTGCTTTTGACATGTGATCTTACTCTTTGCCCTAATAGGACCTTCAGCACTGATGGTTTCTTCACTGGGGTTGAGACGTATCAGTCCTATTGATCTGACCCCCCTTTGTAGCCAGACTTTGTGCTGAGGGCTCCTATGAAGAGGTAAGATTTTTGTCCAGTTCAAAGTTCTTAACTAGTTTACAGTGCGTCAGGTGGATCCACGAAGCTCACTCTGCAATTTTGACTGCAGTGGGTGTTGAAAGAAGCACCTGATATGGACCTTCCCACCTTGGTGACTACCAGTTTTTCTTTCTTATATTCTTCACCCACACCCAGTCCCCTGGGATCACTGCCACTTCCGATGTTTCGGTTTGTTCTTTATCTGAAACAGACTTTGACTGCAACAGATGTTTAGAATTCAATAAATTTCTCATATATTCAGCTAGTGTATAGTCAGCTTCCTGGTCTGCGGACATGAGAAGTTTCCACTGGGGTGTATAATAAGCCCTTCCAAACAGTTTTTCGAAAGGAGTCAATCCTTTTGCAGTCGGAACAGTTCTCATGCTCAACAGTGCCAGGGGCAAACAATACAGCCAATTCTTTCCTGTCTCAACTATTAATTTTCTTAATTTATTCTTTAATATTGCATTATGCCTCTCAACTAGCCCTGCAGATTGCGGATGGTATGCACAATGATTTTTTAAAGAAATACCAAAATGTTTACTTAACTGCTGTATGGTTTGGTTTACAAAGTGTGTACCGTTGTCACTGTAGATCCTTTCTGGAATGCCAAATCTAGGGATGATTTCTTTGACAAGTATTTTTGCCACCGTAGCTGCATCTGGATTTTTGGTTGGAAAGGCTTCCACCCATCTGGAAAACATATCTACAATGACAAGACAATACTTCTTATTTTCACATTTGTTCAGTTCTATGAAATCCATACAGATAGTGTGAAACGGATATGGTGGTGTAGGGAAACTCCCTTGCTTGGGCTTTAACACCCCTTGTGTATGATGTTTGTTACAAATTTGACACATCAAGCGAAATTTTTTAGAGTAGTTTGTAAATCCGTACGTTGTGAACACCTGGTTCACCAGCTGTACCATCCCCCCTGTTGAGACATGGCACTGCTCATGGCTCAACAAAGCTGCATATCTAAACAAATTAGATGGTAGTATCGGTTTCCCTTCTTTAGAGATGTACAGCCCCTTTTCGAGAATTGCTCCTTGTTTTACCCATCTTTGTTTTTCAGCTTGCATAGTGAGTGTCTGCATTGTTTTTAACATTTCTAAGTCTAAAATCTCAGAGGGTTGTAGTTCCTCATTTAAAAGAAATACTTCAGAAGCTGCTCGTTTTGCAGCTGTATCAACTCTCGCATTACCTTTTGAAATCCTATCTTGTTGCTTGGTGTGAGCTGTGCATTTACAAATGGCTACTTTCTGAGGTAACTGAATAGATTTTAAATGATCTAAAATAAACTGTGCATGACTGATAGGTTTGCCAGTAGATGTTATCATTTCTCGGTTTTTCCACTGTTGCGCAAAACATGTACAGTAGAAAAAGTGTACTGGCTGTCAGTAAAAATGTTTACACATTTACCCTTTGCTAAGATACATGCCCGTGTCAAGGCAAGCAATTTTGCTGCCTGTGCAGATAAGTTGTGTGGTAAAGGTTTTGCTTCTATAATCTCAGTGTCAGAAACTACTGCATATTCTACTAGGTTCTATCCTACAGGACCCCTTTTGCATGAACCATCCACGTAGTATGTCACCTTGGCATCATCTAAGGGGACATTCATGAGATTTTTTTCTAGGTAGTGTCTTTTGCTTAATTACCTGCAGGCAGCGGTGTAGTGTGCCATCTGCAGGGGTTGGGAGCAAGGTAGAAGGGTTCAAAGTCATGCATTGTTCAATTGTCATTTGTGGTTGGCTCAACAATATGGTCATAAAGGAAAGATGCCTAGCAGGGGAAAGATATGCTACCTTCTCTTGCAGTAAAATAATCGCGACTGCATGAGGCACTGTCAAAGTGAAAGGGTGGAATAAAACTACTGAGGCCGAAGCCTGCACTGCCATTGCAGCTGCAAATACTGCTTGTACACAGTGAGGTAAGGACCGTGCCACTGGTTCTAGTTGTGATGAATAGTAAGAAATGGGGCGTTGCTTGTCCCCATGCTGTTGTGTTAACACTGATGTCATATAACTTTGCTTACAATCTACAGTTTGGAAAAAACGTTTATGGTAGTTTGGTAATCCTAGAACTAATGAGGACGCTATTAACTGTTTCAGTCTGCAGAAAGCAGATTCTGCCTCTGGTGTCCATTGTAACAAATCCTGTGCTGCCATAGGCTTTTTATATATCAGGTCAGTCAGAGGTGCAGATTCCAAGGCATAGTTTGGAATCCAGCTCCAGCAAAAATTAGTTGTACCCAGGAAGGACATCATTTCCTTTTTGGTACTGGGTTTTGGTACTTGCAAAATTGCTACGTTTCTGTCCTCATCTAGTGTTCTAACTTCCTTGGATATTACATATCCTAGGTATTTGACTTATTTTTTCCAAAGCTGCAGTTTATTTTTGTTTACCTTATGTCCTTCAGCGGCTAGAAATCGTAATAGCGCTATGGTATCTTCTCTACAATCTTGCTGGGTGGGGGCCGCCAGCAAGATGTCAACAACATAAAGTAAAATCTGAATGCCCCTTGGTGGGGTAAATCCCGCCAAGTTGCTTGCCATTTCTTGTGAGAATATTGTTGGACTTGCACAATATCCCTGTGGTAGTCACGTATGTGTATACCTTTTCCCCTGAAATGTGAATGCAAACCAATACTGGCTGTCAGGGTGCATTGGTATCGAAAAGAACGCATTGCTAATGTCTACCACAGAAAAATACTTCTGTTGAGGTTTTAAATCATTCAACAGGGTGTGTGGGTCTGGCACCGTAGGTGCCCTTGGTATTACTGCATCATTTACAGCTTGTAAATCTTGGACCATACGCCATTCTCCATTTTCTTTTTTAACTGGAAATAAAGGTGTATTACATGGTGAATCGGGAGATTCTACCAGTATTCCCCTTTAAGTAAGGCTGCTATAATAGGCTTTATTCCTTCCTTTGCATCTTTTCTTAAGGGATACTGTCTTTTTTGTGGTCTAAATGCTGATTTTGGTGTGATAGTAACCGGTCCCACTGAACAAATAAGTCCTACATCTGATTTTCCTGTTGACCAGAGAGTTTCTGGTATATTCTGTAAGGCATTCTCTTCCTCCATTAATAGGAGTGCTAATCATCTGTCCTTGCTGGACTGCAAGTGTACAGCTGGGTTGGTCTGAGTTATCCAATTCAGCTTCTGTATTTGTATTCCCTGTCCTGACAGTTCTAATTCTGTCTGTTTCTCCCATTTCGTGACTTTTTCTTCTAGGTCTGCCTATTCTATGTTTTTGTTTTTGGTTAAGCTAACATGTGGTAATCAATTAGATTTATAAAGTGTAAAGAACTCCTGGGGCAATGAACAGCTGGCTACACTGTTCCCTTCTGTGTCCCAGTACAGGTTACGTAATATCAATCTGTTTGCATGATTTTTAAACAATTCTTGCTCATATTCCTTGTCAGGTCCTGGTGTGTTACAATAATACAGGGTACAGTGCAACAGGTGTTGCTTATCAATGTCAAGGGTGGGGAACTTGCTGATGGCTACATTCATTAATTCTTCAGTCACAGTCCCTGGACCAGTCGTAACCAAGTCCTGGCTGTACCAATAAAACATTTCACCCTCCGATTGCACTGTAATGGTATCAATTTGTCGCTGTGCTTCCATACCCTGCATGGTTGGGACTACTGCTATACCAAATAGTTGCATGAAGTCTTTGCCCAAGAGGTTTACTAGGCATTTTGCAGAAACAACAATTTTGCTTTTCTGAGTCAATCCTGAAACCGGATTAGTTATTGCAATATTAAGGGAGAGGGGCTCCCGATACAGCTGTCCATTAGCTGCTTTTACCAGTATGTAATTAGGTGACTCTGGGTTTTCTGGCAGTTTGGAGGGATGTATCAGGGTTCGTGATGCCCCTGAGTCACACAAGAATTTGACTTCCCTCCCTTCTACCAAGAGTGCAACTTCTGGTTTTGTGTCTGCTAAATAGAGCTCCAAGCTCAATAAAGCTAGGTCTAATATTTTATTTTCTTCACTGTCACTAACTTTTTGCACTTCCTCTATTTTTTCTGTCACATCTTCTACTCCCTCTGTTACATTCTCATTTGTCCATTCTCTGCTATTCCCTTCTAGTGATTCCTGACCATATAGTCAGTCCTCACTCTCCTTGTCTTCCGTGAGTGCCTTCTTATTTTTCCTGCAATCCTTTGCCAAGTGTCCCTTTTTACCGCATTTGGAACATTCACCCCTTTTCTTTCGCCCTTCAAAGTCCTCTGATCGCTGATCAGATTGTTTGTTTTCCTGTGCATTTTTTCTTGCCCTTTTTCCTGGACTGTACTACATAAACTTCTGCTCCATCTTCTACAGAAAATACTTGAGCTTTCTTTTTGCTATTAAAATGCCTTTCGGCATGCCTAGCATATTCAAGTAATGACTGTAACCTGCTTGTACGATGGTCTACCATGTGTTTTGTAATAAAACTGCTTATAGGTGCAATACTGCCCTTTAAAAATGCATTCTTTAACTGTTGTTCATATGGGGACTCTTGTGTTTGATCTTCAAGAACCTGCATTCCACAGTGGTTATTAAAACATTCTAATAGTCTGGCATAATACCGGTCAATTTCTTGTTGGATGCATTGATTAATGCAAGTCCAGTCTGCCCTAGGCATCCATTTTTCAGAGATGCGGTCTGTAAGACCTTTTACTCTGTTGTCTAGTTCTGCGTTGCTATGTGGGAGGGGTCTGTGTGCAGCATCACGGGGATTCCAGTTGCCACTAATCATGTGCCAATCTGGCCCCACAATTTGTCTAACTACTTTTTCTACCTCTTCTCCGTTTAAGTTATAACTCAGCCTCATTTCTTGTAAATCTTCTAAGAATTTTTTAAAATTAACTTTTGGATGGGAAATTTCCTTAGTGGCTTTCCGGATATCTTCCAGATTCCAGGGTCTATATACTAAAATAATTGGGTCCTGATTATCTTGTCCTGCCTGAGGATTTAGGTACTTCTATAAGTGGACATATTTCTTCTTCACTCATAGATCGTGAATTCTTAACCATTTGATATAACTCAATGCCTTCATTTGAGTTACCTGCCCGTGTTCGAGACCCGGTCCCGATGGGATCTCTAATAAACGGTTTTATTTTTACAATGTCTCTATTTTTAGTGACAACAGGATAACGTGGGGGTGGACTAACCTGTTCACTTGCTTCATATTTTGGTAAGGAAGGTGAAGGTGCTGATGCTATTACTAAGTTATTGTCCTCCTTATCTAAAAACATTGTTTTTGAATAATTGTTCTTTTGTTCCCTACGGTTTACTTCCTTAATCCTCCTGTGTGCCTGAGGAATTCCTAATTTGCGTTGATTTTTTACCCGACCTTTGGAATCAGTTTTGAGCTGTTTGACAAGTTTGATAAGCGAGGATTTTTCTAATTTTCCTTTGAATTCATATTTATTAACCCATTTTGAATAATATTTAATATTGTCGGCACGCTGCGACTGCATGTATTTTGCGTCTTCTGTTAACGGCGGATTTTGGGGTCTTTTTGTGCAATTATTACCCATTTTGTTCTACCCTTTTGATCGTTACGTAACTTCTCTTATTTTTAACATGGTACCACGGATTTTGTTATAATCTCTTCAGAATGACTGCCTACTTATTCTGTTTCTCCTGATCTATGACAAGACAGTAATCTTTTCTGTCCCTGACTTGTAAAATACAGTCTTGACAAAAACAATACAAATCTAGTCCCTGATCTAAAACAGAAAACAGAAAAAAGTAGATTCACCTTACCTGAGCCCACGTGATTGATCACCAATTCGGAGACCCATCCTTCAGTCACAGATCAGAAAGTGGCTGGCCACTTTTGTACGACAATTCAGTCGGAGGGCTTTTCAAATAAGAAGAACCGATTTGGTTTCTTCCACATATGGTTTCAACCACCTGGCCCATCTGATCCAAGGAGAAGAGAGGGTTCTGAAGGACCAATCTGTCAAAGGAAAAAAAACTTCAAAGACCAATTCACGTAAGGTTCAAGTATGGCACCCTTTATTACTTGCAGCAAGGAGACAAAGCATGCAAATACAGGATTTGTCTAAATTACTAGTGAGCAGTATGCTACTTTTATACAGTTCTTTCTATGTTACACAGAAATGTTGCTTCTATTGCTGATGTAGTTAGACACAGCTTTCTGTATTGTTCTACAGAAAATGTTACTTAGATTTCCTGCTGACATGTTCAGATTTAAAACTTACTATGTGTTACATAGAAAATGTTACTTAGATTTCCTGCTGACATGACTGGATTATTGTTGATTTACAAAAACATTTGAGAAAAACAACCTGGCCTTGGGGCTTATTTTTAGCCCACTACAATCTTTCTATTCTTCAGTTGTGCAGTTCTAATATATATGTGTTACATTTTACCTAGATTCTAGGTACATTTCTAGCTTAGGTACAAGTAATGCTGACTACAGTTTATACTTTCAAGCAGCCTTTGTTTTCATTATCAATAGCTTCTAGCAGCTGTGTACTTTCTCATGGCATAAGCAGAAAATCAATAACTCTTTGTTAAGCCTCATGACACTAGTAGAAACACTTCTTATTATTTTCATGACATTAGCAGAAATTAAATGCTTCTAGTTAATTTCCATGGCATAAGCAGATCATAGCTGCACATATTTTCATTTCATAAGTAGGATTGGAATGTCTCTAGTAGCTGTGCAGATTCATGCAGTGTGAACAGAATAAATGTATTAACCCTTTTAAACCTCGAATGCACTAAGCATGCGTATTACTAATACATATTTTTCTAACAGTAATTCCATAAAAAATTGCATAGATAGTCAGTACTGGGCACATTGTTGGTGCTGTGAAGAGCACTTCTGGCTAACATCAAAGATTGAAACAATACTAATTTAATGAACGTTAATCATACTTTGAGTTAGAAATGGGGTCCATTCCCATCATGATATTAGAAACCCAAAAGACTTGGAGCAATTTAAAAAAGCAGAAAGTATTTTTTAATGTTTCTTCTGATATCTCAATAAGTTATATGTGTTCATTTCTCAATACTGCTGTAGATAGTAATGAAGGCTGTCTAAATCCTGGAAGGTAGTAGACAGTGATTTCCCATTAACTTTCTCAAAAAATCTAATAGATTAATAGAAAGGTCCTGCTTCTGCAAAGCCAGTCTTTGTCATTTTACCAATGCCTATATATTTTGTCTGTCCATAGTATTGTGTCAGGGTCCAGTTATACCATTTCTGTTATATAAATACAGCCAGTCATGTTATTCATTGCTACTGTTTGTACAGTTTGACCTGGATAGCTAAAAATGATCCCTTGACTTCCTCATTGACTCTGTTTAACGACTATCCAAGCAAACAAACAAACGAATAAAGAATACAAGCAGCCTTGAACAAATAGCCACATACGAATATTTTTGTGGACTCTCGAAGTGGAAGTAAAATTTCATAGGCTTGACAGTGTAAAAAAGATTAAAATGATTTGCTGTCTGTTAAAGTCTTACTGAACTGTTAAAATACACAAAAAATGTAGTTTTTCTTTTCTTTGCTATATCACTTTCACACTAAAAGGTCTTATCTTTGCTGATGCCATTGCATTATAGAGAAATGTTTCAAATGTACTTAACGTTTGTTTTTGTATGCCCTGTAACATATTAGCTTTTAATACCTCATGAGTGTGCTTACTTTGCTTTGTATAATATAAAAGTGTTACAGTTATGCTTTTTGCCCCAGGCCTTCTCTGAAAATGGGCCCTTCCTAGTTGAAAATTTCCATTCAATAAAATGCATACAAACATATATAAATATGTACTATGACAAATATATGTACATCCACAAGCCAGGATAGAATTTACCTCTAGTGTTTTTGGCAGCAGAATAGCACAACACTTTTTTTTTAATTTGCAGAAGACAGGGAAGACAAATCAATGCTTGTATCGGTCAGTGATTGAAAAAGGTGGAGAATATAGTTATTTCCAATCCTATCTGCTGAAGTTATAGTTTTAGCCTTATTTTTTTTATCCTCAATGCTTTCCAGTCACTCCTATCTCAGTGAAGCACAGTATGTGGAAGAGCATTTCTGTTACAGCTGATAAAAGAACCAATTCCATTTTCTGTAGGACTGTCTTGATTGCACATATCTTTCCAGCCCTTGTTCTCTGGACATGAGAACAAATGTCATTTTGAGCAGTTGGATTTATATACTATACAGATCTATATTATATTAAAATGAGCATACACAGCTTTTTAAGTTTTCTACACCAAAAACATAAACCCAGTCGCATTAATAGAAGGAAAAGCTACATGACACAGTCTTGCTTTGAAAAACATTCTAAAAGAAAGATTATCTTTCTGATTTAGCTTCAAGCATCTTTTTATATTAAATGTTTAGAAGGAATTGCTGCTATTGTTAGCTTTTTGATTTTCATTGTCCTTAAGGCATGACTACAGCACTGTTGGTGGTTTATCATCTTTTAACATGTAGCTTTCTGAAGACAGAAATAGGACTTCTTTATAATTACATTTTTTAAATGTATTAGTATTTGAATGGTGGATCGGATAGTTTGAAGCAGTTATATATTGTTTTGAGGAGTGTAAATGTTTTCATTAAAAACACTTCACAGTGTGCTTTTTATCTTAGTCAGTATCAGCTGGAAAACAATTTCCTGATAGTGCAGATGTCATAATTGTTACCTCTCATGGCAGTGTAACTTTCTGTCAGCTTTGACATATTGCTCTGAATGCACAAAAGAAAAATGAGTGCTGTATTAATATAGTAATAGTCTGAATGCTACCTCTCACTACCCCGTATGTCTTGAGACAGAGACAAAAAAAAAAAAGAAAGTTTTTAATTTGAAGAATAAATAATGGAGCTGCTGTCTTTTAGAGTCCCTGAATATATAGGCAATAACATTTTGGCAACAGAACAATATGTGCTTTCTAGGTCATAGGGACATCATATTTACATTTTTGCAGGAGTTAAGTGCTTCAGTGCGTAGGAAGGCTGTGCTTTGTAATGCTGTCAGTTTGGGAAGCATAAAAATACAGTTATAAATTATTGTGCTTGCAGCTGCAGAAACATAGGCATCTGTTAATAAGTACAGGAATCTAGAAATTCCAGGCTTCATCCTTTCCAGGAACTACAGAGAAGGAACGTGCTAGGGTTAATGAAGGAGGACAGTTAACTCAGACTAAGATAATAACAAAAAGATTTAATCATTTGATCAAAATTTAAGAATATTGGTAGTGTTCCTTTTGGATGGTAGCAGCCTGAATAGTGTCAGCTTCTCAGCAAGATGATGACGTAGGTCTAAATGGAAAAAAATGTGCAATATAAAAGGTGGTTGCATTTAGGAATTTTAATTTACCTAATGCAGCCTAAATACATTTATTTCAGATTCATTCTGGATAAATGGTAGCCAAAAATATATATCTTGAAAAAGTTACAGAAGCAGGATTAGTGGGTATCAGTCCCTAACAGAATTAAAAAAATATGCTAAATTTAATTATTGCAAATGCATTATTCTGAAGGCTGCAGTAAAACAGCACTTTGATAGTACTGCCCATGGAACTGCATGATTCGCTATCGCTATAGGCGAGGAGCTCATTGATTATGCAAAGTGAAAAGTTAGACTTGTGAAGAATACATTTTGACAGACTAAGAAAACAGGTAGATGTTACTGCTGTGCTCCTTTTTCTCCTGGTTTAAATTAGCAAACAGATAACTATAAATAGTTTGTGTACATTTAAAATTGTATTATTAGTACTCAAAACACAAAGCACACTCCTGATGCCTAAGACAAAATCTCAACAGTATAGCACATTGCAAGGAATTGTCTTGTACAAAAAATAAGCAGGCTTAAATTATAAAATAATAAAAATGTTAGAAAATGGTTACAGTACTGTTCATTTCTACTGTCCAGACTTGGATTCTTTTCCACCTCTCCAACTTAGAATGAGATTCTTAAACATAGTACAGGGCCTGTACATAGTGCAAACTACATACCAGAGCCCTATAAAATTATGAAATGCACCCAAACTCCCTTCAAGCCACATACCTGGAGGACTCTGTGGAGTAGATATGCAAATGAGGTGCACACAAATCTCTTCAGTTAAAAGATGCATGACTTGTTGAATATGGTGTATAACAGAGCGAAATATTTATGGCACTCCTACTGTGGACAACCAAAACCAAAATTAAGAAGGATGTGCCCAAAATTCCTGGGACACTTACGATGTGCATGATAGAATTTTGCTGAGTAGCTACACCAGCATTTCAGTGCTTGAAAATGTGTTTATATTGTTATAAATAAATGCAATAGAGCTGATGACAGCATTGCTTTGTGTACTGCAGCACTTTAGTACACCTCAACCCACTCTTTGTCCCATGCTGTGATGCTACAGGGAAAACCCCAGCACTAGTAGATCCCTTGCTATATGTCATAGGTAGGTACTAGGCTATTAGGCCTAGGGCCTATATAAGCCTAGCCAGAAAGGTACCCTGATTTTCGCCTCCCAAGAAAATTATTTTCCTGTGCCCCTGTCGAGCAGAGCCACAAAGGTGATCCCTGGGGTGAATTTCATATTTCCCATCCAATCATCAAGATTTTTCTTGAAGAGTGCTAATGAGGAGCTTTGTTTGATATAGATAGATAGTTTGTTCCAGAGTATGGGAAGTCTCTGGGACAGGAATCTATCCCTCCAGCATGTTCTGTTTATTGTAGTGACAAGTTTTAGGTCCCTAGAATGTGTAGCTCGGAGGGATTGGGATTTTTTTAAGTGGAGCATGTCCAGCAGCACTGGGTTTGACATAGCTTTGTATGTTAGGCAGAGATCGCCTCTGAGTAGGCTATATGTGATGGAGAAAAGCTGGAGTTTTTCGAGACGATCTGCATAGGGCATCTGTTTGAGGCCGGTAATCCTCTTCGTGAGGTATTTCCGCGGCCTTTCCAGTTGTTGTAGATGTCTTGTGAGGCACATATCAAAAGGGACATTGTACTCTATAATGGGTCTAATGAGTGACTAGTAGAGGGGAACAATGACCTCTTTTTTCCTGGATGAGAATCCTTTTGTAATGAGGTGTGCCACGTAGAAGGATTTCCTGACTACTGTGCAGTTATGATTATCAAAGGAGAGACTACTGTCCACCTGTGTCCCAAGGTCTCTTATCACACTTTCAGTGGTAACTAGACTACCACCCATGTGGTAGCTCATGGGTACAGAGTTTTTACCAAAGGGGATGACAATGCACTTTTTGGCATTGAGCTTGAGGCCATGGCTTTGACAACAGGCATCTGTCTCCGTGAGGCCCTTTTGTAGGATGTCCACATCATTAGGAGTTTCGATTATGGCTCCTAGTTTGCAGTCACCTGTGAACTTTATTAGCAAAAGACCTTCTGTGTTAGCCTGTACTTCAGAAAAGTAGATAAACAGGAGAGGACCCAGGACTGAACCCTGTGGTATTCCACTTGTCACTGGTCTGAAGTCGGATTTGGAGTCTGCTACTTCCACAGTGTGGGTTCTCTCAGTAAGCCAGTTGGCAACCCATCTTGTGACATAGGGATTTATACCTAGTTTAGTGAGTTTATCTATAATTCCAGAGTGGGGGAATGGTGTTAAAAGCCTTGGTGAGATCTAGATAGGCTGTGTGAACCACCTTACCCTCATCTACGGCTTTGGTGACTGCTTCAAAGAAGTCTATCAGGTTTAGGAGACATGATCTGCCTTTTACAAACCCGAACTGGGTGGGGTCCAGAGTTTGGAGATTACCAATGTCTTTGTGTATAAGATACATGATGATATGTTCCATGGCCTTGCAGACCAGGCTCGTTAGGCTAATGGGGCAGTAGTTCCCAGGGTCTGTGGTGGCTCCGCCTTTGTGGAATGGGATAACCATTGCTGTGCGCCATTCAGTGGGCACAAAGCCTGAGATGAGGCTATGACTGAGTATGGTGCTTAGGTGGGGTGCCAGTTCATTCTGTAATTCATGTAGAACGCAGCCTGGGATGTTGTTAAGTCCCATGGATGCTGTGTTCATGGCTTTGAAGAGTGTGGTGTTTACCTGTGCAGCCATGATTACAAGAACTTTGCATTCTTCTGGTACAGAATTCGGCCCCATAGTGGGTGAGAGGGGGGTAAAGTTAGCACTGAACCTATCTGCCAGGATGTTGGCAATATCAGTTGGTTCTGTATATTTAGTGCAATTGTGCTGTAACCCAGAGCAGATCTGAGTGTTACCATTGAGATTCTTGACATAGCTATAGAATGCTTTGTGGTTGTCTTTAAAATCAGTGGCGATTTTGTTTTCGTAACTAGCTTTGGAGGATTTTATGAGGGATCTCAGCTCCTTACTGAGGCTGACCAGGGAGTTCCTCCAATCATGGGATTTCACTCTTTTTTTGCAACAGTTTCTTTCTTCTGTTGTAGAGTTTGTTTATGGCAGGGAACCACCAGATTGGCTTCCTTTTTTTGGAGGATAGCATCTTGGTTCTGTTAGGGATAGCATGATCCATGCACTCGTGTATGCGCTTATAAAGTACATTTGTGTAGGATTCAGCAGTCGTACCTTTATTGTCCATCAGCATAGGTGTCGTGAAGTTTGGCACTTCTGTCTTAAGAAGCATGAAGTTGGCTTTGGAGAAATTTTTTATGGTGGTTTCCATAATGGGGGGTGGGGACAGGATGTCGATGTCTAGGGTGATTAGCTTGTGGTCAGATCTGATCAATGAAGAATTGACCTCTGGTGTGGAACAACGGTCGCCCATGTTGGTAATGACCGGGTCTAGGATATTGCTGCCCTTGGTGGGGGTGTGGATAATTTTATCCAAGGCATTGGAATTTATGAATTCCAGAAAACATTGAGCAAAAGAGTTGGCACATGAGTAATTTTCCCAGTTAATGGTGGAGTAGTTGAAATCGCCCATTATTAGGGTGTTGGGTTGTACCCTAATATTTTCCAGTGTATCAAGAAATGAGGAGTGGGAATCCTGGGGCATGGTGGGGGATCTGTAGCAAGTTACAATTTGGATTGCAGTCTTGCCCAGAGTTAGTTGCACTTGGATAATCTTGGATGAATTATGCTGAGCAGCTAGCCTGGAGGTGTGGATACCCTTAATGAATATGGACACGCCTCTGCCTTTAGTGTTTCGATCCAGGTTAGGTGGCCGAAAGGTGTGGTATGAATTATACCCTGGTAATGCAGGGGTGCTCTCTGGAGCCTTGAACCAGGTCTCAGTTACTGCACAGATGTCAATGGTCTCCATTTTAAGGAGTGCCTCGAGTGAATGCATTTTGAGGTTTAGACTTCTAGCATTGAGTAGCATTACCCTCAAATTTTGCTTACTTGTACCTGTTAAGGTGGTGAATTTGTCATTTGAACCTTGCCTAAAAAAGGGACTATAGGGGTGGCAAGAGCCTTAGCCAGTATCCAGAATTCCAAGGGCGACAGGTGTAGGCAATCTCTGGCAAAGCATCGTGGTCTGTCGATCATGTCATCCTAGGCAGACAGATACTGGATCCCCTTAGAATGACACCAGAAGCTTAGCCAATTGTTGAAGTCAGTTATTTTGTCCTTCTACTGTGGTATAGTCCTACTTCATGGCACAAATAACTGAAACTGTTATGAGTCATACCCAGTCATAACAGTGGAACTGGGAAACCCCATGGTCTACTGCTGTCCTTCTGTGTCAGTAAGGCGTACTGCTATGAAATTGCTTGATGCTATGTCCACAATTGTCAGTTGCTATGGCAACAAGTGTAAATTCCCTGCAGAAAGCAGAATGCCTATGAACATTATCTATGTGTTTAAAATGACAATGTAGTAAATACTGAAAAAAAACTTTTTGTTGAATAAGCAGTATGCTCTTTCATCCTATACTTTGTCAGGACTAAAAACAGAAGGAAAGTTTTTCCTTTTGGTTCACTCAAAGTAGTGTTTTTCCAGACTTTACTTATTTTTTAAGTTATTGTTTTCTACAAAGTTCTGCTATAGTCATTTTGGTATTAGATCATTTCATGCAACTTGAATGTGTGCTTGATATCCTATCAGATCATCAAATGTGGCATACGCAAAGGATCTGTTTTTGCTATGACTTGGTACAAAATAGGAAGTTCAGCTGGTGTGATTTTTGTAGGTAGCTACTGTTTACTTTACGTATCTGTCAGGCAATTATAATATGCAACAATTATGAATGTTTTTATAATGTTCACAAAGTGGTCACCATACTAAACAATGTTAAAGCTACAGAGTACTTGCACTCTGGTAATGTGGGAAAGCAGTTATCTCTCTGTGAGGCACAGCCAGTTAAGGAGATAGCGACATACCTCCCAGTTGCTCCACATTCAGTGCAATGTTCTGATTTTACCAATGGTTTTCATGATTGCTCCACCCTGATTTTTCCTTTGACAGCTCTAATGTATACACTAAAGATCTTATCAAAGTCAAAAATATAGTCAGTGAACTCGATCTAGTGCCTAGCTACACTTGGTTAGCAGTCCATTGAATGGACCGACAGCATAGTGCAGCAAGAAAAATAAGCCTGTTGAACAGTGGGCTATTAGCTGCTTTAAGTTTGGAAGAATTTATTTTTTATTTGACTTTCAACTTTTTGTTGAGTGAGGTGTTTCTCTTTTGGGCCATCTGATTTAATTTTTAAAGGGATTTTGTCTAGATCTAGATATGTCAGTGTCTATTTTTACACAGCTCTCATTAGGCCAGTCATTGAATATAAGGTCCCCTTTGGCATGTATCTGTCCAGACATGCAACAACTGGAACACCCACAGAAGTATTTTACTGAAAGGTTGCAAGGCCTAAACAACATGTTCTACATGGACTGATTCAAAGCCTTTTCACTATACTCATATCCTACGAAATGCTAAGAGGAGACCCGTGTCTGGCATACAAAGTATTTCTCCGACCCATTACTAATGGATTTACTGCACATCATGTAGTCAAAATTTTGTCAGAAATACTTGGGATCTAAATCTCTTCTGCAACATCGATAGAGCCATATAGAGAACCTGAATGGAGAGATGAAAAGTCAGAAAGCAAAGGAGAGTAGTAGTGCTGAAATTGAATTCATCCTCAAGTCTTGATGAGTACCTTCATGAGGTGGACCCTGTTTTCACAAAATCTCACCAAGGCGATACTGATATATATAGACTATACTCATATAGCATGTATCATGGACAGAAGTAGGTCAACAACTAAAAAAGGTAGCTGGGTGCACAAGACCCAGGATAAAAAAAGTGCCCAATCCTGGTAGGCACACTGATGCCAGGACTGGAAAAGATGACAGTGTACAATCCTCACAATACGGAAACATTCTTACAATGGGGCTGGGCCCAGGGGGAGGATGCCCCCCTGTTGTAGAAGGAAGTAGCAGTCCACAAAAATCACAAAAACTGATAGGCCAAAGAAGAGCCATAAAGAAGATAAAGTGGACTATTGAGCATAAGAAAGAAATTATGCATTGTTACTATTATGCAAAAAGCCCAGAATTTCCAGACACAAGATATACAAAATGATTAAAAGAGAAATTAGAGGAAAGAAAAATACTTCCGCAAGAAAAACTGTCAGAAGCTTCAAATGAAAATTTGTGTTCATTAATGCAACAGATTTGTGAAAAACAGTATATAAATCAAGAAACCTTGATCTGTTTGGAAAAAGAAGCATCTGAGGAAGTGCAAAAATATAAACAAAACCAAGAGATATTTATTTATTTACATTTGTTGACCGGGCTAGTCTAGCCGGATACATATCCCTTTTCAGTAGAGGCCCGAGGAAAAAAGCTCCAACATGAGTGAATTAATACATTCAAAATATTCTTAAAATGACTAGTTTCACATTACATTATAAGACATGATAAGAAAAAATTAATAAATTGTGAACAATGTAAGGTTTCATTAGAGTAGAAGTAAGAAATAAACAAGTCTTAATGCTTTAGTAGGGTTCATGTGAAGTCAATCAAAATCTAAAGCATTAGAACATTAGCAAAACTATTTAGTAGTGTTGTTCATAAGATATGGGGGGTAATTGTTAAGGAAGCAGGAAAAAAAGAAACAGGGGAGGGGAGAGAAGAAAAGTAGATTCAATCAGGCTTTGAGCAGGGGCAAAGCCAATGTATTTTAAGGTGGTCTCTAAGGTGTTTTTTAAAGATTAGAGAGGATGAGAGTGAGGTGAGTGTATTAGGAAATTTGTTCCAGATTCTACCCACAACATTGGAGAAGAGGGAATCGCCTGCTTTGTTATTAGAAGGGTTGCTGGCAATAAGTAGCTTATTAGCTGAGCGTAGTGATGAAAGATTTTTATAAGGGGAGATCAGATTAGTGAGGATGGGAGTATTAGTAGGATGGTGCAGGATTTTTTGTGCAATCACAAGTTGATTGTATTGTAGTTGATTTTGTAGTTCTAACCATTTGAGTTGTTTAAGGTTGAGGCAGTGATGGGTTCTGTACGGAGAGCCAGTGGCAAATCTGGTCATGTTATTGTAGCTAGTTTCAAGTTTGGTGAGATTATGCTTTGATAGATTGGTGTAAATGGCAGATGCATAGAATAGGGTGGAAGTAAGATGAGTCTGAGCAATGGATTTCTTAGCTAGTGGAAGGGTTTTATTCTATACAGGGAGCCTAATTTTTTATTAACAGTTTTTATAATATTATTAACATGGGCATTGAAGCTGAGGTTATGGTCAATAGTTATACCAAGTAGTTGAGCAGTAGAATCAGGGGAAATGCAGGTTCCATTGTCAGAGGTAATAGTGAAGTGGAACTGAGGAGATTTTATGGTGGGAGTAAAGAGTAGTAGCTTAGTTTTCTTGGGGTTAAGAAGAAGGCAGCATTGGGTGAACCATTTTTCAACTGTGTTAAATACATTTTGTGTAAGGGTGTGGAGAGAGGAAGAAGACTTGGCAGTACAGATAACAGTAGAGTCATCAGCGTATTGTATACAGGTGGATTGTGGAAAAACAGTATGGAGATCATTAATAAAGATGGAGAAAAGAAGAGGGCCTAGGATAGAACCTTGAGGAACTCCAGTGCTCACTGGGAGGTGTGTGGATAGATTATTGTCCCAGACTACTGCTTGTTGTCTATTTTCCAGATAAGATTTGAACCAAAGGATTGCTTGTGGGTCAAGAGATTGGGCTTTTAGCACATTAATAAGTAGGTTGTGATTGACCATATCAAAGGCTTTGGAAAGGTCAATAAATAGAGCAGCTGAGAGACAGTTATTGTTACGATTCCTATTTATGCAATCAGCAAAAGTTAAAAGGGCAAAAGTAGTGCTATGAAAGGGCCTAAATCCGTGTTGGCAGTTAGCAAGCAAGTTGTTTTGGAGAAGGTGCTGGAGTAGCTGATGGTGAATACATTTTTCCATAATTTTGGCTAGTGGGTAGAGTAGAGCAATAGGACGGTAGTTGGAGATTTCAGTAGATTTACCTCCTTTGTGCAAAGGGATTATATGAGAGAATTTCCATATAGAGGGGATGTAGGCTTCAGAGATGGATCTGTTTATCAGGATAGAAACAGGATATGCTATGGCTTTGGCTGCAATTTGAAGGTATTCTGCTGGGAGGCAATCAGCTGAGGGAGTGCAGGGTTTGAGTTTTTGAAGGAGTTTGCAGATAGAGGAGGTTGGTACAGGTTGTAAATGAAGGGAGGGAAAGGGACTGTTAGTGTGTTGTGTAGGAGTGGGGGTCATGGGAAAGTACAGTTTTGTACCTACCATAAATGTAGATGTTCGAGGATCTCCATTGCTGCAGTCCTGACAAATGGGTACTCCGCTGCCCACCATCGGCCCGAATACCAAAGGGCTAGAACTGGCGTCGGTCACGGGCGCCTGAGACTGACGTAAGTACTTGTCAGTACAAATGCGCATGACCGACGCCATAACCTCAGTCTTTCTTGCCTCAGACGTCAGAATGCAAAAAAGAAAACACCACCCAAAAACCCCAATGTAAAAGAAAAAGGGGGAAGGAGGGAGGGAAAATAGGACTGCAGCAATGGAGATCCTCGAACATCTACATTTATGGTAGGTACAAAACTGTACTATGTTCGTAGTCTCCCATTGCTGCAGTCCTGACAAATGGGTAGAATCCCAGAGCAACGGAAAAAGGGAGGCTGGCCAACTAAATAGCAGGAGGAGCTGCAGACATGCCCTGTAAGACTGCAGTGGCAAACCCAGCCCTAGACATAGAATAAAGAGGCAAATGATAATGCTTTTTAAAGGTATGTACAGAACTCCAAGTAGCTGCCTCTAGAATGTCTTTCGTAGCTACCCCTCTCAAAAAAGCAGTAGAGGTGGCCGTAGCCCTAGTAGAATGAGGCCTGATCCCAACTGGAACCTCCTTACCATGATGAGAGTAACAAAAAGCAATACAATGGCCGATCCACTTGGAAATAGTTTGTTTCGAGACAGCTTTCCCACGTGAAGCCACAGCAAACGAAACAAATAACTGTTGAGATCTCCGGAACTCATTGGTTCTGAACAAATAATACCGTAACTGCCTATGCACATCCAAAGAATGCAAAACCCTTTCCCCTTCATTTTGGGGGTTAGCATAAAAAGTAGGCAAATGTATAGATTGGTTCAATGCCACATTAGAAACTACCTTAGGCAGAAAAGTAGGATTAGTACGCAAGGAAACTCTGTCCTGGTGAAAAATCAGAAAAGGTTCCACTGCCATGAGAGCCTGTAATTCAGACACCCTTCTAGCAGAAGTAACAGCCAATAAAAAGCAGTCTTCCAGGACAACAACTTCAATTCAGCCGTAGCTGCAGGTTCAAAAGGAGGCAGAGTCAGCTTTTCCAAAACAAAATTAAGATCCTAGGCAGGAGTAGGAGCCCGTCGTGGGGGTCTTATAGTCTTTGCCCCTCTAAGAAACTGTTTAAGCAAAGGATGTGAAAATAAAGGAGGATCACCATCATAGTGAGCAGAAATAGCTGCAGCATGCACTTTTATAGAAGAGAAGGACAAACCCTTGTCCAGTAACATAGTCAAATATTGCAAAGTACAACTCAAATTAGGCAACGTGACATCAAGGCCTTTAGCTGAACTCCAAAGAAAAAATCTCTTCCATTTATCAGCATAAACTTTCCGAGTACTAGGACGCCTGGCTTCCAAAAGGACATCCAAAACTTGTTGAGGGAGCTGAAGTCCCTCATCCTCTAAAACTGAATGCGCCAGGCTGTCAGATGTAGGGAATGCACCCTGCCATTGAGAAAATGATTGTTTTCCTGAGACAATAAGTGAGGAATCCGCGGTAATGGCCAAGGTGTCCCGTGAATTAGGCTCCTCAGCAGAGGGTACCAATGTTGACGAGGCCAATCCGGCGCTATAAGGATCATGCAAAGTTTGTCCCTCCTGACTTTCAACAGGACCTGTGGAAGAAGAGGCAGAGGAGGAAAGGCATACACATGAAGGTTGCTCCAACTGAAGGATAGTGCATCTATTTTCCAGGCTTTCGGATGAAACAGCCTTGTGCAAAACAGAGGCAGTTGGGAATTCAGAGGAGAAGTGAACAGATCTATGTCTGGAGTTCCCCAAGCCATGGTCAACTGACAAAATACCAGAGGATCCAACTTCCATTCGTGAGGATCCACCATCTGTCTGCTCAGAACATCTGCTAACGAATTTTGTGCTCCTGGCAGAAACTGTGCTCGAAGAGTGATGTGCAGATCCAAAGCAGTTTCCCATAACAGCATTGCTTGTCTGCAAAGAGGGTAAGAATGAGTACCCCCCTGCTTGTTGATGTACCACATGACAGTTGTATTGTCTGTTCGAATCAACACCAGTCCCGGTCGAAGTAGATCCTTGAATGCTTTTAAGGCAAATTGAACCGCCAGCATCTCCTTCATGTTGATATGCAAGTGAAGCAACTCCGGGGGCCAAAGGTCTTGAATCGATTTTCCTTTGAAATGAGCTCCCCAGGCTGACTCCGAGGCGTCTGTCGTTAATATCTGACTTGCCTCCGGTTGCGTCACAGAGAGTCCCTTGTTTAGGTGACATTCCTGAGCCCACCACACAAATTCTTTCTGAATGCAAGGGAGAATCCGAATGACAGTATCCAAATCGTGGCTGTGTTGAGTCCAAACGCTTTTGAGATACCACTGTAGCTTCCTCATATGCAGTTTGGCATTGGGAAGTACTAGAATGCAAGATGCCATGAACCCCAAGGCTTGAAGGACTGTCCTTGCAGTCAGCCTGGACATTACGGATAGCTGTTGGAAGTATAGGTGAAGATTTCTTTGTTTGTCCGGGGTAAGAGATGCCATCTGAGTAGCTGTATTCAGTCTCACACCCAGAAAACACATCTCCTGTGAGGGTACTAGACTGGACTTTATTTCGTTCACAGAATACCCTAGGCATCTGAAAACTGTCATCACAAACTGCAGATGTCGAAGAAGTTCGTGCTTGCCCTGAGCCAGTATCAAACAATCGTCCAGATAAGGATAAATTTGAATTCCCTTAGCCGGAGAAAAGCTATTACTGGAGCCAGGACTTTTGTGAATACCCTGGGCGCAGTAGATAAGCCAAAGGGCAATGCAGAGAACTGATAATGCAAATTCCCAGTCCGAAACCTCAGGAATTTCTTGCAACTGGGCCTGATAGGAATGTGAAGATAGGCCTCCTTGAGATCCAAAGTCACCATCCAGTGATCTTTGCCTAGCATAGGCAACAGCTGCTGCAGTGTCAACATCTTGAATTTGAATTTCCAGAAAGGTGTTTAGAATGGATAAATCCAGAATGGGCCTCCAAGTATTTCCCTTCTTTGGCACTAAGAAAAGACGGAATAAACCCCGTGCCTCTGTCCACAGAAGGAACTGCCTGTATTGCTCCCAACCGGAGCAGAGAAAAAATCTGTGCCTGCACTTCCAGTCTTTGCTGATGAGGCACATCCGGCATACCTTTGAAAGGAGGGAATGTGTGAAAATAAAACTTGTAGCCTCGAGTTACAATGTCCAATACCCATTTGTCTTGGGTAACCAAATGCCAATTCCCTTTGAAAAGTCCCAGTTTTCCCCCTAGAGGAGCTGCCAGCAAAGCAGAGTCCGGCAGCTGAAGACACAGGTCATTGGGACTGCTTCCGAAAGGACTGACCCCTGCCCACCCCAGCAGAAGGGGTAAAAGAATTCAAAGGCCTAGAAGTAACAGGGCCCTGAGAAGAAGCCCTACCTCTACCACGCCTCGACCTGCCCCTAGAATGAAAATCCGAAGAGGGAAAAGACCATCCCCTAGCAGGCCAATTCCTACTGAACTTAGGAGGCTGAACCTGTAAGAAGTCCTTTACCGTCTGCATAGACTTAGCTTTTCCTCCATTTTTTTCAAAACTGATTCCACTGGAGGGCCAAAAAGAACATCAGATTGCAAAGGAGCATCCATAATGCGAGCCTTAACATGCTCTGACAAGGACTGATCTCTAAGCCAGGCATGTCTGCGAACAACAGAACTAGTAGCAGCCACCCTGGAAGAAGCTTGTAAAGCATCAAAACCACACTGCAAAGAATGCTTACCAACCTGGTCTGAAGCATGCACTAAATCCTGAAGCTCCTTACAGTCAACACCTTCAGACAAAGCATCCACTTTACATTTCAATTGACTTAGCAAATAATTCTGATACCTGAGCATATGAAATTGACAATTCAAAGCTCTCATAGCCAAAGTAGAAGAGGTATACAGTTTTTTACCCCACCTATCCAGGGCCCTAGCAGCCTTGTCCAGAGGAACCGGATTCTTAACCACAGAAGCCTTAACACCTTTGGGGCCTTGAGAAATAGTTTCTGGAACAGCCCTACGACTCTTATACAAGTACTTGTGAGCTTCCGGAACCCTGTAGTATCTATCTGGTTTAACTGGGGCAGGGGGCAGAGAATCTGGGTTAAGGGCAGCCTCAGAAAATACATCCTGAACAACATCCAGTACAGGGGGAATAGCCAAAGGCCTGTGCTGAGGTAAAACAAGAATTCTCAGCCTTTACGAGAATCAGAATAATCCTGGCCATCCCACTGGAAATGTTCCCTCATGGAATGCAAAGTTTCAGAGAAAGAAAAATCTTCTGGAGGGGACGCAGAGGGAGTAGCGTCCTCAGCCTCCGAATCAGAATAGGGAGGGAAATCCTGAAGCTTTTCCACAGAGGAATCTGACTCATTGGAAGACTGAACCAGACCCTCCAACTCTGTGTCTATCCTGGGCCGCTTCACGGGGGGGGGGGGGCATGGAACCCCTAAGTAAAGTAATCAAATCTTCAGCCATCTTCAACATGTGCTTCCTAGGAGCTGGACCCTGGGGATTAGCACCAGCAGGGATAGACTTAGATTTAGAATGGCCCTTGCCCTGAGAAGGAGGAGGTCTAACTACCCTATGAGGGGAGGAAGCCACCGACAACAAAGAAGCACCCTCAGCCTGGCCTAACACAGGAGAAGCCACTTCCTGCAGTAACAAAGGCTCCCCTAGACACACTGGTAAACTGTCAGAAGGAGCCACTGAAGCAGTCAGTGGTTCCACAGAACCGACGTCCGGAGTGGACGCCTCATCCTGTTTGGACCGCAAAGACTTATCTTTGCGCTTCTTAGAAGAACCAGTCGTCGGAGAATCCGACGGCATGTTATAATTACAACGCTTACCAAACACCAGCCTAGCACAGTCCAACCGACGTTTAATAGTACGCTTGTGAAAAGTAGCACAAAAGCGACACCCAACAACGTCGTGCTCAGGCCCTAAACAAGGAATGCAGAGTGAATGGTAATCCCTATGAGGAATCTGTTTCCCACAAGAAATACAGTTATTAACTTTTTCTGACATCCGGCAATACTGAGGCAAGAAAAAGACAAAAAATGTTCCCAACAGGGTACTTAGCCAACTTGGTATCTGGTCTGAAACTCGAAAACCGACAGTTCCAGAACGCCGAAAGGCACTTGCAAAAACTGCTTCTGCTGAGGACCATGCGGCAAGAAAGACTGAGGTTATGGCGTCGGTCATGCACATTTGTACTGACAAGTACTTACGTTAGTCTCAGGCGCCCGTGACCGACGCCAGTTCTAGCCCTTTGGTATTCGGGCCGATGGTGGGCAGCGGAGTACCCATTTGTCAGGACTGCAGCAATGGGAGACGACAAACATCTAGAGTTTGAGTTAAAGTTTGAATAGCTTCAATGAAGTAATTGTTAAAGGCATTAGCTATTTGCAGAGGATTACTGCTGGGAATAGAGCAGGGGGAAGGAGTTGTGGCATGTCCTGGTTTGAGAAGTTTATTAATGCCAAACCAGAATTTTTTAGGATTATTAGAGTGTGAATGTTGCAGGTGGGAGTAGTAGTTTTTTTATCTGAGATTATATCCTTTTTGACAGCATTTCTTAGTTGTTTAAAGTATAGATGATCTACAGAGCTTTTAGAGGTTCTTCATCTTGCCCATATTTTGTTTAGAGAATCATTTTTCTTCGGTTTGTTTTGTGAGCCAGGGGCTATTTTTGTCCTGATTCTGGAGGAGCGGAAAGGAGCATGGTTATTTAGAATTTGAAGGAAAGTAGAATTAAAGTAAGAGATTGCTTCATCTAGATTAAGTAGTTTTAGAGATGACCAGTTACATGCTTTTAGTTCATTAATAAAGTTCTCAGCTTGGAAGTGTTTTTTAGAACGATAGGTGACAAAATTGTTCTTTTGGGCTATATTTCTTTTGTTTAGTGATAAAGGTTAAAATGTGATCACTAATGTCATCAGGGAGAGATCCTACCTTATAGGTATCTGGGTAACTATTTATAAGGATCCAGTCAAGAGTAGTTTCTTTGTTACTTGGTTTGTGGATCCTAGTGGGGAAGTTTATTATTTTATTGAAACCAAATAGATTAATATGGGTGTTAGGGGTGGGGGAATTACATAAGGTCCAGTCTATATTAAAATCGCCTAATACAATTGTTTCCTGTGGTAAATGGGTAGAAAGGCTATTGAGAATGTTTTCTAGGGTGCTAATATTGTTTCCTGGAGGGATGTAAGAGCAGATTATATAGATTGCTTTAGAGCTATTCATTTGGAGTTTGATAGTAAGGGTCTCAGCATTGGTATTTGAGGGTAGTGATACATCATAGAGTGAAACCAGAAGATCAGATTTGAACAAGATAGCTACACAGCCACCTTTTTTTGATGTATGGTCACATCTTAGGATATTATATCCAGGAGGGGTTATTTCTAGGTCATGAGTAGAAGGTTTTAGCCAAGTTTCTGTAAGGCAAAGGATATCAAATGGATAAACCTGAAGGAGAGCATGCAATTGACTAATTTTGTTGTTAATGCTACGAATATTAAGATGTGCTATACTGAGGGAGTTCTGAGTTATTAAGGAAGAGGTAGCATTATTAAATGATGGATTCTGTAGATTGGTATTTGGTGGGGATGGGCCAGGATTGGGATGAATATCTCCACCTGTTAGAATGTTTATGGTTTGAATGGATGAAATCTTTAAGTATTTATAGTACTTGGGTCGGGTTAGCTTATTGGGGAGGTAAGAAACATGGGTGTTTCTGTGGAACTTGGGAAGCAAATAAGCTGAAGTAGAGGTGATGTTGCTATGAAAAAGGCTGTGTTTGTAGATAGGTCACATTGTGCTTTAGAGTGTAGTGTTCATATGCAGTGAGTGAGTAGGTTAAGGATAGAAGTAAAAAAAAGGAAGAGGAGACAAGAAAGTTTTTCAGGGAAGGTTTGAGAGAATGGGCATTAGGGCAGTGGAATAGAAAGGTTATATACAGAAGATAGGAAGCTTAAAGTGTAGATAAAAGGTAGGGAGAGATAAATGTAATGGTTTAGAAAGATAGTCAGAAGAAGGGAGTAGAAGATAAACTAAATAGCTGTAAAAGAAGTGATTATAGTTACTGATTATGTGTAGAGGTGAGTAAGGAGTAAGCTAAGGAGAGAAGTCAGGAGGAGTGGTGTTAGATAAAGAGGTGGAGTAGAGAAGAGGAGGTAGGGGAGGAGTTGAGAATTATATGTTGAGACTGATTGGATAGGTAGTAACGTGGGTGTGACTTGTTAGGAATAAGTGTAACAACACTGGGGGTGTGTGGGAATTGGGGGTAGGGAGGGGAGCGGAGTGAGCCCGAAGGGCGAACGGAGCGGGCTAGAGCAAGTAGTGAAGGAGACAATCAGCAGAGCAGCCCATTTAGGGAAGGTAAGCAGGTGAGTAGCTTCAGGTGGAGCAGGTAAAGTTCAAGACAGAAGTATAGAAGGGGAAGATATGTTGTTTACTAGTTAGAGGGTAGAAGGTGGTATGAGAACAGGTAGGAGCATAGAGTTAGCAGTTACGGAATATCTGGACAACCAGACCAGGCAGGAGAATGTAGGAAAGAAATATAGCAAGGAGTTAAACTAGTAAGTGTGAAAAGAGGGTAAAGGTTGAGGCCTGGTTAGACTGCCACCTAGTGATCTGTGGTGGTATTGCAACAAGTGACTAAGGGCAGAAAATTAACTAGTTGTGAAGAGTAAGGTAGGCAGTATGGGAAAGGAGATGTTAGACAGTACAGGTCTTGGAGAGGGGTCTGGCTGCTAGCGTTCCTTTCACAGAGGCCAAATATTTAGTTAGATCAACAAACAGAGTTGAAAATGGCTATCAACAGGGTCAAGAAATAAACGTACTTTATAAAAATGCTGCTCAGGCAGTATTAAAGTGTTGGGACAGTAAAACAGTAGATCCAAATTGGAAGACTTGTGGGAGACGGTATCCTTAATAGCCAGATAAGATCCTTAGTTCAGGGTAATGTCTAGACAGTTTATAAAAATGCTGCTCAGGCAGTATTAAAGTGTTGGGACAGCAAAACAGTAGATCCAAATTGGAAGACTTGTGAGAGACGGTATCCTTAATAGCCAGATAAGATCCTTAGTTCAGGGTAATGTCTAGACAGAATTTTAGTTATTGGGTCCATGTCAGGGGCTCATAACAGCCAGGTAGAATAGAAGGTAGTCATAGTCATTTGAGAAGTATAAAAAAGAAATATGGACATTGGAAAGAAAGAGAGATTTGATATGGTGCAACATTTATGCAAAGGAGAAAGTCAAATTAATCAATGTAAAGAAGGTAGCCCCAGGGCCGGTGTTAGCATTTTGGAGACCCCCAGCAAGTGTCAAGTCAGGGGCCCCTGCTTGTTTTCAGTCTAAGTATTACCCTGTCATTGCTACCCCTCCTAAGCAACCTTTTAGTTCATGCTGCAAACTTTTAACAGTAGTACACACAGAATGACCTGTAGCTTCAATGCTCTTACATTACAACAGGCCTGAGTACCACACTATGTTGGCCCATCTCACAAAGGGGCATTCACAGTTGCTGACATTTAGCTGCAACAATGATACATTACAATAACTTTATGTACAGGGTTGGACTTGGGTGAAACTGCACCCTAGACACTGCCCTCTGTTTCAGCACCCCCTCCCACACACACCCCCTTCAGTGCTCCCCTCTATTTCCCCCCCATCTTGGGCTCCCCACACCATGCAGATCACTGTTTTCTTCCTTTGCTCACATTTTGCCTTACTCTTCAGCGTTTTTAAGACGCCATGACCTTCTATGTGCTCTAATGTGCATTTTAAAGTTTTTTTAATTTTTAGACAACCTTTTAATTCAGTGATATTTTGAATAGAAATTACGATTAAGGAAAGAAATTCATTATGGTTCAGCTTTAGTTTTCCTTGGATGCTTTCAACACATCTTTCATGTCCAAGACAGGGGAGTAATAACAATTTAAGAAATACCTCAATTAAGTAGTTGCCTCCAGAAGCTATAGGGGTTATAGAGTCTCTGGGATGTTAACATTTTCCCAACCTTTTAATCCAACAGTGGTCTAAACAAAAATCATGAGTAAGAAAAGACCTTCAGCCTTTTTTTGTTTTGTTTTTTCATTCAAGAAAGACCCAACTTGTGACCAAGGCTTAATGTTCAAAGAAGACAAAATAGTAGCTCATAATAAACTAGCAAGACAATTGCTGTGAGGATACACAGGTCCTATCTAGGAATACAATCTGCCTCCCTTAGCCACCCCCCCCCAAAACAAAAAGACAGTAAATGCCTATGTATCCCTCTGGTGTTAGGTTGGGATAGAAGCAGAGGTTCAGATTGCCACAGGCATGTATTTCAGGTGTCTGCTGAGATACATATCATGCCTCCTCACCCTAACCCCCAAAGGCAGCCACCTGTATACGTACCTGATGTGTGAGTGTGAGGAAAATGAAAAAACACAATGATTACAGTAATGGGTTCCACTGTATTGCTCCTAGATAGTACACTGCCCCTACACAAGATATAGTAACCTTTTTGTACACCTCTGAGGTCTGTGAGAAAAGTAAAAGAAAAAATGACTGCACTGTCCCCAGCCCAAACACAACTTATAATGACCACCTGTGCACACCTCTAAGGTTTGACTGTGATGAAAATTAAAGTAGTAATAAACAGACAATCCCCAGCACCCCCCCCCCCAATAACCTACATCAACTTTCTGTTGCATGTCAGCAGGGATGGTTTTAGAATGGGTGTGGTTAAGAGAACAGGCCATTATCAACTTTATCCTAAAAGGATCTTATCACAGCTTTGTTCAGGTTAAAGATTGTAATCAGAAAATTAATACATTTTTTCTCATTTTTCCCCAACCAGCAACACATTTTGTGGGGCCCCCAAAGAGTCAAGGATGATTAAGTATCCATTTATACAGTCTGGAGAGTGGGGCCCCAAGACTCCTAGAAGAGTTAATTGTCTGAATGTTCTGTAATATATTTTATGCCTTAGTTTTGAAATATAATTACTTAGCTGCATATTTTTACTGATACGCAGAAGAGGAATGTATGTGTTCTGGCATTGAGTGTGTGCACAGATAAAAATCAGTGATATTTTTTACACACACACACACACACACACACACACACACACACACACACACACACACACACACACACCCCATATCAGTAGTAGCTTTGTACTTGTTTCAGCAAATAGCAACACATTGTGCAACACCGGTACTGCCACACCAGATCAGTGACTGCTGTTTAGCAGTCATCAAACAGCAGCAGGGATAAGTCAGTTTTATTTACCTCATTGAGGAGTAATGCATACCTGTAACTTTGCCTTATTTCAGAGACCTGTCCTGATTTTGCCTCATAATTTTGCTCTTTTCATAAAAAGTTTAATTTGCTGGTAAATCATTCAGCATGTCACAGTCAATAAATTGAGACATCAGAGTTTTACACTTCTTATTGTCCAAAAATGCATGCTGATGCAAAAGGTGTTATTCTATTAACTTAAGTGAATTAGAGTAATACTTAAAATATGTTCCTGATTTTGATCCTTTATTCTGCAATTATTTTTGGCATTCCAAAGCATTGTTTAGCAACAAACTTGAATTTTACAGTATCTGGTGTTCTGCCAGTATTTATAAAACTCCCTGAAAGAGAAAACCAATCTTAAAGATTGGAAGCTTCAGCTCTTCTTAAAATCCAAGGTGTGCACTGAGATCAGTCACTCTTGGCTTCTTGCTGATCTGTGCTTGCTTTTCTCATGTTTATCAGCTTTATCCTGAAAGGGTCATATCACAGCCCTGTTGAGGTAAAAGTGCGTGATCAGGCAATCAGTATAATTTTTCTCATTTTTCCACAGCCAGCATCAGCTTTTGTGGGGCCCCTACACAGTCAAGGATGATTAAGGGGGTCCCTGCAGCCATGGGTATTGCAAGTACCTAAAGCAGGCTATGTTAATTTTAGTGGAGACAGTGTCTACCAGTAGGATTTAACTAAGCTAGGGGCACAATGTCAGTAGTAAAATATTTAATGGAATTGTGAAGCCTGTTACTTGATAAAACACTGTTACTGTAGCCCGAATATCTTTGAATTTTATAGAAGATATAAATAAGAGTTATTACCCACCTGATTTAGTAAGTATATAGGATTGCTGTACTAGATTTTGTTGGTTTGACATATGTGATATAAAATATATCAATTTAAGATAAATTGCTGTGGCTGGGGGCCGCCAGCGACCGCAGGGTTCGCTGGTGCCTAAAGCCGGCTATGGGTAGCCCCAAAGATATTTGAAGAGAAATACAGGCAAAGGCAACCAGATATGGAAAATTTCACAATAAAAGACATAATATCACAAAGATGGAACGTAGAAAAGATCAGTAAAGTAGAAGTTAAAAAAACAGACGAAGTTATGGAGTGCCTGTGAAGTGAAGGATTTCATGAAGAAGGTCTAATGCAGGTTACATCACAGCAGGGAGAAACAGGAAGATAAGAAAACATCTGAAGAAGAAATATGGACATGGGAAAGAAAAAGAGATTTAATATGGTGTAAAATTTATGCAAAGGAGAAAGCAAAACTAACCAATACAAAAAGAGCAGCACCAAAGATATTTGAAGAGAAATACAGACAAAGGAATCTGGACATGGAAAACTTTACAATGCAAAAAAATAAGACAGAGGAAAAGTAGGAAAGGAGATTAGTAATGGAGAAGTTAAAGAAATAGAAACTGAGGTTATGGAATACCTGCAAAGTAAAGGATTTAGTGTAGAAAATCTAATTCAGAAAGCACCACAACAGGATAGAGTAATGGATATCCAAATTAAGGGGAAATCAGTGGAACAGGAAGCAATTGGTTAGGTGCCATATGAAGATAATTTGGAGCCTTCCACAGGAAACCAGTATAAACATTCACTTGAAGCTAGACAGCAAGGGAAGGAACAGGAAACTGTGGAAACTCTGATGCAGTCAATGTTGAGGAGTGATAGGCCAGTGAGATCCCATATGATATAGCAACGGACAGTGCAGGATAAAATTGATGAGACTGTGTCACAGGAAAATGATATAGAACCTTCTATAGAATGCCCGCAGGAATTGGAAAACAAGGGATATGCCCTCAGTTTGGAAAAAAATGAGCTAAGAGAAGAGTTGCTTGATTTAATAGACATGGACAGATATATCAAGATCAATGAAAGAAATAGACTGCAAAGGTTAATAAAACCCAGAAAGCCAGACATCTGATAAAACAAATGAACACAGTAATTAGGACTGTTCATAGAGATCCATGCGATATAACAGAAGTAAAAAGGATTTTTTCTGTGCAGCTAAATTAATAACTGATAAAGTTCTACCACAAGATCACAGAGTAGTGAGGGAAAGGAAGGTGAGAAATAGAATACCATTATGGGAATATCGAATAGAGAAAATTATAAAGCAACTAAGACAAGAAGTTTCACTGTTAGAAGACTATAGAAGAGGGAATAGATCAACAAAAATACTAAGAAACATAGATGTGATAAAAGCAATGAACAAAATTATAACAGACCAGGATCTATCATGTTCTATCGCAAATAAACTAAAAATTTCAGCACAGGCAGAAAAACTTAGAATATATGAAGATAAGTATAAAGGAAAAGTAATAAGTACAAAAAACGTAAAACAGCGGCAAGGCAGGAAGGATAAAGTATAAAATCTTTACTGACACAGATATCCAAAGTGCTTTTCGTCAAGCCCAATGCCTGACTTCTTCAAAGGAAATGACATAACAGTCAACATTCACATTAATATAGTTAAATAATTATTCAATTAACTCAAAGAGCAGTCTGCTACAATAAACATTAATCTACACTTAAACCAGACAAAGCACTTTATAAAGTCATATACATCACTAATATCAATACTTGAACAACAATGTCAATATACAATATAAAAAATAAAACATGTAAGCATAACACAAACTACTTTTGAAAAGTTTTTGTTATCTTTGAAGATTTTTTAGTTTTAAAAGACTAGCAATTGAACAGGTATCATTAATACCAGGATGGCAGTAAGCATATAATCTCACCTGCCATAGTAACTCTGTTTCCTCTAACTTTAAAGGTCTAGGGCCTCCCCTTTGCTCCATCGGAGTATGATCTATTGCAGTAAATCTAAAACTATGTTCAGGGTGTATCGCCACATGTTTAGCTAGAGCATTTTCCATTTTAAGATTTTTAATAGCATATATATGTTCATATATGCGATCTCTCAGCCTTCTCACAGTTTTCCCAATGTAGAAGGCCGGACATAATTTGCAGCTAGCCAAATATGTTACAAAAGATGAATTACAGTTTAATTTAAAACCTATTTTATATGTACAGTTCCTAATAGCAAAGTGTGTACCCTCCTCAACATGTTTACAATAGTTACAATTCTGGCATTTGTGCATACCACCATTCAACGCTAATCACGTTGCCTTTAGTTCTAGAATGTTTTTCATGTTCCTTCCCCTCCTATACACTACTTTGGGTTGAGATCCCACTTTCTTGTAAATACTCGGGTAAAGTTTAAACAATTCCTAATTCTTGAAAATAATGTCTCTGCATAGCGCACTATTTTGATTAAAAGTAGTAATAAATGTAGGTTTTGATAGCTCCTCATCCAGGGCCTCAAAAGATGTTTGATGTACAGAAAGTGTATTTACATCTCCGGATACATCAACATTAGTACCCAAATCACAATTCTCAGTGTAAAGGATACAGGGAGTATCAGGTCCATCAATAGAGATAGTGTTTTCACCCATTGTAGAATTCTCAAGGTTGTGATCAACAACTGGTAGTAATGGTACATATACTTTATGTTGTCTTTTTTCGACAACTTCCTGGATCAATTGATCAAGTAATTCAACAGGGTATCCTCTTACCATGAACATATTCCTTAGATTTAAAAATTCATCATTGAAGTCATAATCCAATGAAATCATTCTCGCAGCGCGTACCAGCTGGCCCTTAACAACTGATCTTTTTTGTGAGAATGGGTGACAGCTGGTAAAGTGCAAGAAGGTGTTTGAATATGTTTTCTTGCGGTGAATTATCGCAGTATAACAATTAAGGGTTAAATCTCTGTTCAACCATACATCTAAGTATGCAATATTTTCAGTGGAAAATGTGAATGTAAATTCTAAAAAATCTGTGCTTTGATTAAAGTATTGTAACATCATGGCAGCTTCACTTTCATTTATGCAAGCAAGTATAAAAATATCGTCAAGGAATCGCGTATATAATAAGAATCGTTCATAATAAAGGTTATCATCTGAGAAAACATAGTGTGACTCCCAGTAGGCCATGACCAAGTTAGCTATGCTACCACCACATGGGGATCCCATGGCGACACCTACTTTTTGTTTATAGAAGTCATCTCTAAATGTAAAAAAGTTATAAGTCAGAACCAAGTCTCCTAGTGTTGTTACCAGATCCAGTTCTCTATCTGGTGTGTTATGTTTCCTCAACATAAAGTTAACCCATTCCAAAGCTGTATCCTGAGGTATACTACTGTACAGGTCCTTTACGTCTATTGTAATAAAATTACTTTCTTTATTGAACTTGACCTTACTAATTGTCTCCAAATATGACCACGAGTCCTTACATATCTGTCTTTCCTTGCGTACATATTTCTGCAGGATGGAATCAACAACCTTCGCACAAGTATATGTGGGTGATCCCCTAATATCAACCAATAATCTTAACGGTGGATTATCGATACTCTTATGTATTTTTGGGATACCGAAGACGCATGAAAATTTAGGATAGGATGTAGTCAAAAAATCATGCGTCTTCAAATCAATTTTGTTTTCTATAAATAGGTCCTCAATATTGTCCTTAATAAGCTTGTAAGCCCTATTAACCTCAGATCTGGAGCTATAATCATACCTGTCAGTATTCAAAATGTTATACATCCGTTTCTCATAATCACTGGTGGTAAAAACCACCAGTCCACCCCCCTTGTCGGGTTTACAAAACCTTAAGTTCTGGGTTCGAAGAAATTCAATGAATTCCATTTCCACCTTAGACATATTGTTAGGACCATAGTTATGGAGCTTGTTGTTAGTCATATGTCTCAAATCCAGTTCACAACACCTCTCAAACGTTTCCAAAACTGGGTGCAGTGGAGGATTAAATGTACTGGAAGTATGTAATTGCTTAGAACCACCAGTATCTACATGGTCACCTAACAATATTTTAAAATTCAACTTTCTTACAAATAATTTTACATCTAGTATAGTGTTTACGGTGTTGATAAATTTCGTTGGTATAAAACTAAACCCTTTTGAAAATAAAGAAAGCATGTCACTATCAAATTTAACATCACTGAAGTTATACAAGTTAAAGTCTCCTGATATGTTTTTTACAATTTCAACAAGGGGTGAACAAGTACCATCCTCTATCATATTCAATTCTGAAATATTATTGTAAGTTTCCCCAACATCAATGTCATTAGTGTTTGATAAATCAGTATATGCAACCCAACCATGATTGTCCAAAGTCACTTCATATGAACATGGCTTATCAGTAACATAGTCCCAGACTACTTGTTGTTCCCCCACCTCGGTGCAAATCTCTGCTGGTAAGGATTCTTGTTCTTGGGTCTGGCACCTAAAAAAGAAGAAGAAGTGAACCCCTGGTTCATGTTATTAACATTATTGCCCATACGGTAATTACTACCACTCCTCAACCTCTGGCTCCATGGTGTACTAGTAGATTCACTTGTAACATTAAAATTGTCACAACGATCGTCACCATTAGGCCTAGTGTCACTTGCTCGTGTATGTCCAGCATCAAAGAATTGAGATGGTAGAGGGTCATTTTGGCTTGGTGGACTGTTATTGGTGTTAAAATAAAACAGCCCTTTCTTCCAAACCTGGCTGTTGGGCGGCTTAGGATAAGCCATCCCAGTCCTATAAGCCTCAGTATCCCTGCTTAGTTTTTTAACTTTTTGTTGATGCAGTTTAGACAAATGGTCATCTATACTGTCGAATGTCCGTTCGTATTCATACTTATATCTATTGAATTGAACATCAATAGATATAGAGTTGTTAAGAGTAATCATGTGTTGAGATAGTTCATCAATCCAACACGTATAATGCTTCACAAACAAGGCCAATAATTCAAGTCCTTGGTTGTTAAATAAATTTAATAATTCTGTGTGAAACACAGAATCAGCTTCTAATCCAGTAGGATAAGGTGAGCGTCTCAGTCCTTTAGGTACAATTTTCCGCACCAGACATTCGTTAAAATAAGCCACTTCAAGTTGCAGCTTTTTAAGTTTTAGTAAACACGCATCAAACACTTTCAGTTTTACAGAAATGCTCTCATTGTTCTGATCATTACTGTCATTCCCCACACATTCCTGATCTGTGTTGTTAAAACTAGTCGTATTTGTGGTTTCCGACAGGCAAAACTGATTGTTAAGCCACAATGGTTTAATAGCAATAGGTCTAATGTTATTGTTATTACCTTCTTTTGTTATTTATGAAGTGCTTTGTCTGGTTTAAGTGTAGATTAATGTTTATTGTAGCAGGCTGCTCTTTGAGTTAATTGAATAATTATTTAACTATATTAATGTGAATGTTGACTGTTATGTCATTTCCTTTGAAGAAGTCAGGCATTGGGCTTGACGAAAAGCGCTTTGGATATCTGTGTCAGTAAAGATTTTATACTTTATCCTTCCTGCCTTGCCGCTGTTTTACGTTTTTTGTACTTATTGGTCGTGTTTGCCGTGTGTTTTTCTATAAAGGAAAAGTGCAAAATAAGCAATTTATTGATGACCTAAAAAGGTTTTATAGAGAACTGGGAAATAAGGTAAAAGGAATTAAAAGACCGCCAAAAAAAAGAAGAAATAGATATATTTTTGAGAAGTATCTGTGAAGATCCTGTGCAACATAACAAAGATGCTAAATGTATAGAAGAAATAAAAGAAAGAATAAGAAGTTTAAAGGTACAGGATATGAAATGGGATGAAGTAACAGCTAGAGAAATTGAAACAAAGTTAAGAAAACCCCAGACCCAGATGCAGTACCTAACTTCTGGTTAAAAGTATTAGCATCTTTGCACGAAGATTTAGCCATGAGTGAGATCTATTTATATGCACACCCTGAGCAGACACCAACCTGGCTAACAACAGGAAAAACAATGCTCCTACTTAAGAGTGAACCCCCAAGCTAGCTTAAAATTATAGACCAATAACTTGCCTTCCGACAACGTATAAACTATACACAGGAATTTGATGCTGACAGAGTTTATACTCACTTAGAAGAAAACTCAATTATGGCAGTAGAACAAAAGGGCAATAAAAGAAAGTCATATGGAACAAAGGATCATTTGTTGTTGTTAAATAAAGTCATAGTGGAGAACTGTAAAAAGGGGAAGAATATAAGTACAGCATGTATTGACTACAAAAAAGCATTTGATAGTATCCATCATTCATGGATAAAAGAGTGCTTAAAAATGTATAAGATACATCCCACACTGATTGGCTACATTACAGTGACCATGAAACAGTGGCAGACCACTTTGCAATTAAACCACGATAAAGGACAAATTGTTATCCCAGGGATAAAAATTCAAAGGGGGATATTCCAGTGTGACTCTCTGTCACCGTTACTATTCTGCCTTGCCCTTAATCCATTAAGCTGTTTACTCAACAGCTTAGGCCATGGTTGTAATCTGGCTCCTAGAAAACAACAAAGTGTAAAGACTTCTCACCTCCTCTTTCTCAGTGGTTTAAAATTGTATAGCTCATCAGATGAGGAACTCAAAGCATCACTGCAAGTTGTCAAAACTTTTTCAGATGATATAAGAATGTCATTTGGTCTTGAAAAATGTTGTAAAAGCAACCTTTAAAGCAGGAAAACCTGCAACGCCAGGAAAACATCAGTTTGGGACAAGAATGTGATATAAAAGAACTTGAGCAAGAAGGAGTGTATAAATATTTGGGAATTGATGAAGGCTCAACAATAAAACACAAACAAATGTGAGTAAAACTCAATAAGGAATACTTCGGAAGACTTAAATTAATCCTGAAAACAGCACTGACATCTAGGATTAAAATCCAAGCTATAAACCAATTTGTTCTTCCTGTCCTAACTTACAGTTTTAAGTGATTGGCTGGCCCCAAAACGTGTCGGATAGATTGGATAGGAAAACAAGAAGGATGCTTCATGCCCACCAAATGATTTAGAAAAATCAGTGCATACCAAGATTATATATTCCCCGTTCCGAAGGAAGGATGGGCCTCCTTGAAATTGATTATGTGTATAGATCTGCAATTGTGGGACTCCACACATATCTGCTGACCTCACAAGACCCAAACATAGTGAACATTTTGAAGCATGAGGAGAATAAATCTAAGATGACTTCTCTGCTTAATTTAGCAGAAGCATATCAGCATCAAGCAGGAATGGAAGTCAAACCAGAAGTAGATAAAAATCAGGCAGCAACTGAATGTGCCAAAAAACAAAAGAAAGAATATAAGGTGAAGGACCCGATGAGAAGATAAGAAATGTGGAAAAAGCATAAATATAGTTGCAAGTAGCGAACTTCTGGAAGAACCTCATGTTGATCACGAATGAACACAGGAATGGATAAGAAGAGATGAATTCAAAGCAAGAGATGAAAGATTAATATTGGTGGCCCAAGATAGTGGGCTGTGTACACGTTGGTTTATAAAGTCCATTGAACATGTGGGAGAAACAGACAAATGTAGGTTTTGTAAAACCAATTTGGAAATAGTCGCACACCTTGTTGCTGGTTGAGACATACTAATGGCAGAAGGAATGTATACTGAAAGGTATAATAATGTGGCGAGAATGTTGCACTGGGGATTGTGCAAACATTATGGTATTGAAGTAGCTGAAAAACACTGGAAACATGAGCCACAACACATCATAGAAAATTATAAAGTTTATATCACATGGGATCACCCATTACCAACAGTTCAAAAGATTGACGCTAGAAAACTGGATATAGTGGTCCAAGAAAAGAAGACAAAAGTAGCATTGATCACTGAAATCACCACACCCAGTGACTATAGTGTCTTGTGTACAGGGAGAGAATAAAATACCAGGATCTGCAGGCAGAAACGAGAGCAATGTGGAAGAAAGATACCCAGACAGTTCCAATAGTAGTAGGAGCAATGGGTCTTATAAAAAAGAATTTACAATCATATTTAGATATGTTACCAATCCATGTAACCCCATACAAATTGCAGAAGGAGTCATTGCTGGGCACATTGCGGGTGCTGTGAAGAGCACTTTTGGCTGATATCAAAGTCTGAAACAATACTAATTTCATGAACTTTAATCGTACTTTGACTTAAGAATGCGGTCCATTCCTGTCATGGTATTAGAAACCCAAAAGATTTGGAGAAATTAGAAGAACCTGATTTGATATCTATAGACTACAAAAAAAGCATTTGATAGTATCCCACATTCATGGGTAAAAGATTGCTTAAAAATGTATAAGATACATCCTACACTGGTTGACTATGTTACAGTGACCATGAAACAATGCCAGACCACTTTGCAATTAAACCATTATAAAGGACAAATTACTATCCCAGGGATAAAAATTCAAAGGGGAATATTCCAGGATGACTCTCTGTCACCGTTGCTGTCTGCCTTGCCCTTAACCCATTAAACTGTTTACTAAACAGATTAGGCCATGGCTATAATTTGGGTCCTAGAAAACAGTCTAAAGACTTCTCATCTTCTATTTGTCGATGATTTAAAACTATATAGCTCATCAGATGAGGAACTGAAAGCACAGCTGCAGGTTGTCAAAACTTTTTCAGATGATATCAGAATGTCATTTGGCCTTGATAAATGTGCAAAAGCAACCTTTGAAGCCAGAATACTGCAGCACCAGGAAAACATCAGTTTGGGACAACAATGTGATATAAAAGAATTTGAGCAAGAGGAAGTGTATAAATACTTGGGAAATGATGAAGGATCAGCAATAAAACAGGAACAAATGCAAGTAAAAGTTAGTAAAGAATATTTTAGAAGACTTAAATTAATCTTGAAAACAGCATTGACATCTAGGAACAAAATCCAAGCTATAAACCAATTTGCTCTTCCTGTCCTAGCTTACAGTTTTGAAGTGGTTGATTGGCCCCATAACATGTTGGATAGATTAGATATTAAAACAAGAAGGATGCTTCATCCTCACCAAATGATCTATAAAAATCAGTGCATACCAAGTTTATATATTCCCCTTTCCAAAGGAGGGATGGGCCTCCTTGAAATTGATTACATGTACAGATCTGCAATCATGGGACTCCACACATATCTACTGACCTCACAAGATCCAAATGTAGTGAACGTTTTGAAACATGACGAGAATAAATCTAAGATGACTTCCCTGATTAATCTAGCAGAAGCATATCAACGTCAAACAGGAATGGAAATCAAACCAGAAGTAAATAAAAATCAGGCAGCAACTGAATGTGCCAAAAAATAAAAGGACTATACGGTGAAGGACCAGATGAGAAGGTAAAAATGTGTAAAATGCATAAATATAGTTGCAAGTATAGAAAACCTCTGGAAGAACCTCATGTTGATCAGGAACGAACGCAGGAATGGTTAAGGAGAGATGAATTCAAACCAAGAAATGAAAGGTTAATATTGCCGGCTCAAGATAGTGGGCTACATACATGCTGGTTTACAAATTCCATTGAACATGTGGGAGAAACAGACAAATGTAGGTTTTGTAAAACCAAACTGGAAACAGTCACACAACTAGTTGCTGGTTGCAACATATTAATGGCAGAAGGACTGAATACTGAAAGGAACAATAATGTGGCAAGACTGTTGCACTGGGGATTGTGCAAACATTATGGTTTTGAAGTGGCTGAAAAGCACTGGAAACATGAGCCACAAAGCATCATAAAAAATGATGGTGTACATCACATGGGATCACCCATTATCAATAATTCAAAAGATAGATGCTAGAAAACTGGATACAGTGGTCCAGGAAAAGAAGACAAAAGTAGCAGTGATCATTGAAATTGCCACAAACACTGACTAAAGTGTGTTGTGCACAGAGAGCCATAAAGTTATAAAATATCAGCATCTGCAAGCAGAAACAAGAGCAATGTGGAAGAAAGATACCCAAATAGTTCCAATAGTAGTAGGAGCAATGGGTCTTATAAAAAAAGTGTCTAAAATCTTATTTAGATATGCTGCCAATACATGTAACTCTGTACAAACTGCAGAAGGATTCATTACTGGGCATATTGCGGGTGCTGCAAAGAGCACTTTTGGCTGACATCAAGGAGTGAAACAATACTAATTTCATAAACTTTAATCGCACTTGGACTTAGGAATGGGGTCCATTCCCATCATGGTATAAAAACCCAAGGGATTTGGAGAAATTAAAAAAGAGAGAGCCTATGACCAGAGTAGCTCTACTTAATTAACTTATAAACGTACAATACTAACAAGCCTTAACTGGAACCAAACTGTTGATGCTGTATACACAGTGTATTTTTATTTGGGGGGAGGGGGGTTTAAAATCAATGTGGATTTCAGCAAACAGAGTTACACACACCTGTTTAATCAAATGAGACTGATGAAGGCAAATTTACCATTTATTTTACCTAAAGGACATGTGCCCTAGGAGCAAGTTATAATACTTAGATTGTGCTGAGGTAAAGCTTCACCATAGGGTTGTAAGGATTTGCCCCCACTCCATTACCCTTGTTTTAACCATTTGATAAAATAGGTGCACATAATTATATTTCTGTAAAATCTGCAACACTTTCATAAATAATATGCCATATATGTATGCAACCAATCATCATCTTCTTTTGGCTGTTCCCATTAGGGGTCGCCACAGCGGATCACCTGTTTCCATTTCTTCCTGTCCTCTGCATCTTGCTCTGTCACACCAACCACCTGCATGTCCTCTCTCACCACATCCATAAACCTTATCTTAGGCCTTCCTCTTTTCCTGTTACCTGGTAGCTTCATCCTTAGCATCTTTTTCCCAATATACTCCGCATCCCTTCTCAGCACATGTCCAAACCAATGTAATCTTGCCTCTCTGGCTTTGTCTCCAAACCTTCCAACCTGGGCTGACCCTCTAATATACTTATTCCTAATCCTGTCCACCCTCGTCACACCCAGTGCAAATGTTAACATCTTTAACTCTGCCACATCCAGCTCAAACGCCTGCCTTTTTGTCAATGCCACTGTCTCCAACCCATATAACATAGCTGGTCTCATTACCCTCTTGTAGACCTTCCCTTTCACTCTTACAGGTACTCATCTGTCACAAATCACTCCTGACACTATTCTCCACCCACTCCATCCTGCCTGTACTCTCTTCTTCACCTCTCTTCCACACTCACCGTTACTCTGAACTATTGACCCCAAGTATTTAAACTCATACACCTTCGCCACCTCTACTCCTTGCATCCTCACCATTTCTCTATCCTCCCTCTCATTCACACACATATATTCTGTCTTAGTCCTGCTGACCTTCATTCCTCTTCTCTCTAGAGCATATCTCCATCTCTCCAGGGTCTCCTCCACCTGTTCCCTACTCTCACTACAGATCACAATGTCATCTGCAAACATCATAGTCCATGGGGACTCCTGTCTGATCTCGTCTGTCAACCTGTCCATCACCATTGCAAATAAGAAAGGGCTCAGAGCTGACCCTTGATGTAACCCCACCTCCTCCTTAAACGCATCCGTCACTTCCACCGCAGACCTCACCGCTGTGACAGTACCCTCGTACATATCCTGTACCACTCTTACATACTTCTCTGACACTCCTGACTTCCTCATACAATACCACAACTCCTCTCTAGGCACCCTGTCATATGCTTTCTCCAAGTCTACAAACACAATGCAACTCCTTCTGACATTCTCTGTACTTCTCCATCAACACTCTCAGAGCAAACATCGCATCTGTAGTGCTCTTTCCCGGCATGAAACCATACTGCTGTTCACTAATCATCACATCCCTTCTTAACCTAGCTTCCACTACTCTTTCCCATAACTTCATGCTGTGACTGATCAATTTAATCCCTCTATAGTTACTACAGCTCTGTACATCACCCTTATTCTTAAAAATCGGTACCAAAACACTTTTTCTCCATTCCTCAGGCATCCTCTCACTTTACAAGATTTCATTAAACAATCTGGTTAAAAACTCCACTGCCATTTCACCTAAACACCTCCATGCTTCCACAGGTATGTCATCTGGGCCAACAGCCTTTCCATTCTTCATTCTTTTCATAGCTATCCTTACTTCCTCCTTGCTAATCCATTGTACGTCATGATTCACTATCCCTACATCATCCAACCTTCTCTCCCTCTCATTCTCTTCATTCATCAACCCCTCAAAGTACTCTTTCCATCTCCTCAACACACTCTCCTCGCTTGTGAGTATGTTTCCCTCATTATCCTTTATCACCTTTACCTGTTGCACATCTTTCCTAGCTTGGTCCCTCTGTCTAGCCAATCGGTACAGGTCCTTTTCTCCCTCCTTAGTGTCCAACCTTTCATACAACTCTTCATATGCCTTATCCTTAGCCTTCGCCACCTCTCTCTTTGCCATGTACCTCATCTCCTTATACTCCTGTCTACTTTCTTCATCTCTCTGACAATCTCACTTCTTCTTTGCCAACCTCTTTGCCTGTATACTCTTCTGTACTTCCTCATTCCACCACCATGTCTCCTTGTTGTCCTTCCTCTGTCCCGATGTGATACCAAGCACGTTTCTAGCCGTCTCCCTTACTAGCTCTGCTGTAGTTACCCAGCTATTTGGTAACTCTTCACTATGCGACCAATGCATATGCATATTTATTGACCATAATGTTCATGGGAGAAATATGGTACAAGAACATTTATTGTACTTTTAACATGCTATATAGTCTGCCTTGATATGAATATTTGATTGCACTAACATTAATTTAACAGTCTTGTCTAAGCTTGTATCTCTCTCTCATTTGATTACCTTATTTTAAATTTTGATTTAATTCTGTATTATTTGTAGTGTATAATTACATAATTCTGAAAAGTTTATATGTATCTTAGCTTAAGTTATAAATTTAATAGCTAATATGTTTCTCCCTGGTGCTCTGCTGAAAATGGACTGTTGCTCTGTTGTACTCTCCATGTCAATAAATACAAACAAAGGATGAACATCATAAAAGCCATTTCATGATGATCTGGCTTTTGTTGGTCAATGATCTGTCATGGGCTAACCTAGAATATAAGGCAGAACTCTGTGATAGCTCTTGACATACCCTTTCTTCTGAACTATAGTATTATGTTTCTTTTCTGTTGTGCGTGTCCCAAACAGTATGTTTCTTCCATGCTGAGTGTGTATGAATGCATAAAACAATGAAGAAGGGATCCTTCTATCTATCCATTTTGTTAGCTACATTCATGCATTTCAAGATCACAAAATCTAGAGTTTGTCTTGTCATGTAACAGGCACAACAAATAGACCAACCTAGGATAGAATAAGAACTCATTATATGGCTCACACACACTCACATGCTCACCTGTGGACAATGTTGCATCACTAGTCAACCTGCCTTCTTGTCTTTGAAATGTGGCAGGATGCTGAGAATCCTACTAGTTTAGACACTTAGATAAATGAAAGATTTTCACTAAATCTGTTTTCCTGAAACAATTTCTTAATGTGTAGGACTTCCTTCCTACACTTTCCTGTATTGGGAGAAGTGCATGCAACCATATAATAAATATAACCTACTCTTTGGTAACATGTTAGCTAGCCATTCTGGCAGTATTTCCATGGGGGGTGGGAGACAAGGGTATAGCTAGGCATATTCTTTGTACTCTACTGAGTACATTTTTTTTTCTGAGCATATCATCAGCTTGACTTTTTATTCAGGTCATATGTCTACAATGATTCTACAAATGAATGCCTTTAGCAACTAATGCAATATTGCTAATCTAAAAACAATATTTTTAATATTTTAGGGTGAACAGCTGAAAGTGTTACTTGCATTTATTACATGTTGGGGTAGCATTTTGAGAGATGTGTCCATTTTTAGAAATAGGTGGCCAAGTGGGGTAGCACTAAGAGTTTGTGAGTACAAAATTAAATTTGCTTGCTACACCCGTGATGGGGGACAGGCCAATATGGAAAAACAGATTGTGGATATCATGTTTCATTGAATTGTGCTTCAATCTTTCATCGTACTTTCAGTTAGTAATTGTGATAGCAGCCTTTTTGTCTTTTCCATATTTTGCTTGACTGAACTTTCACATCCTGAATGTTTTAAAATTTCTTATTATTGAAGAAAATAAGCTTTGAGGCTAGACTAAATTAAATAGTTCATCTTTCTTTATAGAGATGGATAATGCAAAAGCTTCTGGACATTCTGATGGATAATGCAAAAGCTTCTGGGCATTCCGATGTATAATACTGAGCAATAAATTAACTGTGAAGATTTAATATGATTTATAAACCTAGTTTGTCAGTTTTTACTATACTGACCCAGACTCTTTAGTCCAGCAACCTCTTCAAAGTTCTCAGAAAGGCAGCTGTTGATTCCTTGATCCGCATTAAAATTATGCATGTATCTCAGAAGTTAATTAGGTATTTTGCATCATCAGTAATAATAAGTAGCATCTTAGTCACTATGGTGTTAGAACTGTGAGTAGCAATATTAAAACACACCTAAAAGTTTTTTTTTTTTTTAGAACAAAAATCCCAGAGGAAAATATACAATAAACGGTAGTTCTAATTATACTACTACTACAAAAAAGTTTTTGTATTTCTGTAGTCTTATATAATGAAAGAAGAAAATAATAACCTCGTAGCAATTGCTGAAGCTTGGGACACATTAGACCATCTATTTCCTGGATATGTGAAATTAGAGTGTTTAAGGGTAAATAAGAGTGGAGGATGCATACTACTGCTATTCATGAATCCCTAATTTCAAATACAGTGCCTGTTAATTATTTCATAGGTAGGTACTAGGCTATCTGCCCAAAGGCATTTATAAGCCTAGCCAGAATGTGTTGGCTTTCGCCGCCCCCTTAGATTAGTTCCCTGTGCCTCTGTCCAGCAGAGCCATTGAAGTGATCCCCGGGGTAAACTTTCTGTTTCCCAAACACTCGTCAAGGTTTCTCTTGAAGAGGGTTAGTGAGGAGCTCTGTCTAATGTAGATTGGAATCTTGTTCCAGAGCATGGAAGTCCGTGGGACAGGAATCTATCCCACCAGAACGTCCTATTTATTGTTGTGGTGTGGTTTAGATCCCTAGAGCGTGTGGCTTGAGGCATTATGGTTTTCTTTAGATGGAGCATGTCCATCAATTCTGGGTTGGACATGGCCTTGTATGTCAGGCAGAGATCACCTCTGAGTAGGCGGTATGCAACTGAGTACAGCTGGAGTTTCTTCATTCGAGCTGCTTAGGGCATCTGTTTGAGGCCAGTGATCCTCTTGGTGAGGTACTTTTGTGGTCTTTCCAGCTGTTGCAGGTGTCTTGTAAGGTATATCCCAAATAGGGTGTTTTACTCTATGATGGGTCTGATGAGTGATGTGTAGAGGGGCCCAATGACCTCTTTTGATCTGGATGCAAACCCTTTGAGGATTAGGTGGGCCACATAGAAGGATTTTCTAACTACTTTGGCAATGTAATTATCAAAGGAGAGGTTACTATCTACTTGGGTCCCCAGATCCTTTATTACATCTTCCGTATTTAGGGGGCTACCACCTATGTGGTAGTTTGTGGGTACTTTGTTTTTTCCAAAGGGGATGACTATGCACTTTTTGGCATTTAGCTTGAGGCCATGGTTTTGGCACCAGGTATCTGTCTCAGTGAGACCCTTTTGGAGGATGTCTGTGTCCGCTGGAGAGTCAGTTATAGCCCCTAGTTTGCAGTCTTCTGTGAACTTGGTCAGCCATAGTACTTCTGTGCTTGCCTGTACCTCTGAGAAGTATATGCCGAACAGGAGGGGTCCTAGGACTGAGCCCTGGGGAATGCCACTTGTAACCGGTTTAGAGTCAGACCTAGCTCCTGCAACTCTTACCATGTGGGTTCTGTCCATGAGCCAGTTGGCAACCCATCTCATGATGTAGGGGCTTATGTTCAGGCTGGTAACCTTGTCTATAATACCTGAATGGGGAATGGTGTTGAAGGATTTTGCGAGGTCTAGGTAGGCTGTGTGTACCACCTTTCCCTTGTCTGTAGCCTTGGTAACTGTCTCAAAGAAGTTCTCCAGGTTTAGGAGGCCTGATCTGCCCTTAAAAAAGCTGAACTGGGTAGGGTCCAGTGTTTGGAGGTTCCCAATATCTCTCTTTATGAGATCCATGATGATGCACTCCATAGCCTTGCAGACCAAGCTAGTCAGGTTTATAGGGCGATAGTTCCTGGGGTCTGTTGTGGCTCCACCTTTGTGGAGTGGAATAACCGTTACTGTGCACTACTCTGTGGACATGTAGCCAGTGGAGAGGCTGAGTTGAACAGTGTGTTTAAGTGAGGGGTTAGTTCATATTTGAGCTCGTGTAGGACGCAGCCTGGGACACCGTCTGGTCCCACTGATGCTGTGTTTTTGGCTTTGGAGAGAGCTGTTTTAACCTGAGTGTCTGTGATTTCAGGGCACTACATTCTTCTGGTATGGTTATGGGCCCTTTTGGGATGTGGATATCCAGAGTGATTAGTTTATGGACAGATCTAACCAGCGAGAGGTTGACCTCGGGTGTGGAACACCGGTCGCCCATGTTGGTGACCAGGTCCAATATGTTGTCACCTCTGGAGGGGGTGTTGACCAGTTGATCCAGGGCATTTGAGTTTATAAATTCTAGGAAATGTTGGGCAAGGGAGTTAATACTTGAATAGTTCTCCCAGTTAATGTTTGGGTAATTGAAATCACCCAATATCAGGGTGTTTGGTAGGACCTTTATGTTTCCAGAAATGCAGAATGCGGGTCCTGGGACATGGTGGGTGATGTGTAGCAAGATACAATTTGAATTGCAGTTTTGCCCATTGTTAGTTGCATGTGGATGATCTCTGAAGCATCATGCTGTGCCACTAACCTGGAAGTGTGGGTAACTTTGATGAATATGGATACACCCCCGCCTTTTGTATTTCGGTCCGGGTTTTGTGGCTGAAATGTATGGTATGAGTTATAGCCTGGTAGTGCTGGGGTGCTCTTTGGAGCCTTAAACCAGGTTTCTATTACTGCACATATATTGCTTTTCTCCATACTGAGGAGTACCTCGAGTGCATGCATTTTGAGGTTTAGACTTCTGGCATTGAGTAGCATTGCCCTCTGTTTTTTGTTACTTGTGCTATTTATGGTGGTGGGTTTGTCTTTTGAGCCTTGCCTAAAAAAGGCACTATGGGGGGTGGCCTAATGGTGACAGGTGCAAGCCATCTCTGACGAAGCAGCGTGGCTTATCAAGCATGTCATCCTAGGCTGACAGACACTGGATCCCATATGAATGACACCAGAAGCTTAGCCAATTGTTGAAATTGATAATTTTTTCTTTATACCATGGTATCATTCTTGGTGAGGGCAGGATGCTACTCAGGGTCAGGGTCATACCGGCCTGGGCTACGTGATCAGAGAGCTCCTCCAAGTCTCTTTTCATGTAGTCCAGGGAGGTATGGCTCAGGTCATTCACACCAACATGGACAATGACAGAGTCGTATTTGTACTTGTTCTGGAGTGACCTGAGTGCTTGTGTTATGTGGGGGGTCCTGGCACTCGACAAGCAGCTAACAGTAACCTTCTCCTTGTTCAGCCTAGTGAGTGGGACGTCAGTGTGCCTGACTATAGAGTCACCTATTACTAGTGTGTTGGGTGTGTTATTTTGCCTTAAGGGCTGTGATTGCGTGGCACACTGGTTTTATGAAATATGTGTTTCATGGTTTGTGTTGGGGGTGGAGGTTGTTCGGATGTCTGCTTTGGAGGTCTCTGTTACTTTTGCAGATTTTTATTTAGAGCCTCCGAGTATGTTTTTGTGTATTTATGTGTGTGTTTTGTTGGTGCTGGTTTCATAGGTCTTTATGAGACAGGTGGTGTGATGCCAGTAATTCCCTTCTCCTCTTGACTGTCTGGTCCAGTCTTGAGTTGAGAGAGCTTAGCTAACAGTTTGGCTGTATAATTGTATCTCTCGCATGTATTAGTGTTTGGTGGTAGGAGGAGAGGGGTGTCTGTCTACATGAGGCAGTTGTAACATTGCCTCAAAATGCCCAGATTCCCCAGTTGGACCAGAGAGTATACCTGAAACTGCCCTTTGGACATACCTGGATAGGTACAGTGAACTGTTTTACTGATTGGCTGGTAAGGTCGAATAGGGAACCTTGGCCTTCTTTACAGTATAGGGTGGTCTAGTGCTAAGGTGTATTAGTGCTTGCTATGAGTTTTGAGCAAGTGCCAGGCTGAGAAGTGAATGGTTTGAGTGCTTAAGTTGAAAGTTTGTCTAGTTCTGAGAGAAAAATTGAAGAGTAGACTTTCTGGAGCCGGGAATAGTTATACCCTAGCTATCTGGCATTGCCCAGTGCGCAAAACAGTGCAAATGCGGGTTTTATAGCAGGGAAATGAAAGAGATAGAAATTAGCCCAAAATGGCCAATAAACTTCTAATTTCTGGGCTGAAACCACTCCTTCAGGGGCAGGTAGGCTGCTCAAAGCTCCCCTTTCTCACAGGTGAACAGAGAAACTTCCTGCTATCCAAGTAAGGTATGGGCAAACACAGAAACTTGTAACACAGCCCTGAATTCAGCACTAATCTAAAAACTGGACTATACTAGCGTAGAAAGGTGGGAAAACAAGTATATATATATATTTTTTTTCAGAAAATAAAGCAGATACAGTCAAAAAAACACTTTAAATGCACAGAAATAGCTATCACACTTGAGTGTGTAGCCTACAACAGTTAAACAGGTAATTTAAACACAAAAAAGCATTGTTAAAGTGCAGGCACAATATGTAGCTGAAACAAGCTGCTTTTTAAATCACAGAAACTCTAAAAAAATGGCATTTTAGGTGCAATTAGCTAAAGACAGCAAGAAAATGCAGAAAAATGATACTTAATCACTCCAAAGTCTCTATTTTTTCTCTCTGCTGCTGTAGAACTCTGCAGGGCACCAGGCAGGAGCTTGCTGAGCTGTATACAAGCGCAAAAACCTCACAAATGCGGGTTTTATAGCAGGGAAATGAAAGAGATAGAAATTAGCCCAAAATGGCCAATAAACTGCTAATTTAGAAACCATTGTGGTTCTTCATTAGGTGACAGTATGAGTCACTTACAGGAAGCTGTTAATGGCTACATTTTCCCATTATAGGTACATAGGAGGTTACTAACCTAATAGCCCTGGGGCCTTTACAAGCCTAGCCATGCAAAAACTTGAATACCCTTATTGACCAAGTTTAGACATTCATTGTTAGCAGAGTGATACTGTGATCAGTACCAACTGCCTCTGTCCATGAGGGACATAGGTGCCACCTCTGGGATGAATTTACAGTCATCCATCCAGTTGTCAGGGTTGCGTTTGAATAGGGTCATTGAGGTGCTCTGCTTGACATGGAGTGGGAGCTTATTCCAGAGGAGTGGTAATCACTGCGAGATATATCCATCTCTCCAGCAGATTCTGTTGATGTCACAGTATAGGATGAGCTCTCTGGAGCGAGTTTTTCTTGTCCGATTTGATTTGCAGATTTCTAGCAATTCCATTAGGGTAGAGTCTGAGACTGCTGTGCAGGCCAAGCACAGGTCGCCTTTCAGTTACCTGTATGATACAGAGTACAGTGACAGGGTTTTTAGTCTTTCAAAATATGTCATGTTTTGGAGGCCCTGGATTCTCTTAGTAAGAAACCTCTCCAGTTTCTCTAGTTGCTGCAGGTGTCTGATGAGGTACATACAGAAGGGAGTATTGTACTCAATTAGTGGTCTGATAAGGGTTGAGTACAATGGAACTATAACCTCCTTGGTATTGGATGAAATGCCATTTACAATGCACACTTGACCCATCATAATGCAGTAAGAAAGAAGTAATCTTAACCCAGGAAATGAGGAAAAAACATCCTCGAAGAGTGCCATAGAGTTCCACCTTCAGCATTAATGGCAACAGCTAAATTCCTGCTGAATCATTCAATAAATAAGCAGGTGTGAGCAATGATGTGATGACCTGGAGCCGTGAAGCAGAGGGCAGCAGTTAAGAAGGTCCCAACTGGTTTCTGCTCCAGACCATTAATGGGTACAAGAGTTAACGATACATCATTCAAGCAACAATCAGTGGGTTACTCTGTGAGCTTTGCTCGATGCTGAAAAACAGGCAAAAGATCCACTAAGTGTACAGACCAAATAACTCGCCATTTAATAGGCCTAGGAACTGGGACTGAAGCAACACAGAGTAAGATATTAATGAAGGGGAAATGCTACCTCAAAAAATCAAGAACTAATTTATACAGCAAATATATTTCTAAAAATATTTTTTGAAGACACCAGTGTAGCTATAACCTCCTTGGTCTTGGATGTAGTGCCATTATTTATGAGATGCACAGTGTAAAATTATTTTCTTACCACTATGGACACATGATGATTGAAGTTTAAATTGCTATCAACCTGTATTCACAAGTCTCACACCACTGAGTTTGTGCTTAGAGGGGATCTATCTATATCATAATTAGCAGTGGCTTCTTTTCCAAAGGGGATAATCAGGCAGTTTTTTGCATTAAGTTTTAGTCCATGTGTTTTGCACCAATCATTTGTCTGCGTCAACCCTTTCTGTAATATGTTAACATCATTGGTGGACTCTGTGATGCCCCCTGTTTACAGTTATCTGCAAACTTGGTAAGCTACAGGCCATCGCCTAGACTTCTGAGAAATAGATGCCAAACAGCAGAAGGCTCAGCACAGATCCTTGTGGTACTCCACTGGTAACTGGTCTACTGGTGGAGGTGGACTCCCCAACTTTGGCAGTGTGCATTCTGTCGGTGAGCCAGTTTGCTACTCATCTAGTAATGTACGGGTCAATTCGCAAGTAAATACGAACCACTAGGAAAGAAAACCTCAGTGCCACCAAGTTTATTGAAGGTTAAGCGCTTTCATCTGCATAACACCAGACTTCATCAGAACAAATTACATACAAAAATACTCCCCTTAAATACACTCCTTAAAAACTCACTAATTAGTTACAATTAAAAACAATTAATTATAATTATTATCAATTAATGTACGGGTTGATCCCAAGCTGGGAGAGCTTCTCCACGATACCCGAATGTGGGATTGTGTTAAAAGCCTTGGCTAAATCAGCATAGGTGGTATGTACCATTTTACCCTCATCTAGGGCTTTGATGACATTCTCAAAGAAGTCCACCAGGTTTAATAAGCAAGATCTACCCTTGATGAAGCCAAACTGGGTAGGGTCAAGTGCTGAAGGTTGCCTATGCCCTTGTGGATAAGGTCCATGATGAGTCTTTCCATGGCCTTGCAGATAAGACTGGTTAGGATTATGGGCTGATAGTTGTCAGGGTCAGTTGATGGATCTACTTTGTGCAAGGGGATTATTGTTGCTGTTTTCCATTCTGTGTTTTGGCCTTGGAGAACACTTGTATGACCTGTTCTTTGGAGATGTGCTGTAGAGTGTTGGGAATGATTTGGGATATGTCAGCTGGGGACAAGGGGATGAAGCTATCACCAAATATCAAGAGCTAATTTATACAGCTAGCAGGTTGACAATTTCCTCAGGCTCAGTGTGAGTGGCAGCATTTACTATAAGTTCTGCACACAGCTGGGCAATCCCTTAGGTTACAGACATAGCTAAAGAATGCCTTGTGATTGTCTTTAGCTAGAGATGCTAATTTAGACTCGTAGCTAGCTTTAGATGACTTAACAAGAGATCTGATTTGCTTGTTCAAGCTATAGAGGGTATTCTTCCTCTGTCCAGTTAGTTCCCTCCTGTTCTTAGGTATCAGTTTCTTTCATTTGTTTTATAACTTATTTATACTTACCACCAGGGTGGCTTGTTCTATTGGGAAGATCTGGTTTTATTCCTGTTAGGTACAGCTGAGTCAATGCATTTGTTTCAGTGGCTATATAGGGCATTTATGTATTCCTCGACATTGCTGTCTATGTTGGTAGGGGCTTCAAAACTTTTTATACCATTACTTAGTAGACAATAGTTTGCTCTGGAGAAATTTTTCAGGCTTTTTTACACCTGTGGAGTGTTGACCTTAGTAGGGAGGGCAACACACAGGGGGTATTGCAGTGACCCCATGTTAGTGAGAACTAGGTCCAGGACATTTGAGCCCCTTATGGGGGTCTGGACCAACTATTCCAGGGCATTTGAATTAACAAAGTCCAGGAACCTCATATCAATTGTGCTTGTGCTCGAGTAGGTCTCCCAGTTGATGGAGGTATAGTTGAAAAACCTCATGACCAGGGTGTTTGGCTACATGTTGAGTGACTTCAGCAAGTCCAGGTAGGAGGTGTGCTTCTCCTGGTTGATGTTGGGGGTCCTGTAGCTAGCGATGATATGGAAGGGTGTTTATCCTGTAGTTAATTGGAACTGGATTAGCTCCAGAGAATCACACAGTTTCACCAATCTTGAGGTGTATTTAGATTTGATGAATATGGATACACCTCCACCTTTGGTTCTGGGATCAGAATGTGTGAAACACATTGTAAGCTTGTACGGCCAAGGTACATTCAGTGGCCTTGAACCAACTCTCTGTGACTTTACAAATGTCAGCATCTTCCAAGGTGAGGTGTACTTCCAGAGAGTGTAGTTTAGTGTTTAAGCTCCTAGCATTAAGCAGCATGACCTTGAGTGTTTTTAGTGGGTTTCTTTACATCAGAAATTTTGTTGTTTGGATATTGCCTAAAAAAGGCACTATGGAGCAGGCAAGTGTCTTTGCCAGTATTCTAAAGCCTTGAAGTGACAGGTGAAGGCCATCTCCAGCAAAGCAGCATGGACTATCGACCATGTCTTCCTAGGTAGATAGATACTGGATACCCCTGAAGTGACACCAGAAGCTAAGCCAATTACTGAAATCAATTATTTTTTGTCTGTATTGTGGGATCATCTTTGGTGAAGGTAGAATGCTGCTTAAGGCATGGCGCATACCTACCTGGGACACATAATCTGAGAATTTGGTTATCTCTCTCTCTCTCTCCATATAGTCCAGGGAAACAATTATACAATATAAACTTGTGATTCCGATTGATAATCTGAATTATTCCAGGGTTAACTGGGATGTTTAATGTTTATAGTTCTACTTGTAACTGTAAGCAAGAAATATTAAATGTAATTAGTATGCTTAGTTTTATTAGGGCAGCCACGGTGGTGCAGCGGTTAGTGTTGCCACCTCACAGCAAGAGGTTCTCCGGTTTGATCCTCAGCTGGGGTGCCTTCTGTGCGGAGTCTGCATGTCCTCCCTGTGGTTGCTTGGGTTTCCTCCCATATCCCAAAGACATGCTGTAGGTGGATTGGGCACTCTAAATTGGCCCTAGGTGTGAGTGTGTGCATGTGTGTGCCTTCTGTGGAAGGTTGGGTGCTGGGCTGGCAACTCTACACTGTAAAACTCCACTGCCAATCATGAGCGGACAGGTGATCCGCTGTGGCGATCCCTAACCGGGAAAAACCAAAAGAAGAAGTAGTATGCTTAATTTTATTCAGTCAGTAAAAGAAAATATCAGGAAGAAATAATATTTGGGACGTTATTGTAACAAATTGTGAGAAGTTAGTCAATTATATCAATAATGGACCTCCTATGGGTAATTCTGACCTTAATTCATTGAATTTCAACATACTAACTTTCAATATTAAACCTCCTGTGACCAAGAAAAAATATGATTTTAGAATAATAAATTATGAAATTCTTAATTCACTACAGTATACAAACTGGTTGGATGAGACCATAACTACATAAGATGATGGATATAAGCTTGAAAAAACTAAAAGGCTATGTAGAAGCTACTCCTTCTGAGAAAACTCAGCTTAAAAACCACTACATTCCCTTATTGGTAGCGTAGGCATTTAATTGCATTATACAATAAGAAAAAAATATTGTACCATAGTGTTTGGTATTAGTTCTTTTCTTATTCAGTTTAGTGTTCTCCAACAGTCTGATCAACAAATTATGCTAGATCAGGAAGTATGTCAATGACTGCAATGTTTGTGTCATTAATGGGTTTTAACACAATCTGTCAGACTGAACAATGAAAACGTGACTTTGCTTTAGCCAAAATAAATGCCAATTTTGGCAACTGAATAATAAAACAGCATTTAATTTTGGATGATTCTACCCTTGCGGAACTGCATTAATATGAAGACTTAGGGCTCTGGATAACCTCAAAATTTTAATTTGAATGTCATGAAAAATGTATAGGAAGTAGAGCTTTGGTACACTTGGGATTTATGTTTACACCTATATCCTTGAGAGATAAATATAATTTCACAGTAGTCTACAGCACCTGTGTAAGACCTATTTTGGAGTATAGTAACCCAATTTGTGTTTATACCAGAAGTCAACTTAACAAAACTGAATCTGTTGAAAGAACTTTTATGAAACAAATACAAGCTATTAAAGAATTAGGACATTGAAACGTATATTAAAAAATAAACCAATTATCTCTTCATTACAGATATTTTGTCAAAGCAACACTTGCTTACAAACTCTCAGGATGATTCATTACAATCAATACTAAGTTTAGAATTATCATCAAATCCTATTACCCAGAAATAGAAAATATTAATTTTCATATTTAGAAAACCAGAAGTAATCTGATGAATCATTACTATCTCAATCTATACCTACAGTTTAGAATAAAGTACTTTGCAGCATGTTTATTTTGAAACTTAGACATTTTCAAAAAGAAATTGGATAAATGGATAGGAAAAGACATTTTTAATCCTAAAACCTAGAACTTTTGAAGGAAACATGGCATATATGGATACAAAATTAAGTTTTAATCCACCATTTAAGGGGTTATTATTCTTTGACAGCCTTGGGTCCTAAACACTGTGTTTCAAACTTATTTGGTCCTCTGACTACTCGTTAAACAGTTGCTGAAATTCAGCATTTATTTATGAGACACCTCAATGAGAGACTGTTGAAAACATGTAGCTGTGATATTAATACTTGTGCATTACAGATTATTACTGTAGGCTTATATATTTTAATAAATATATACCTTGATCATTGCTTCCTAAGTCTTATATTTCTACATTGTAACTTATGAATGCAGCAGGTTTTATTTTACAGATCTTAACAAAATGTGTTTTGCAGAAAAGATGACTGTCACCTGTACACAAGTTAGCCATGCATGGAACCATTCATCACTTCGTGTTTCTTGCTTTTTACCTTTGCTAGATTCACCAAGAAAGAACCATTCAGAAACTGTAAATTCTGTTTCAAGCTGTCATTTGTGTACAAAAGAGAGAAGTAGATGAGTGATATAATACCACACACATTTGTTTCTGTTTATATTGTCATGGCTAATTTATGTTTATTGTAAACAGTCATCAAAAAAGTTTTATTATCTGATAGGTTGCCAGCCTTAACATGTGGCTGATTTTAAGTGTAGCTTGTCTATGGGTATATTTATTTAATGTCTCATTTAATTAAATGAATTCAACATAAACCATCACCCTTTGTTTCCAGTAAAAATATAACATGCCAGGTTTTGATACTACAAGATAATATAGTCAAGGTTGCTATATTACAGCATTATATGAGTAGTTTGGTCTGCAGCATTTAAAGTGCAGGGTAATCTGACCTTAAACTATTTTTCCTGTCTTACTTTCTTCTTTAATGGAAATGAGCTTGAAGGGGAGTGCTATATGGTTTAGAGGATTATACTATGAAAAATGCATTTATTAAATTTGTGTTTACCAGTTACGGGTATGATTTAGACCTAAGGCCGTATGCATTGTTTAGTAATGTAAACAAAACATGCAACTTTGAGAGCTGGACATTAGCTTCTTTTAAACAGTTTTAAAGTACTATACACATTTTGAGGATACTTGTTTTAGGATTTACTTTGTAGACCTATGACATCATTATATTTGTATCCCAAACATGTTTTATAACTGATGTGGAAATATATTTCTACAGCATAAATACATAACTTTACTTGCATGAGGTGACTGTTCACCTGAAAGACATTGGTCAGGAAAAAAATGTACACATCCCTAAATTTCTGTGCAAGTTATGCAGCTGAAGCATTTCCCAAAAATGGTGGAGGGGTTGCCGTCTGACTGGGGCACTGGGCAGGGTCATACCCTTTTCTTATAGTCCGTTTTTGCCATTTGACTCTCTTATTTGTGAGAGAGTGCAGGAGAACATGCTATGTGTTATTTGAACAGGCTCTGATTATTTTACTGTGAATTAGTGTTTTCTTTTCAGTTTTGTTTTTTTAAAGAAGAATACATTTATTTACATTGGTGAGTTGACTCACAGATGCTTTAAGTTTCTTGCTCTTATTTGCTTCTACCTGTAGTATTAGAATTGGAAGGGCTATGACTTTATATTACAGCAGCTTCATATACTAGTCCCACAGGACATTCATTTATCACTTGGTTAAATAATAGCATTATACATTTCATGGACGTATTTATAGTGAAGAGTTAAGGTTTACTATTAAAAGGCATTGGACAGAGTTGTCCTCTTAGTCACATTCTGTATTTGTGTTCTGTAAGTAGTTAAGCATGCTGCAGAAAATGTGTGAATTAGGGGGTTTGAATGGAGTATGTAGAATAAAGGTAACCAATGTATCTCTTTTTTTCCAAATATTTTATTGATTTTCAAAAAGACAAAACATAATTTCTACTAGAATACAAATGAAACAAAGACAAACTATATACAATATGTACATATGGCCTATATGAAAACAAAAATGAGAATAACTTAGAGTTAGAGAGAGGTAGTTACACATAACAAAAAAAGTGTAATTTCTCCAAGTACTAAGAAGATGTGGAGATCTTTAAAGTCTCAGTGAGAGAAAAAACTTTCTTCCAAGGATTGTTGATCCATTTATTAGGGAAGATTCTTGTTTCTTTTACCTTTGTTTCCATATGTATTGTTTCTTCTAGTAGAGTCATAAATTCTTGAAAGTTGGGTTCAGATTAAGATTTCCATTTTCTTGTAATACATTTTCTAGCAATTGCTAGTATAGTCAATAGTAGATACAAATTATTTTTGCTCAGACCATTTGTTTCAGTTACATTCAGAAAAATCATGGATTTAATTAGTATGAAGGAATCTGAAAAAAATAGGTTGAAGGAAATTTCCAATCTCCTCCCAAAATTTTTTAATTTTGATACACTCAAAAAATATATGAATTCAATCAGCAATACCATTCTGAGAACATCTCCAACAAAACAATTGTTTAGAAGAGTCCATTTTAGCTATCCTATTGGAGGTGTAAAACACCCTGTGTAAGAATTTCCATGAAAAAATCTTCCAAGCTTGTAGATTGGAAGTTAATTTAATAGAATACAATAAATTTATTTTGTTTTCAGAGGAGATGTTAATCTGATGACCTTTAGTAATAAAGTAAAAAAAGTTTTGTTTTGGATTAACTTTGTAAATTATTAAGTTTTTATAGAGCAATGAGGTTAAATTAGACCAATTATGATTATTATAAACCATTTCTTGGATAATGGAAATTAATTTTGGTTCAGAACTAAAGGAGGAATTATTGATTATTATGTATAACTCTTGAGCATGAAATAAAATGTTTTGAAGTATAAGCCAATCTGAATTTTGAATATCAAGGGTGTTTAGTATTTGTTGTATGTTTAAGACTGATGAGTTACCAATACAATCTTGCCAACAAGTAAAATGTTTTAGTTCCCAATTATTTATAATGTTTTCATGTAATTTGTTGGGAAAGTTTTTAGTTATTTTGAAAGGGATTAAGAGTTCCCACCATAATTTAATGTCTAAGTTTGAGTTTATGAAAGATCTAAATGAGTTGTAGTTGTAGTTTATGAAGACTGAGTTGGTGGGTTTTGAAATGTTAAATTGTAAATCAAGACATAATATTTTCCAAAATATATTTATTTGATCATTTGAAAGAGTATTTTTTGTGAGTTTATTCTCATTTAAAAAATAGAAATATGAAGGGATTTCCAAGCTGATGAAATTTTTGGGTCTATCCAGTTGAAAACTATTTTGAATATAGAAGCCTTAATATATGTCTCTAAGTCTGGAAAATTAATTCCTCCCATTTCCCAGGGTCTAATATGGTGAGCATAGGCTATCCTGTTTCATTTAGGGAACCAGAGAAAATTTAAAAGAATTTTATTTATGTCTTGTAATAGTTTTTTATTAGGTAGCATTGGAATGGCTTGAGCTATATAGTTTATTTTTGGTAATAATACCATCTTTATTAATTGAAGTCTATCCTCAAACTTTAGGAATAATTTATTCCATTTGTCAGTGAGTAGTTTTATGGTATTTAAGATTTTTTTATAGTTTGTAGATAGAGTGTTAATATCGTCATCAATAATAATTCCTAGGTAATTTATAGAAGAGACCTGTTTTCCTATTAAATGGACTAGAGTTATGAAAGAATTTTGTTTTTTATTTAAATGCATATAATTAGATTTAGATTCACTTATATGTAAACCTGAGCTATCAGAGAACCTTTTAGTCTGAAGATCTAACTCTTTAAGAGATTCTTGTGAGACACTCAGAGTTAAAAGTATATCATCCGCAAAGAGCATGATTTTGGAATTATATTGATCATAAATGTCTATACCTTTAATTTTTGTGTTTTGGCATAATGTAATAGCAAATAATTCTATTGCAAGAGCAAATAAAATGGGCGACAAAGGACAGCCTTGCTTTGTACCTTTGAGTATTTTAATGGGTTCTGAAGTAAAGGGGCCTAGTTTTACATATGCAAGATTATTTTTATATAGATTTTTTATCAAAGTAATGAAATAAGATGGAAAATCAAAGATTTCTAAAGCTTTGAAGAGATAATCCCATTTCAGCGTATCAAAAGCATTTTCAATATCGAGGGCTATTAGAAGAGCTTCTCAATTGTCCCTATTTAAAATATCAATAAGGGACAGTATTCTTAAAATATCATATGTGTGCCTATTGTAAATAAAACCAGACTGATCAGAATTTATAATATGTGTTAAGGATTTTTTAATTCTATTTACAAGAATGGATACAAATATCTTGTAGTCATTATTTAGCAAGGAAATTGGTCTATAGGAACTACATTGTTTTGGATCTTTATTTTCTTTTAATATAGGAGTGATTAGGGAATATTTCCAAGAGGGATGAATTAAATTATCAGTTTGAATTACATTTAAGGCTTTATGGAAAATTGAGATGGCTGAGGGAGGGAATAACTTATATAGTTCCATTATAACTCCATCTATCCCGGGGGCTTTATTATTTTTGCTTTCTTTAATTTTATCAACTACTTCTTTAAGAGAAATTTGTTTTAAGATCTCAGATTTTAGTTTATCTGGAATTTTATTTATTTTAAGTAAACTTTTATCTACATCTATATGTTGAAATTGTGCTGAATTATTGAGTTGGTGGTCAGAGTAATGATATTTAAAGGCTTCAAGAATATCACTAATGTCTGATACCATTTTATTATTTCTGCCTTCATGAATGATTTTTGTAATATTGTTATCTGAGGCTTGTCTTTTAACTCTCATTGAAAGTTTATGTAGATGTTTGGGCGACATTGAGTGTGAGTTGATTTTTAGTTTTCCTAATGCCAAATTTATTTTATGAGTTAATATTTCATTGTATTTGCTAAGTCTGTAATTGTTTTCTTTTTTGTTTTTGGATGTTGTGAATTATCTTTATTGATAATTATAAGCTTATTTTGAATATTATGAAGTTCTGATTCCCATTCTTTAGTCTTATTTTTAAACCAAGCTAGAATTTTATCAAATAAGTAAGCCTTTAGTGTATCCCAGAGAATTGTCAAACATATATCATTTGATTGGTTAATGTCAAGAAAGTTTTGAATTTCGTGATCTAACCATGGCTTGAATTGTGGTAGTTTGGTGATGTATGCTGGCATCCTTGTTGTGAAGATCAACCTTTTAAAATCAATTTCAAGTTTTAAAACAAGTGAATTATGATCCAAAAAGGGGCAAGGGATTATAGAAAAGTTAATTATTTTCATACTTAAATCTTGAGATACATAAAATTTGTCAATTCTGGTTTGGGTGCCAAATCTATAATCACTATGAGAAAAGGATAGTGAGTTAGGGTCTTTATAACTGTAGGTGTCAATTAGATTTAGGTTCTCACACCAATTTCTTAGAGCTTTTCCTAGAGAAGTAAGATGGAAGTGCTTTTTATTTGAGGTTTCAGTAATGTCTAATGTACAGTTGAAGTCTCCCCCTAGAATCAAAATACCCTTATAAACTTTGTTAATTAGTTCTAAATGTTTCCTATCAGTTTCTATCCCTATACCAGGAAACCAATAGGTGTTAACAAGTGTCCATATTCTATTATTAAATCTAATTATTACAATTGAAATAAGACCTTCTTTGTCTTCATACTTATAAATAATTTGGGGAATGATGACGTTTTTCCTCCAAAGTATTAAAACTCCTCTTGTTTTTTCTTGTATGATGAGCAAGATAGATTTATATATATTCCAATGGATTCCAATTAAAGTTATCATCTGATTTTAGATGTGATTCTTGAATAAATACAACCTGAATCTTATTTAGTTTCATGTATCTAAGGAAATTGGATCTTTTCCTTGGATTGTTTAATCCATTAACATTTAAGGATAGTAAGGTTAAATCCATCAAGTATGACTTTCTTGTGAGTTAATTGAAGTTTTCATGTTTGGTATTGACTGTATAATAAAGAGTGTAACTTTATCTAGAAAAAAATTGTGTGAAATAGTTAGTTTAGTTCTCCCTAACAAATTGTATACAGTTTTATTAGAGATAGGCCAATAAAATGAAGATTTGAATACTGAATAAAAAATAAGTAAGAGTAACCATATTAATAAAGAGTTTATTGAAAACTTTAACCAACATGAAGTGACATGCACTTCTAATCTGAGTGAACATATAAGTTCAAACAGATTAACCTTCATGACAAACAGTGATTAACGACAATAACATGTCGGAGCTCCAGTATGAGTTGATAGGAGATCTAAAATTAATTTATATATCCACTTTTGTTAGAATTGAATGAATAGATGAAATTTGTAATACATAAAGGAAATAGATTTGAAACTGATGTAATAGAAGCAGCTTATTCAAAACAATTGTTAATGGGAGCAAATACAATTTTAAGTAATTGTAAGTGTATAGTACAAAGTAAGATTTCATATAATAAAAACATTAATGCTAAGTTATAAAATATTCAAAGTAGAAAGTCTAGGTATAATGATTGATGAAACATATTTAATTATAAATACTGTAACCAAATAAAATAGTCATAGTTTAGTAATAAATAAATAGATGCATAAATAAACATAAATACATAAATTGTCCATATTATCTACTTTGTCAATGCCATAACTATTTCAAATTAAAGAATATACTAGCCTTTAACAAAGTTCATTTACTAGAGATGAAATTAAATATCCAACGATGACTAAGAAAATCCCTTCTGTCTTTTGAGTTCACTATACTATAAAAAGACTGTAGTTTTGAACATATTGTGGGAATTAAACTATGCTAGATATAGAAGCATCACATTTAGTAAAATACAAATATTTATCCAATTTCATTTCTGGCATGTTTAGATTATAAAATTGATTAGTGGATAAGCATAACAGAACAAAGTAAACTAGATGTAAAGCATCATTATTTCCACTGCATAAAGAGTTTCATTTTTAACTATCAATAAGACAATTGAAGAACTATTACAAATCAGCAGCCACAGATTTCCTCAATATCAATATTCATTAATACAGGATAATAACGTTAGTAATGTACTAGTTCACTAAGTTATGAATAATATTACTTACATTCTTTTTGGGTAGTGATTAAAAGCATAGTCAATCCCAAATCAAAATTCTGTATCAGTTCCATTGTACTATAGGCAAAAAAAAAAAAAAAAATGCCTTAAGTTATTGAATACATGTAGTCAATACTAGTGTTATGAATTTACCCAAATCACAAAAGATATGAAGTATTGTTTATAATTGAAAGTATAAGCATCTTATTCCAGAATTATGGCAATTTATATTCTCTAGGGTTTCATATTTCTACGGAGTTGTTATGCATATCTTTATTATTTATTGTCATCTAAAAGGTAAATATTCTTAAAACCCATTTCAAATTTGCTAAACACAACTCATAGAGAAATCTGGATCAGACATTTAACTAAACAGATAGCTTATATTATATGTTTGCAGATTAAAACTAAGAGTCAATACTTGCAAGTTCATTTCTACCTACTATGCATTTAATCTTGTCTATAGTTTTAAATAAATAAAAAGCAAAATACTAATTTACCCATTAATCATCTGCTATAGCTAATTTACACTAACTCCCGTCACTTCCTACACTAAATGCATTGTTGTTTCATAGGATGTCTATTGTAAGAAAAACTGTGATCGCTACTGATGATGTGAATACCACACACACTTCTTTTCTACTACATTAAGATACTGGATAAAACCTCAGCCAACATTAAAGACTCACCAGCCTCACTTACTTACAAAGTAGGCAAATAGTACTGGCTATAGAGAACCTAAACTGATGACATAAAATCTATACGTTACTGAGGTGCATAACTGATATAAACTGAGAACAAAGCTCTGTTGTGAAAACAGCTGCATGCAGGTGCTAGAAACTAGCAGCATTACAATAACTTAGTAGGAATTAGCAGCTTTAAACATAGCCAAAAAATTGAGTGCAAATTTCAAAATAATCGGAGACACTTCATCTATTAACCTGACAGGATGGGGGACTGAGTTGACATACATGTTCTGAATGATACCAGTTTATAGCTTTCAAATATAGAATGACATTCCTCTTAAGCCACTACTATCATGACAAGTTAAGAGGCTCAACTAAAATCCAAAACAAAATCTGTGTTAGTTGAGAGGTATAGGTAGGAGCAGATCAACTATTTGAAATGGACATCCACACAAGAGTTGAATTGCACAACTATAAAGTAATAAAACGCCAGAACAGTGACCAGCTACCCTATTTTTTTCACTAATGCGCACCAATTTGAGCAGATTTCTAGCTCTAAAGCTTCCATCTCCAAGACAAGGGACATTGGCTGTTTAAACGAAATAAGCTCTAGGATCGAGTACCCCAAGAACCACTAACAGCCTACCTGTAAGCACCACACAGATCCGCATTCACTCATAGCAAACCTCTACACAACACATAATGTATATCTGCCATCCTGCCACCGCAGGAGATCTGGGCAATCTAAACAAAATGGAGGGACACAGACCCCAAATTAGACATCCTCCCTGACTATTCTCAAAAATGAATAAAAGGGGTAATTTACTAACTTACTCTCGCTGCACACTCCTCAACCATCCACATTCCCACAGAAACCAGACAAACTCTGCAGCACGCCAATGTCTCTCCCCCACAAAACAACCGCCATGAGATCACCACAAGCATTTGCTAGTGTATTGGATCCGTTGCCCAGCAATGGAAAAGCACCCAAAATAAGTGTCAACAATGTAATAGACCACGTAACAACAGATCTGCAACTACATCGAGAGTTCTCCCTTGGCCCAACAAGGAACAAACCTGTTCACATATTTCATCATCCCAGGTAATCACAAAACACAACAACGCAGTAAACTAACCTGTCAAATCCCATTAATGGGCACTGTTCACCGCCAATCTTCAAGGAGCTTCAGCCCTCCCCACAACATCATTTGCACAGTTGACAGAAATAACTGTAAAAACATGCATCACACAACATAGAGTCTATCCTGATCAGCAAATATACAGAACCTTCATTATTGTATCTCTGTTTACAAACTAGCCTGGTCAAACATACATCCTTAAACTAAGCAGTGTACTACTCAACAGTAAAGCGATGGTTTAAATCCGTACAATGCACTCACTGATGTATAACACAAACTGATCTAGACAGGCACCTTCCTAAAAACTGAAACATTTTCTAACCATAGAAGACATTAATATTAAGTACATAAATAATATGAAAGAAAAAATATCTCAACTAAGCAGACTATTTAATCAATCAGAATAGACAAGTGAAGTCAGAGAATGTGAGATGGAAGCTCTCAACAGTGCCAACTATAAAGCTGTATATACTTATGTGGCATAAATGTGTGGGATATATAGTACATGAGTTATTTTGATAATAGGTGAGGTTAATTTAGCATAATCTACCTATAACTGTGTGTAAAAACATTTAATTCTTCATATTCCTATATTTTAGAATGAGAGCTTCCATGTTAATTATGTAAATTCTATTTTAGAGGAGAGACAACATTTGTTAGCTCGAGGCTATTTTAAACAAGAGTGACAGTAAACAGTCATAATGGAATGTTAGAATGTTAAAATTGAGTACAGTAGTAACTAAAGTCCAAAATTATAAAATATTGTAATGTATTTAAAAATCAAAAAACATTTCAAATTAAGAATTGTATAAAGTATAAATGCATACAGCATAAGTTTAATTGCTGCTAATGAAGCAAAAATCATGGGTGTCACTTGAACAAGCTATTATTATTATATGGGTTCTTAGTAAGTAACTATATTAAGGACCATTAGCGAAGTCTAAACACATGAAATATAAGATGTAATCTTAGTAAGATTCAATCAGAAAATGTAAGAAAACATTCTTATAGGTGTATGTTAGGTAAAAATACATAAATTTTTGACTTATTAGAAGTGGAATCAAGTCCTAGTTGATGCTTTGAGAGAAGTAGTGACTCCAGAGTTTCTAGGATCAGTTTTCAGTTTCTTCTTTCTCATATCAGTCCAGTTATTTTTCTTAGAGGCTTTTTTCAAAGTGGTGGAAGATGACCAATCCATGTCTTCTGGAATTGCAGTTATGTTGTTGTTTTTGATGAAAGTTATAGCTTCTTCGACATTGTTGAATGTTCTTATGTCATTTGAATAAAAGATTCTGATTCTTGCAGGGAAAGCAAGTTGTGCCTTTATTTTATTTTGTTTCAAACATCTCACAAAAGGCCAGTTTTTTTTTCCTTAGTTCCAAGACTCTTGAAGAATAGTCATTGTCAAATCTGATTTGACTCTTATTATATGTCAATGGGTACCTCTCCAGGCAGATTTGAGAACAAGTTCTTTGTCTAAATAAGACAAAAATTTCACAGTAATAGATCTAGGAGGCATATTGGAAGAAGAAGGAATAGGTTTCCCTGTAGCTCTGTGTGCTCTTTCTATACCATTTGATATACCTTCCTTTAGGACTAATATGTCTGGAAACCAAGAGTTAAGAAATAAAATAATGTCCTCACCTTCTGTTTTTTCTGGAAGACCAAAAAGTCTAATGTTATTTCTCCTTTCTCTGTTCTCTAAATCATCTATTTTACTGATTAGCCAGGTATTCTGCTGTAAAAGAGATTCATAGTGAGTTTCTTCTTTCTTAAGTCTCTCATCTATGTCACTTAGAGAAGTTTCCATATCCAATATTTTTGATTGTTGCTGCTGCAAGATTTCATTAAGGACACTAGTCTGTTTCTGACAGTTGACTTTTCGATTTTCAAGGTTGTCTGTAAATCTGTCCATTTTAACAGATAGTTCAAGTAGTATGACTGACATTAGTTGAATTTTCTTTTTCAGTGAAGTTTCAGAGTGTGAACTTAGAGTTGTTCATTTCTGTATTGAAGAAGTTATCTCCAGTTTATATGACAGGAAAATTTCAATAAAAATGCATACATTTTGGTATTCTTATAGAATTGAGGTTCCTTAATAAGAATTTACTACTTTTGAAAAATAAAAATGATTCTTTTCCTGAATTCTGGTACTAAATTGTGGAGCTCATAAAAGTTGCTGTTACCAGTTAGCCATCTAGGCTGCACCCCCCCACCAATGTATCTCTTGAACCCTGAAGAGGAGTAATATTTTGAGTAAATATGATGTGTATGAAAATATAGGAGTCTTGCTGATTTTATGTAGAAATACACACAGACATACAGAGATTCTGAAAAGGATGCTTGATTTAGAAGAGATGCTGATGAAAGACATTTTGATGTAAAGTGAAATTATGTGGAAGCTGTATTGCAGGAATAGGGCGGACATCAAATAAGTAAAATTTTCTAGGCAAATTTTTGTATTTTTTTTTTTAATTTAAGAGTCTGTTTCTGTCTTCATAGATCATATGCTTTGTTGTTTGGATATTTTTATGATGTTCTTTTTTATTCCATTCTTCACGAGAAAGTACAGGTTGATCAGTGGGGTATAACTAATTCTGTAAAACTTGGAAAAATGGAAAGAGGAATCACTAAAATAGAGGTGCAGCAAGGTCATTTCATAACCTGGAATGTCCACATTTGGTGATTCCCCCAAGTTTGAAATTGAGGACCAAACAAACTCATCTCAGAGTATGATTAAGCACTTTACTGTCATTTATACTTAGTAAAAGTTCAGAATTTTTTTTTATCTCCTTGCTACAGTTCCTAACACACACACATGCACACAGTGACTGTCATTTAAGCAGTTGCACAAACAGTGACCTAACAACACTTGATCATAGGTATGGATGTGAGTCCGAGTCTAACTGAATTAATAATAATGATGATAAAAATCAATATACGGGAAGGGGGCATGACCAAGATGGCAACCTGCTAACAGCACAAAGTCTTAGCTCTGCTTAGCTTTCTTTTTTTCTGACAGGATTTTAGTTTACAAACTTAACAAAAACTTATTTTCTTTTGTATTTTTGAGACTTTTAAATAAACTTGGACAACTGTTTGAAAGAAACATCAAGTTTTTTTGTTTTTTTCTTTGATTTTTTTTCCTGTCAGAAGTTTTATTGACTGTTGTGACAGACTGAGCCACTCAAACATGAATTCTCAAGACAACTCTGTGAAAAAGGAACTACAGTCTGTAATGGGCAGTGTCCAGAAGCTTTTTGTTAAATTTTATAAACTTGAGATCAAAATGGACAATATAAAAGAAGACTCTAAGAAACAAACAGAAATGTTAAGAGAGATCATAAAACAATCTGTTTTGATCTCAGCAATAGAAGACACATTAAATAACCTGGATAGTAGAATGGCAGAGAGTAAGAATCACCTAGAATTCCTGGTGAAACAAAATACTTTGCTTATGGAAAAAACTAGAGGACCTAGAAAGTAGATCTAGAAGAAATAATATTAAGATATATGGAATACCAGAAAAGGAAGAAGGAGACAATATGTTGCAGTTTTTAACTAACAGGATGCCTAAAATTCTAAATCTACCAGAAGCTCTCTCCTTTGGTATTGAGAAAGCCAATAGATCTTTCTTGAATTCTTTGAAGAAAAATCTTCCAGTCCCCAGATCTATTATTGTAACATTTCTCTCTAGCCAAGACAATGACCTGGTACTGAAGACCGCTTGGGCTAATTCTCTGATAAAAATAAATAACACTATCAGGTTTGACAATGACTATATTAAATCTGTTATGGCAAAAGATAAACGTATTCCATTCATAAAAGACTTAAAGAAGCTAAACATTAAAGCTCAACTAGTATTTCCAGCCAGAATTAGGATAATTTTACCAGAAGTTCAGAAAACTTTTAATTCTCTAGAAGATGCAGTGGACTCTTCTCAGAAAAAAAAGGTTTTTTTGATCAATCAAAAATATGGATTGGACTCTTGTCATCTTAAAGAGACAAGCAACAAGAATGTTTTGTCTTCAGAGGGCAAAAATAGTAAAATAATTAACTCATTCACTCCAGAGCAGCTCTGAATATTGTGTCTGCTTACTTCTGCCATAATCCATTTTTAATATCATACAGAAAACAAATGTTCATAGCTCTTTAACCATAAGAGCTAGACTAAAAATGTAAATGCAAAAGTTGTTCAGCAGACACTGTCCTTTCCAACAGTGTAATTGTTGATAGTGTATATCTAAGTTATTATTAAATATTTGCCAAGGAATGCTGACATTATACATTTTTTTACCTTTTTGGTAAAACAAATCATAATATCTTGGTGAATGCACCATGTAGATCCATACAATTTGTAATCAATTTGTTTGTATGAATGCCAGCTTTACTAAGATACATTAACCATTACTATGTGATGTTCCTTTAATGAGATATTCACAGAAATACTATTATTATATTTCTCATAATTGATAATTAAACAAAGCATATCTCATTACCCGTAACAGACAGCAACTACATATCAGTGTAAAAGTTGTGTAACTCAATGTCAGCTTCAAAATGATGCATCATGCGGGTCATCACTATACTCCCTTGCAAAGATATGGGCATAATAATGAGAAAAATGGCAAATGTATAATTTTCATAATCCTCCAAGACTAAACAAACTGTGATATCTGTACAAGTGTACATCATACAGAAACAGTTCTTTTACCATGTTGTAAGTACTAATACTGTCTTCAACATGCAGTATTACTTAACATGGTGACATCTTCCCTAGCAAAATTTTTACCATAATATGAAAATATTTCAAAATTTTTCATAGCCTAAGTCATAAACTCTGATATCTGTATATGTATGTGGCACACAGATACTGTTCTTTTACCCTCTTGCAAGTATGAATACTGTCTTCAAAAAGCATCTTATTCAGCATGTTGACATGTTCCCTACCACAGTTATTTGCTAAAATATGAAAAATATCATAATTTTTATAACCTGAGTCATAAAAACAAACTATGATACCTGTGCATGTGTAGAGCATACAGATATATAGTTATTTTACCATTTTGTAAGTAGTAATATTGTCTTCAAAATGCAGTCTTACTCAGCCTGTTGAAATGTTTTTTACCACAGTTATTCACCAAAATATGAAAAAATATAATACGTTTCATAACCTAAGTCATAAACTGTGATATATGTACATGTGTACATCATACAGATAGTTCTACCATCTTAAAATGAGGTTTTTCTCATCATGTTGACAGGTTCCCAAACAGACTTATACAACAAAATATGAAAATTATCATAATTTTCATAACGTGTCATAACATGTAATATCTGTACATGTGAGTACAGCATACAATTACAGTTCTTTTACTGTGTTGTAAGTAGTGAAAAGGGTATCATAAAGGCAGTTGAAAAGCAACATGTCAGAGCACTACATAGTGAATGTGTGATAAAGGAATCTATTATGTGGTACAATGTTCAGTTGCAGTAGTTCACAAAAATATTAATGTGAATAACAGTGGCAGCTGCATGAGGGTTTTACCTGACAAGAGATAATGACTCAGTGTTGTACTGTAACTGCACACTTTGTAAATTAATAGTGTGATAATGACTTACATTTTATTACTGAAAAGTTCTGCATGTTCAGACAAAGGTGATAATTGCTGCACATAACCTGTTGAGCAGACATTCATTACGTTCCTGGTGCAGGTGTAATGTAAGACTGAGTCATTACCATCTCTCGATAAAAGAAGTATAGCATTTATATTACTGAGCCCTTCCTCTCACCTAAATTCTACACAACTGGTTTTAAAAATTGATAAGCCTGTATATTACTAGAATGAGACTGGAATGAATGCCCAGAACTCTGTTGGACAGGTGTCAGTCTCTCCTTTGTGAGACAAATTTTCTTGTACTTTTTAGAATAAAAATACATGTTGTATTTTGTCCAAAACATATGGCTGCTCCATGTCAGAATTAGTGTGCAATTTATAGCGTTTATCTCTCTGAGCCATCCCAGTGATTAGGATCAGACAGGCAAATAACAGTCATCAATGTTGCAATTACTGTAAAAGCAGATACCAAATAGTTCACTAAGCCCTTCCTCTCACCCAAACTGTACGCACAAATCAGACACACATAATCAAAGTCAGAAATATCTCAGCTATCTGGTTGATTCATACTTTCCTCTCACCCAAACTTTCATGAATGATAAAGATGACAGTGTTCACAGACTACTACAAACTAAGCTTAGTCATAGAATCGCCCAAAAGGCACACACATCTTTCAAGAAGGACTGACACTAACAACTAATGATGGAGTTATGGTCTAAAACTCAATGCCAAAAAATGAATAGGATTATCTTTCAAAATAGAATCACCCCTGGAAATTACTGCACTGATAATAACTGAAAACATAGCTTTAAGTGCTGACCTTGTGGACAGCGATTTGGGAAAACATGTAGACACCGACGTAACCTTTGATCATCATGTGTCTACTGTAGTAAGGAAATCATTTTATATTGCACAATGTATAAGCAAGGGTATGGAATCCATGTGCAAAGATGTCACTGTGTCCATTGTACTCAAGCTTTCATCAAACCAATCGGTATGTACCTGGCCAAGCATATGCAATGACCGGAGGATCCTTAGAGGTTCACAAGAAGAATACATGGTGTAGAAAACATATCCTGTGTGGACCACTTCATAGCCTTACTCTTGGTCTCCTACAGACTGCTGAGGAGTGATCTATGCCTGGTCATCAAAGCAGTCTCCATTGCACATCTATAAAACAAATAGCATCAGAAACAGTATACCCAGTGACCTGAACCTTGTTTTCAATATAAATAAGACATGTTGGAGGACCAGGCATGTGTCTCACAGACCACATCTTCTTTGATGCAGGCTTCCCATCCATCTAAGCAGAATTTCTCATTGCACTTACTCAAGTGGATGGGAAATTGTAAATATACCCCTGGTCTGCCACTTATGTCCCTGATTCCCTGTTAGAAAGAGAAAGCTTGTAAGTGGTGAACCACTCATACACAAGCTATACCCTTACAGCTCACTCATATAGGTCTGAAGTCATGAGCAGTTGTCCAACAACCGTTTCTACTGAAGGCTGCATAATCCATAGCAAAATACATCACTATATACATCTGATACACAGCACATGGACATATCAAACTATCAACTGCATTAGAGACATCTAGACTTCCTCATAGTATATACATTAACACATCATAGCCTTATCCTTGTACTTGGTCTACAGACTGCTGAAGAGCAATCTATGCCTGACTGACAATGTAACACGCGTAACAAATTGCTTCTAGTAATTTTGTAACCGTAAGAGCACGTATTAGCAAGTAAAAGATGCATAAAAATCAAAAGAAGTAATGGTAGAGTTCTGAGAACTGCACCATCAGTGAAAGCACTTATGATTATAAAAGACTAAGAAGTATATGGTAACTCCAGAACATTCTTTGGAGATCAGAAAAAGCACAGATACATTACTTCTTCACAGCACTTCATTTGGTTATACTTGTCTTCCTCACATCCACCAGAATTACATCAGCCCATAATTTTATAGAGCTAATGCATCTAAAATAATTAAAAAAATATTTTTTTCAGAGGGTTGAAGTCCTCCTGCACCCTCATACCCACTACATTAAATTTGCCAACTCTAAGACTGCACAGTGTGGAAGGAGACTTTCCCTTCTGCATGTTCAATGATCCTGGATGTAGCACTCAAAACAATAAAGCCAATGAAGACTTCCATATCTCCTTGTGTATTGTGTTTATATGTACTGTCACTTTCTTCCATCCCTTCTTCACTATGTTTTTGTTTTGTTTTGTTTTGAAAACATTTTACTTTTTATTTTTCTTGTGCTCTCTACCCCACCATTTTTTCATGTTCATGCATAATCTCTTTTTCATCTCCCTCCATATGGGAAGATAATAACATCTTGTAGAGGTGGAGGTGTTATGCAAATGGTGGCTTGGATTGCAAGAATCCGATTGGTTGCCACCACTTGCTTCATGTCTTCGAGATGTAAAAATTTGGGCTGCAGAATGACAGTACTGAGTGAGAAGAACAAGCATATCACTATAATAATGGATGAAGTGATCTGTTTAGGTAAGAAAGTAGGAGAGGTTAAATGAAGCTGTATGTTTATTTGTGAGACCGGCAACTTGACAACCAAATTGTGGATGGAGCTGTGGTCTTATCTGTATTTGTTAATCTGGTAGCCAGGTAAAGTTAATGTTAGATGTTGTACAATGCAGTTTTTCAATGTGTTATGTGGCCTTTCCTGGGTTTCGTTGTAGTCCTTGAACTTTGTATTCTAAGTACAAGTAGGAATCAAGGAAGTTGAACATTTTTTTAAGCATTTTAAATGTTATAATTTAATTAGTGAATGCATTAACATTGATATGCTTTTGTGACCCTGTTTGCTTGCTGCAAAGGTTGGGTTCTGTAGTAGGAAGCAAACAAGCCATTAAATCAATGAGATTATGTTAAAGACTGCCAAAATCAGCTACTTAACTGCTGAACTGTTAAATAATATTACAATCGTGAACACTTTGCGAACCACTGCTTTATTAAACATAAACTAGAACATAAACTTTGTACTAAGTGCTTACACAGTAAATTTGTGGGCTTTTTCATTTTTAAAGTGCATTCTGGCACTGTTCTTTTTACTCTCATGAAGTTCCAATACTTGATGGGATGAAAGTGCTTAGTACAAGTTTCAAAGTAACTTCTTTGCTATCTATATCTTATATTTCTGATATTGTCTAACTTTTGCATTATTCAAGGGCTATCTGGTATTTTCTACTTGTGCTCCCTCTGAATACAGATTCTTCACAAGAATAGATATTTTCATTAAATAAAATTTAATAAGTAAAATAATGGATATACTTCTTGCAACAGACAGTGGCACACCTAAAGGCTTAATCTCATAAAAAAATCTAACAAACACATAGACCATGGGTGATCCACAAATAATTGAAGACTTGAGATATAATACAAAGAGGTAGTTAAGCATCAAGACTGTTGGTGGAATATAGAATACTTACAAATGCATAGCATGAATGAAGCTGATAGCATAGTAAACAGAGAATGACATGTGCCATACATAACATGTGGCAGTGTATTAAAATATTGTTATAGAGAGCTGTCAGTCATCTGAAAGTTGATGAGATATAGATCAAGCATCCGTACTTAAATAAATGATGGTACATTGAAATTTTACATACATAAGGACATCCACATGCAAAAACACACTCAAATTAAAATACATATTTAAACAGACCACACTGTCTATTCATAAGTAAGGGGTCTACAGGTGTATTTACACAAAGTATAACAAACTGCCTACAAAAACTAAATATCCCCATAATAACTTTGGTATTACTTTTGTATACAGTTGTCCTAATGCTGTCCTTGAAATGCAATTTTGAAATCTAACACCAGATGTGATGCCTAAAAGAGCTGTACAATGCAACAAAACTATAAGATTAAGCAAACAAATGCAAAAGAAAACAAGCATGCAGGAAGCTACCATATCTTATATGGGATAACATATGGTTCCCACCTCTGCAAACTGGTTGCTATAACATTGATTTTATACAAAATTATTTTTACAGACATTTGACTGGAAACTATTAACAGTCACTATAGACTTGCTCTGAGAGAAATATATTTATTTGACTTCTCAATAGATAATTGGCATATAATAGCATTTATATACATTACTGTACTTATTCTTTAATATAACTGTTGTCTTCTGTGCTATATGAAACAGTTTATAGGAGAAGATGCTTAAAACACCTCAATGTGCTCAATATCTGTTGCCTTAATTATTCAGTTACTTCGCTAATTATTGGAAAATAATATTAAAGAACAGATTTAACTCTCTCAAATGTTCTGCATTTGTTTGTGAAATATGTAATTTTATTTTATACTAAACTGACTTTTAAATCATTTCAAACATTTTTCATCTCCCGTTGGTATGATGAATACAAAAAATTGCTCAGCACATTTCAGAATATGGCAATGAAAAGTACTATAAGCAAATTTGTAAGTACATTATACTTAAAATATAATCATAAAAGAAAGCTTCTTGTACAGAAGTTACATGTTAAATGTATATTCCAAGTACTAGAGGTATTGATAGCTACAGACATAGATTCATAATACAAACATTCACTTAAGAACACTCACTCATTTGTATATTTACTCTCATGCATAGATACATAGAACATATTCATTCTGTTAACTGTTAATATACATCTCAAGCACCTACTCATAATCTACAAACACATACATACAGTTATATGTATATACATCCATGTAAATATATTATGCTTATATATAAGCACATACAATATACACAAACGTCATTTTAAATTGTACCACATTTTTAATTATACTTCCATATTCTACTACTTTCATCTTTTCATCCATGTTATTAAATGAGCTTTAAAAGTTTTATGATACATGATCTTAATATATTGGTGTTATGATGTCTATAGGTTAATGTGTTATAGGTGTGTCAGTTTTATATATTTCCACCATATAAATGCTTAAATGCTAGGCTATTTAGCATTTTCTATAGCAAGGTTAATTAGAAGAAATGAATATATAAAATGTCTTGATCAAATAGTGAAATTTGAAATGTGATATTTTTGATATATTCAGCAATACATAGCATTCTTTATTAACATTTCCAATTTTATATTTCTATGATCTTGCATATTAATATTTCTCAAATTAATACTTTATATTTTTTCCTTTTAATATAATTTGGATATGCTCTAAGTAGTTATAATTAATAATCTTTTAAATTAAGAAGCAGTAGCAACTGTATAGCTTGGTGACATTGTGATGGGTTGGTTGGTGTGTGATTTGTATGATTATATCATCAAATCAGGGAATTGTTTTTCCATGATGGGAGGTTTGAATGTATATAAGTTTGGAATTTTGCTTTTGGTTTTTATTTTCCATAACAGTTATTAGTACTTCATCATTATATTTTAAGCTATCATTTTAAATCAGTACATTTACATGTTCTTATAAATGTCATATAATTGTCTGTCATTAAATGTCAATGGACTTAATAATCCATTGAGGAGTAGCAGCTTAAATATTTAAAATTGCATAAAGCTCATGTAATTTTTTTTATAAGAAATGCATTTGTTATCTGAAGATGTAGATAGAGTGATGTTGAAAGATTATTCAAATCTTGTGAGCTCTCATTTTAAATCAAAAACGAGTGGCACTCTTATTCTTTGGAGAAATTCATTACCTATGTCTAAAATATTAAATATCTATTCAGATAAAAATGGCATGTTGGGTTTAGCAGTAGTAGAAATTGACAAAAAACTTATACTTTTGTGAATTCTTACTGGATACCTGGAATTGGAGCCAAAGTTGCTAAGAAATATTTGGATATAACTTTATGTACAAAAAGTGAATTGATTATTGCAGGAGATTTTAACTGTATTCTTTCTAGTAAAGACACAACTACTGATGAGGTTCCTAAGCTATCCTCAGTAATTAAATTTTATTAATTCTCAACATTTGAAAGATATCTATGATATTAAATCAACTAACTCACTTAACTTTGCACATTATTCTTATAGATTTGGCATCCAGACAAACACTGATAAAGGTTTTACTTCTAGTAGTTTATTTACTAAAATTGAAGATGTGTTGATAACTTCATGTCCTTTATTTGACCACAATGCTAGTACATTTATTTTAATGTAAAAGCCAAGTAATTTGATTTACTATCAGAGAATCCCTGCGTATATAGTAAAATTAAACAACTTTAAGTAATAGTGTCTAAACATAATAGACCAATGCATTGAAATCAATAATAATTGATAAGTTACAAAAATAGTTCTCTGGGATTCTTTAAAAGCTTATATATATGAAAGAATTAAATATTGGTACATATGTAAAAAAACAGTGGCATAAGGAGTTGATGTCTTTGCAGTCTAATATAGATAAATTGAAATCTAATTTAAAACCTTATGACATCAGTAAATGCTGAGTTGAAAATATTAAACCAGAAATATCTTAACATGCTTCACCATATAATATCAATGAATCTCGAAAAATTTAAATTACAAACTTACTTAATAAGCCCCAAAAGCTTATACAGATTGGCTGTTAGATCTAAGAAAAAAAAATAAATACTGATCATATTAAATAATTTCCAAACAAGGAGATAAAAATAAAAAAGTGATTGATTTAAAAGACATACTAGAATGTTTTATAAAATATTATGAAGAAATTAATAAAGAGACAGATTTAGAAATCAACAAAATAACCAATGGCTTTTTGAAAGACAATATAAGGTTTAAATTAACCAAAGAACAAAGATCCAAAATTGCTAAGTTATTCTCTTTTAAGGAGTTAATAATCTTAAACCAAATGAAGCCTCAGGTCTTTATGGTATAATCCCAGAATTATACAAATTATTCCCAGAGAATATTTTAAACATATCTTATTAAAAGTTTTTTTGAACAAGTTAAACATATGACAAACATCCTTCCCTGGAAATATTTCCTGATAATCTCCTATCTTGAAATCAAATAAAGATTCTAACTTATGTTATTCTTACCACCCTATTTCATTATTAAATGTTGATTATAAAAAATGTATGTCTATTATTGTAAAAAGACTGAACCTTATTATGCCAAGATTAATAAGTGATCATACTGGTTTTATACTACATAGAAATGTTCAGGATAACATATTTAGACTTACTATTTTAATGGATCTGGCTAATAAAAACTAAAAGAACTAAGTATAATAAGACTAGATATAAATAAGGCGTTTGGTTCTATTAGTTGGAATTATTTGTTCAAAGCACTTAACATGACTTTTCCATAGATTTTATAAATCTTATAACCAATCTATATAGTAACTCATTCTCTTTTATTAAAATTGGCTCTTTTCTTTCTATCTCTTTCAAAATATTAAAAGGTACAAAACAGGGTTGTCCCTTGTCACCTCTATTATTTGCTCTACCAGTTGAACATTTCACAAAGTTTATTAGATATAATAGCAAAATTCAGGGACTCTTGATAGATGAAAGTTATTCCTGTAAAATTCAGTTATTTACAGATGACATTTTAATAACAAGTGAGGATGTTGAAGCTTTAATAGAAAATGTAACTAAGTCTATTAATTAATTTGAAAAAGTGTCAGGTTTAATGTTTAACCTTGATAAAACAGAACCTTTACATATTAATAAGAAAGTTAATAACTATTTAATAATCTATAAGTAATTTATTTGGGGGCAATTCACAAATTATCTTGGAATTATAATTAAATCTACTGTAAAATATTCAATAGCAGTAAATTAGAGTAATGTAATAGACACTGTTACTAGAATTAATTGGAACATTTTTTTTACAATAGAAGATAGCTTTACTTTAATAAAAATGGTAATCGTACCAAAATACTTTTCTGTCTACAATCACTAATTATTCTCCCTCCTAAAAAAGTCTTTAAGAAATTAAATTCTATTCTTCTTAATTTTCTCTGGTTCCTCAACAAACCAATAATATTCTTTGACTGGCATGTTAAAAGTTGACAAAAAAGTGGATTAAGTTTTCCAAATGTTGAATTATATGCCAAATCTATAATTCTCAATTTAATATCACTGTGGTCAAATTATTCTTACCAACCCACTTGGATAGCCATTCACAAAATATTAATAAATAATAACAGCTATGTTGTAGAATCTTTCTCTCTTTGGAGTTAATACATTTTGCTTTACTTGAAAGTCTTATGTTTAAATGAAAAGAAAAAAATAGCATTCCCCTCCCTTCACTGATTACATCCTTATGAATTTTAAAAGAATCATGAATTTTAAGTATATAGTTAAAGGTTTATTGTTTTTGTTCTGTATTTCAAATACTGCAGGTTGTTTGAGAATGTTTAATGCAAACAAAATGCTAGACCTTAGAGATTCAAATTTAATTTTTTGGCATCAATTCTTAATCAGAAATAAATCACATAATACAGATGATTGTCTTGCAAGTCATTGTTTAGAAAATAATTGGTTGACTATACAATCTTGTAAAAATATTTTAGTGATTAAATCAAAATGTCTATGGATTTTCAAACAAAACATATTCCAGAGATATTTGAGTTTTTTTTTCAGAATCAATAGTAACTCAAATAGGAATAGCTTGTATATATCAATAATTTATAAAATAATAAAAAAAAAAGAGTTTGGTTCCACAGATTCATTATTTTGGAAGTACTCAACTAAGAACGCCTTTTCTGATGAAGATAAATGCTTAATTCTTAAATCTGCAGAAAATCTACTTCTCTTTATTGGAAAATATATATTTGGAAATTTCTTCCCAGAGCTTTTTTAACTCTTCATATAGTGGCTTTAATATATAACTGTGGGAATATTACTTGTTAGAGGTGTAATGAAGTCTCCAATGCAGACTGTTTTCATGTGATATTGGATTGTAAAAGAGTAACTCCTTTTTAGGTTGAATTTAGAAATTTTACCCAAGCCTTGTGGACAGATAGTTGTATCAATTCTAATTCCTTGATCTTACTTAATGCTCCAGTTCCAGATTCCATTCCTAGGGTACAGGTGCTTTTCCTTTGGTCCATTTTAGCTATAGCAAGAAAAAATAGTCACAAAGAATTGGAAATGTAGACCTCTTTCTTTCACTGAATTTATTAATTTAGCAAAAAAAAGTCTGTAAAAAAAGATCTGTCAACTGCCAAAACGAGAACTTTGCATATTAATCGCCAGTTTAGATTTTGGTCAAAAATTAAATGATTTACTTGATAAATGTTAATGATTTAGTTTTTTATGTTTGATTTTGTTATGGACATTTGTAAATAGTTATATTTTTCTTCTATTTATCTTTAAATAATTTTGTACAATCTTTGTTTTAAAATTAATAAGTTGTTTAAAAAATAAAAATCAATATACTAGTATATAAGATTAATTTAGCATGGCCATATAATAAAAATTCACTCATTGTTGCACAGTTAGATTAAAAACCCAGGCTAGTCTTAGTGTCTGTCTGCATCATCAGTTACTGGTGGTGCCCTGGCAGCCACTGCAAGGCTTCCCAACTTAAGTTGTCTATGCAGTGGTGTTGACTAAGTGAGGAAAATAATTATTTCTCTAGACCTACCATCAGAGGTGCTGCAGCCATACTCAAACTGCATTTCATGTCTGACCACAGATGACACACTAGAGGTGTCCACAACACTTAATTCAGCCACTGACTTGGACATGGATGGACCAACTGCATAATCTGTACCTGAAAAAAAAAACTAATCACCATACACACCATGTCAGTCCATGCATTGCACAGTGCCTATGCAAAACACACATTATTCCTAACAATGCCCAAGGTATACTTACCACTCACTGTGGCTACGGTGTGCTGTATGCCTAATGGACCCATAATGATATGCATCCATATTTAAGAAACACCAAATAACAATTTTTTATGTCCAACAGCAAAGAGTAATAACCTATAACATACATATTACATACCTAATGCCTCCTCATCATCATATCAAGTGGCTGAAGCCTTTGTTTAGTCAGAACTGGATCCTTTAAAGATGGGTCTGGGACACATCAGCATGTTGTAGCAATACATAGTACATGCAATACTGAGATAACTTTCATCCATATATGGACATACCTTTCTATGCAGGTGGAAAGCCAACCTAGGCTACCACTTTCTTGAGTCGTGCAGCTAATGTATTCTCCATTGTCATGTCTTTAAAGCTTTCTGATGTGTATGGTGCCTTATGTCCATTACCCAGTAGATCCTGGCCATGTTCTTGCAAAGGTTCATAGGAAGTTACTAGGTTAGCAGCCCTAGAGCCTTTACAATGCTAGTCATGTTAATCCCAAGTATCCCCATTTGTTCTTTTTGGGTAGTTTGCAGAATGTATTTATGCATAGAGTGGGTCTCTGATCAACATTGGCTACCCCTGTCCATGAGGGACATGGGTGCCACCACTGGGGCAAATTTGCGGTTTCCTATCCAGTTGTCTAGATGACACAAAGAGTGTAATACTCTGCCTATCTGCCCATTAAGAAGTATTTCAGAATCAGTCAGACTGCCCAGTTCCTCCACCACAATCTCTGCTGGACTGTGTCTTCTAAGCAACATGTTTCAGTGTGTCCAGATGTATCAGAAGTATACAAGTATTAACATATAAAGATGTCTAGAATGGCAGTTAATTCCTTATATATAGCATACCTGGAAGTTGTTCTTGGGACACACTTGGCCTGTAATCCACATCAACTCTAACATCAGTTCTGTGTCAGCCCTCTGCTGAGCTGTATGGATTTCTGGCAGTGGACAGGAACTCCTCAGTTTCAGTGAGTGTTTGGTAGCGGGACTACCTCCATAGCCATCTGCTCATGTGCAGCTCCAGCTACCCTCTTAAGGGCCACTGTAATCATATCAGTGGCATGCTACCACACCTGATTATACATTCTGGCATGGCTTCCCACTGCATTTATGTCAGCAACCACCTATTGAAATATGCTTTTGTATCACCTCTGCCTCTGACAAGGAGGAAGACTCAATGGTGGCATAAGGCTTGAATTGATGACCTTATGCTCTGCATTACTGAATGGTGGCTTATCTGTAACAGATGGTCTGGGTAATATAATAATCTATAACATGAAACAGAAAAAAGACAAAACACATTTGTAGCACATATAAATTATTATTCTCAAATAAAATATATAAATCCTATTGTCAACATAAAAAATTTAACACACAATGCTCATTTAGAACTATTTACAAGTTAAAGGAGCCCCAACCAAGAATAAATTAATACATTAGCATTGCATCCATTCTGTTAACATTGCTGTAATAAAGACAGTAGTCATGTAACGGACTACTGGATGACAGTATTATCAATAAATAGGCTAGAATTCAAAGTAGAAATGCCAATCAATTTTCTCTCCTCACTATTGTGGAAGCTGACACTGGGCATCTGAGAAGTTTAAAACATCTGTTAACTACACATGTATAACCCTCTGAAGTTGGTAATAAACACTTGTCTGCACTAAATGGTGACATTCCAAGAGCAAATAGTAAGACAATACTGTGATGCAACCATACCATTCATTAAAAATTGTTGTAGGGGAAGTAAACATTGTGTAAGGAGCTACATAATTGTATGCACATGCCCTAGGACTGCCGACAGGAGCAATGACAATTGTTATCTACTAATGAGTTTCAAGTGTTTATGATTACTCTTGAGTACAGCAACAAGCAATACTCAAGAGACTCCTGTCTGAAGTGGATGTGTCATGGAGAGCAGAGTTCAGAAAAAGTGTGGAAGCACCTTGAGAGAGCTATGAGAACAGCCTTAACATTGATATCCTTTTAATAATAACACATTGTCCATACTCTGATTAAAAATTGTTCTGCAATGTTAATCAGCTGTATTACACACTGAAACAAAGATGCAATGAAATGCACATAACATGGCATTTCTGTTAGTTAAGCTGAGAGAAGGGGAAGATGCTCAGAAATAAGAGAGGAGAAAGAGATGTAGTATTGCCAAACTTACATTAATATGGTGTGGGCTATTAGTCTAAATATGTTGCCAATATCAAATTCATCTAGACATATTCAAGGAAATGAGAAAGGAATTTTTTTGTCTTCTGATAGAACTGTACTCTGTTGATCTGCTAAGTCAGATCTCTGTTAAATGTACATTTTATGATTCCTGTTCCAAGCCTGTGTTTGTGGCAAAGAGGGATAGGAAACACAACTGAGTGTGGTTGCTATTGCACTGACGTGAGGGTTAAAATCCAGATAGTGTACTATTTGAAAGAGTTAATGCATATTTCCCAAGTGTATGATCAGGTTGTAAGATAGACAAAGTGATGAAATCAACCAATCCTGTACTGGCTGCTAGTATTTAATTTTTTTTATGTTTTTTTTTTTTTTTATTGTGTTCATCCTGTGCATGTGTTTTAGCAAAGCACTCTCTGGACTGGCAGCGTTGTATGGGAGTGAACAAGAGCTCATTTTAGACTGGCAAAAGTGTACTTTGATAAGTGCTCTGATCAGTAGTAACTGAAAAAATTCTACATCTTACCTAAATATCACTTAGCACAACCTAAATATCACTTAGCACAAGGTGCGAATGCAATGAGTTTAAAGAAACAAGACAGATGATGCAGGGTTTGAAGCCAGCTTGCAAATATTTTCTGTTGAAAATACATATAGAACAGAAGATAACTGACTTTAATAATTGCCTGATTTTCAGGTGCAGTATTTGTCAGCATAGAAAGAAAAGGTCAACAGATCACATTCCATTGCCAGGGATGGTCTGCACCTTTTCCCCTATGCTTTTCAGTACTAGCTAAAACATTGTCTCCCAATAGTGCCTTTTTTAGGCAATGCCAAACTGAAAATACTTATGACAAAATGTCAAAACCAAGAAAATATAAAAGTATTACTGCTCAGTGCTAGGAGTCTAAACAAAAACTCCACTCCCTACAAGCTCTCCTCACCCTAGAGAATGCTGATGCCTGTGCAGTCACCTGGACCTAGTTAGGAAGAAGTAATTGTTAGTGGAACAATTGTCTTTACTAATTCTCTGTACTGTGCAAATGCTGTCCTCCTGTATGTCTATTTTCTGAGGCATTGTTTCCACTTGACGTATTGAGGATGTGCAGCCTACATGCTCTCTGTAATGTATGAATGTATGAAGCAGATGTGAAAATGCTTCTTGTTTCCTTCTTATGGTATAACTATTCATGAATGCAGCTACAAGTCATAGTTGTCTTTTTTTATTTAAATAATTTTTTCCTTTCCCATTTACACATTGATCTGTAGAGCACAAACATGTTTCATGATGAAGGGAAAAAAAATGACATTTACAATTTCAGTAGCCTTTAGTAGCGCAAACACTCCTGGCAGCATTGTGTGTCTTTAAGCACTCCAAATTGAGTTGAGTGAATGAAGTGTGCCTGTTACCTACCTGTCTCTGTAGCACAAACTGGAAATACATTGACTTTATAAAATTCACAGAGTTGGTCTAGGGTTCTGATCCCCACTATGGCTACTTTTGAGAACGATGTCAACTTGAAGCATTGACATATAGTTGGCAACATGACCTAGACACCCTAACTGCGTGTGTGTGACAAACGCTGAATATGTCACCTATACTCCATGTGATCTGCCGTTAACAGTGTTTTGTTTTGGAAAATTGTTCTGTAATTCTTGCCAATGACAGCAGATGCCATACATGATGTCACAAGTATTTAATAAAGTGTGATAGCAGGTATTTAAGAAAAGGATTCCAATTACCTGAACCAATCACGAGGTGTAACACAGTTTATGATGTATCAAGGCAATCCTGCAAGTATTTGTCATCCTTAATTTTTAAGGACCTTACAACTTCATATGTTATTTTATGCATTTCCTTCCTTTTTCAGTTGCTTGCCACTGGGCATTGTACAAACAATCTTACCTGCTTAAGGAAAAAAGTTACAGATTTCATTCTGGGAACCTTCCATAGCACAATCAGGCTTAGAAGCAATGCACTGCCATCAGCACTCTGGACAGTACTGAGTGGACAATTTCTATCTAAATGTCTCTGTTACACATGGCATAAGTGCAGTGACTTTAGATACAAAACATAGGTGATCCAGGATTTGAATCCAGGTGACAGGTACTTTTGCAAAGCGTGAGGAAAGGCCATTTCACACAACATTTTGATTAGGAAGATTAAGCTATAGAAAAATGAATAGCAGAACTATGTTAATTGCATGAAATGTCTCACTAATTCTAGCATTCCTACACTATTCTACCTAGTACATGCCACTACAGATTTATATAAACCACAGCAAATTGTGAGTGAAATTGATTAAACATGATAATGAGGATACTTTAAAGTGCAATGAAATGCTGATTTTTACATGAGAATACAGCCTCAGGACTTCTGAAAATCATAGACATACAGGCCTCTCTGAAGTATATCCCCATGCATCCTGAAAACAGTTTATCTATAATGATCATGCCTGAAAAGGGAATTCTCCTGTGACACTGAAAAATAACCTTGGTTCGAATTTATGCATTCCTTATCCTATAGTTTTGATTCCCAGGTGGTACAACTACATTTTTACAGTGTGCAATTCCAAAAAAAAAATTGCCAACTCATCCTATTTAGCCTTCCAAAGATCAAGGCTTACACACCAAGCCATTAAGCCTTTCATTGTTGATCAGAGTAACTGTCATTAGGATGAACATCACATATGCCAAATCTTACCGCCATGTTTTCACACCTTTATTGCTTTTTGATGACAGCCCTACCTCTTTCTCTGTCAATGTATCTCTCTGCTTTCCATCTCACAAATGCAGTTGGCATGGTTGTGTGTCTTTATGGACTGTTAAACGTGAGGGTCAAATCTGGTGCCAGTTCAGACATAAAGCTCTTGCTTGATTCCTGCAGACATGGCTGTTGAGGGAGATGATGGTGCTAAATGTAGAGCACAGAGGTGGGTTGTTGAGGAGTACAGGATATTTGTTGCACTCCACTTGAAGCACTACCACTGTAGGCCAGCAGGAGGACTACTGGGTTTCATAGTCAAGACTGTCTCCACTGTAACTGGCATCTCACACCCTGAGGAGAAATGGCATCACCACAACAGTGACCTGAAATACTATAGGAATACAGAATTAAGGCCATACATGCAAGTCCAACAGTTGTTACACTGATGGATGTAATAAAATGCAAGTTCCTCTGTGGAGTATTTACATAAGTTATTTGTCTGAAGATAGCTTTTTGACCACATCATCAAGGGTTCAATTCCAGATGTATGCCACATTATTTATTAATGGGATATTATAGTTCTGTGATATGCTTAACTGCATACATCTTAAGTTATATCCAGTTATGACCTTTCATAAACATATTTTCAATACTGCATAAAAAATGCATTGGCAAAGAGATCAGTTCCCACAAAGCATAATTATGAACTCACCCTTATTCTACTCATGTTCTCATCATGCTTTTCCACTGCTACACCTTCCTGATCCACATAACTATCAGTTAATTATGCAGAACATGACAGATTAATAATGAGAACACAGCATAATTACATGCATTAATGTCCCATAACACCAAACCCTGATATGTCTCTGTCCATTTCTCTATATCTACACCTCTTTTACTGTTGAGTAATAATTAAGGTGATAGATTTAAAGTTCTTGTTATGGCATTTTCATATTGTCATTACCTTGCTGAAGGTTAATACCTATGTCTTCTCTTGCTTCAGTAGGTTACATGCTCCTTCAGTGGTGTGGTTTTTACATATGTGAGGGATGACTACCTTTGTGGTGTGTTGACATAAAGATCAGTTCTGTACACTTGATTTTTCATCTTATCAAGGGTTTAAATCCAGCGATAGTTGAAACTCACAACTGCCTGTGTTTTTATAATTTTCTTTTGTATATTATCTATGCATCTGTATACCACCCTTTTGTTTTATGACTTGCACTATCCAATATTTGCATGAGGTCTGGCAATGAGCAAGTCTATTATGTGATGCTAAATGACAGTTCAAATGTTATAGCAAAATCTTGTAATTTTATACCTTAGCCAGTATTGGGATGATTAGCTTATCACAAATAACCATACATCCTCTATGCTATAGTAAAGCTGACTTAATATAATAAACTGTGATTCGGTTACACTTCCATATTTCTCAGGCTGCTGGATATCATGTAAAGTGTAAGGGAAGCTACAGTTGATATAAATGTAATGATTACTGCTGCCTGCCTAATGCCTTTATTGAACATGTTTTCAGTGTCTTTTACAATGTGTGATTGAAAGTTAGTAATGTATGATTCTTCTGTGGTGAGCTGCAATAATCCGTCTGTCTGTAAAGTTTTTGTTTCAACTGCCAAAGGTTTGAAAACTGAAACACATTATACAGTAATGTAATTTTCTAAAATGAATATTATTTGTGTGAGTGCTACATCTGTTAGCAACCAAACACCATCTTTATGTGCCCATCATGTTACCATTTCCAACACATTCCTACAACCATATGTATGTAGATTTCACTCCTCCATCTTCTCTGTCCTTATATTAGACACTTCATGTTACAGAGCAGGACACACTTAATACAAACACACCATAAAGATGTCCAGAAATGTGCAGTAACACTAAATCTTCTATGTCTTTCCATCTCTCTCTCTCATCACGTCTTCTATCTCATCACATTCTACAATAGCATATTTCTTAGTCTGATCTCATCTTATGTGATTTGGATACTCTCCTTACTGAACCATAATAACCCCACCACACACATCCTGCCTTGTACATATAGTTAGGATATGTGCTGAGTTATGATAATTATGTCAGAATACATACTATTCTTGTCATGTTTAACAGAATGAACTTGTGGTTTTCCTTGAAGCATTACTGATAAATAGTATGTATGTAAGTTTATTAGTGTAGGCATTGTTGACACAATTTGAGCAACTGATATATTTAGGATAGTCATTCATGTGTACTTTTACAGTCCTGATCAAAAATAATTATAGTAATCACATTTTTACAGCCTTTATACAATTAACTCCATATTGAACTCAAACCCTGCTTTACATATGCTTTTTTATAATCTCAGTGTGGTTGCACCTTGAGCCACACTGACATTTTGCTTGCAAGTAACATTTCTCACTCAGTGCTGTCCAGAATGCTGACAGCCATGCATTGTCTCTAGGCCTCTCTATGCTACAGAAGGCAGGCCAGATTAAATATTTCACTTTTTTTCCTTCAGCAGTGAACTCAGTTTTCTTGCAGCCAACTGTCGCACAAATGGAGAAGACAATCACAACACTTCATTCTTCAATAAAGCTTTGGCTGCAACATTACAAAGATAGATAGAGTACAACATGCAAAGTGTTATAATCTCCATGGAACTGAGAAAATACTGCCATGACAAATGTTGCAGTCATGACATATTAAACATTACCATAAAACAGATCTGTTTTACATTTAATCACAATCAACCCAGTTTCTCTCTGCTCCTTATTTGAGCACAGGTTGGCAGGGAGCACCACTGATCACTGCTAATTCCCTAAGTTCAATGCATCAGAATATGATTACACATGTGCTATTACTTTGCCAATAAGCTTGGCAAAATTGCCCTTTAGGAAGAGATGTTGAGCACATATAACTATTCTTACTGGATGGTAACAATTCATTACAAGAAACTGAATGATTCTACTCATGAGACTTACAGTGAGCTTTGAATGAGCGCATCATTCTGTACATTTTTGTCTGCACTGCAGTACTTACACTCATAAGTTATGTACAAACACATGGAGCCTCGGCACACACACTTCATCATTACTTAGCCCTACTGTATTGGGAAGTGTTGGATTGTTTTGTCTAGACACTGCACATTGCCCATGCATGTGCAGATACCATTACTAATAACAGTAGCATTCATTAGTGTCTACATACCATCATAATAAGCTGATGAGCCATGAATGCACCATTGTCCATCATGTGGTTCACAAGTGTGTATGTGTATCATCTACACAACATCATGTAAAACAGGTGCATGTCAGTCTAACTTGTGCAATGTACATTAATGACAGCATAGCTGAAATAGGTCAGCAGTATGTTTATAGTGTTGATCAGCAGATTGCACCTATTTCTTCATATTAACAAATATCTTTTCTCAAAAACCTAAATAGCACAGTATCTCATCTGTCACTGAATGAGACCCTAATGCTATGAACACTGAACTCTTACACTGTTGAAATCACGAACTGGAACAAATAAAAATTCACATCCAAATCAAGCAAAAAAAAAGATATATGGTTTATATGGTATAACAATATTAAAATTAGAAGAATTAATACAATCCTTTTAAACAGAGTATTCAATATGAATATAAATGTTGTCAATATAATTTACAACAAGAACTAATAGAGAGAAAAGTTTCTGTTTTAAATGTGTTTAAATTTTTTATCTTTTTTTTTGCTCTCTTGTTTCTGTATTAAGCGGGAAATTTACACTGGAAGTTGAGTTTACAAATTGAGACCCTAATCAATCAATTAGAGGGATATATAAAGCAAAGCTACAATTCAGTGATATCATCCTCTATAAAGTGCACTCTAACAGAGTAGAAGTTCAACTTCTTTTGTGATGCTTGCATTAGATACTGTGTCCTCTAGCTTTTGTAACTAGATAGGTAAGGAGTCATAATCTCACAGCAGCTTGTGTGCATGGATGAAGTGAGACAATAAAATTGTGGTTTATCTAAAGACTTCCAGTATTTCCATCAACCCTTTGGATTTTTGTCCTCTAGATAGGTACAACGTCCTAATCTCATAGAAGTCAAATTGAGTGTGCGATGGTGGGGCCACAGCATAAATGAAGAATTAATTCAACAGCTGCACTCATTTGACTCCCACTCAGGAGAAACATTTAAGTAGCCAAATGAATCCCACCCCCCTTTTTCCTCTGTCCATGACACACTGATAAGGTAATCATGCTGTTAATGTCAGACCTGTCCTGTGGCACATGTGTATAATACACATTGCATATAGAGTACCTGAGTAGATAGATTGTGAGTTCAGATACAGTAGTGAGAACCTCATGAGTATTAATGTGTGTGTTAATGTAAATGGATGCAGGGCTGTCTTACTTGCATGTGTAGTGCCACCATTGAGAAACCTAGCTGGAAGCCATTTTAGTACACACATATCTCCTTTGCAAGACACAGCTGTTGTAATCCCTTCAAAGGTGCAGTCTGGATCACATGAACTCAGACTTCTCCTGTGGTGCATGTGTATAATATATTGCGTGTAGATTGTGTGACTATATAGGTAGGGAGTTTGAATACACAACTGTCTGTCTTCTTTGAGTGTGTGTTTCTTACTCTTACTGTGCAGAACAGGCTTCAAAAACATAAATGATATATAGCCACACAGTGTGCTTGTGCTGTGTGACCACTTTTTAGTGGAAGCATCAGTGTAGTACACAATGGTGATGTCATCAATTGAAATGTGCATTGTCACAGTTATAAAAGAAATCTCAAGTGGTGCTTGTGTTTCAGCAAACCTTGTGTAACTTGTGCTGCTAGGTATATATTTCAATCCTGTAATTGCTACTTACACTCAACGTTGTATGGCTTGATGTTCAATTCTAGCACAGGAAAACATTTACTGTGAATGACTGATGTCATACAATAACCATTACATCACATCAGTATTACCCACTGGTATGATGCATGAACACATATGGATGTATGTTTTGATTTCATGACAATACAACATTTGCATTACCATTGTCATGGTGAGAGTGCTCCTGTGGCACATGCTTTGAGTAGTGCATTGCACTCATAGAGTGTGCTTAATTTGTTGTTTGGCATATGTACAAAAATACAGAGAAAGATTGGTTGACCAAGGACACGTTATACTGGACTCATCTCATTTGTGTAAACATGAGCATAGTCAGTTAATTGCCATCAGTCTGACATGCTGATTTGGCATTCATTATCAGGGATCCTTTATTAATTCTCACATTAATTTCAGTTGTTTGTGACAATATCCATTGCTGTCTCCTGTAGTAGATGCAGATAGTACATGGCTTTGTGGAATACATCACATCATAGTGTGGTGTTTGCATCTGTTACTGTCTGTCCGATAACTGTGCCAGGCAAGAGGGCCTTAGACAAGTGTACTGTTTGTACTGCTGCCACTTTTCTATGGCCACATACACACACCTACCTAGGAGATCCATAACCATTAGAATATAGAAATGCAGAATTCCCTTCAAGGGTGACCCTGTTGATACATGTGTTATGCCTATTTCTGCAGCATGCACAGTTCATACACAGCTTAGTGGTAATATCGATGACATGGTTTTCATCCTTCCAGGAGGGATTATGGTTTATGAGACATCCTTCTTTTCCAACATGTCATATTGAAGATCTGCAGGTTATGCAAATATACCCGAATGTATGTACTGTCCTTGCTAACTGTCCTGTCAGCTCTGCAAGTTAATGACGTTAGTATCACAATTACTCCCCTCTTGTTGAATGTTACTTTATGTAACTCACACATGCTACACTAGCATGCCCATTTTTAGCTCACTATATTTGATAAGAAAGTGAGAACACTAGTAATTATTATGACATAGATACTGTATAATTTTGTTGCAAAAATTGTCTTTGAGTCATATGAACATTTACAGAAGTCATCTTAGTACACTTTCAACATTTACCCTGCATTGTGCCTTACCTGTGTATTTAGATCTGCAATTTGTATACACACTGTCCTCAGCACACTTTCCCTACCTGATATAACTTTCATTGCAGTTGTCCTTGCCATTTACCCTCATCTGTTATTTATTTCTGAAAAGTTATGTTTTAATTGTGTGCAAGTTGTCCTCAGCACAATTTCTCTGTATTGTATTTGCCATGCCTTACTTTCTCTGCTGTCCACATGACCATGCATAACAGGTTGCCCATAGACAAGCCTCTTTGTTTACTGTGTGTATACTCATGGTGCTCAGTGTGTTTTTTATGACCGCCAACACTGTTGGTGGCCATGAAAACGTACTTATATTCACTTGTATAAGCAATTATCACTGCTGCTCATCACGCAAACACATAAAACATTGTGTGGGTTTCACATGAAGCCTATGTGATTGCTAATGAATCCCATGGAATGACTACATTATACATATTGTAGTATGTTCTTATAAGTCCGAAAACAGAAAGTGATCTTTAGACACGAACTTGCAGTTCAAAACAGTTTATTCACAGGGGCACCTAAAATAATGCAGACTTGCAAAAATGAGGAAAAATAATACAAATTTCTCTGTTCATTAAGTGCTTTCAAACAAGCCTCACTTTATACAAAGCTTTCAGAATCCTCAGGGATATTCCAACAGTATTTACAGAAAGAGACTGGTTTCCCTTCATTCCAAAAACATAGTAAGTCTCAAATTCAAACAAGATACCCTTCAACGTCAGACTTTCTAGAACAGGAATGACTTCATACTGGCTCCTTCCTTCCAACACAGCTTCTGTGGAGACTCCTAACAAGGGTGTACTGCAACTGTCTTAGTCCCAGCTGCTTGAAGACCACAGCCTTACAGTTGGGGACTCAAATGTATTGCAACACTCATGAGCCGCAGCTCATGCTCAAATTGAAATAATGCATTTGGGCAAGAAAGGGTAGCCATCCAGAGACAGTAGAGCTGCCACACTTTGCCCAAACAAATTGCTCACATTTGAATCAGATAATTGTGGCAGCCATAGGTAGGCATTAGGATGGGGTGGGAGCATAGATAAGGTTTCAGGCAGTAATTGGTAGGGGAGTTTTACATTTATGGAATAGGATGGGAGTTCAGACTCTGGAAGTATTTGAGGATTTTAGGAATAGGGAGTGGGAGGGGAAGTTTAGGTTTAGGGCAGTGATCAGGTAAGATTTTGGGACTTGAACAGAGGCTTCAATTTTAGGGTGGGATAGTATCATTTTTGGCTTAGGTAACAATCAGGGACTTTAAGTTTAAGGAAGGGAGGGATGTTTTAGGGTAAGGTAGTGATCTTGGGACTTTATGTTTATGGAGAAGGAGGGGAGTATTAGGGTTGCAGTTAGGACTCTGGTAGGGCTAGATAATTCAGTAATATCAGGCTTGTGGAAGTTAAGGCATTTACTGTTTAGAACCAGTGACAGTGAACAAGTGTATCGCAGACTAATAGTATGTGAGCACTTGTAGCAAACATGCTTGTCTTCCTTAGTTCAGCACACAGACAGACAGTAATATGACATTATGGAGAGCTACCAGCCCTTAAACTTCAACTTTTACAGCTGCTTCTCATTATTACAATAATTATGCAGTCTTTGTTGTCTGACAGTACTTTCTGCAGCAACTACTAGATCACATGACTCTACCAGCAACTTTAGCAGCCACAGATGTGCCACAATATAAAGTGAAATGTTATAATTCTGTAGTGCTTGTCAGGAAAATCAATCACTGTAAATTACAGTACTATAAATAACAAGTAGAATTATATTAGAATTGTCACATTTCAAATCTAATAACTCTTAAGAGTCAGGTAAATCAGCTGAAGCAAAATGAAGCATTTCAGATTATCAGTTCAGAAATTATCCACCATGTGAAATGCAAACACACATAAAAACATTTACCCATGAGAATAGTTGAGAGTGACTAGATGAGTGTAAAGGCTTGGGTGTATTGATAGGAAGGTAACATTGTGGCACGAATTAAGTACTCATCATTTACAAATGTTTTGAAAAACAGATGCTGAAGATCTGACTTGGGGCACTCCATAGATTTAAGAGATGTAGTCTGATAATGCAGTACTCCATTTTACTGTTTGCTGCTAAGGTAGCTACCAGCACCAAACCAGTCAGTATTCTGTGGCTGAATTCCTATATGTGAATGTGAATGGGGTTGTATCACTGTAGTAACAAAAAAATCAAAAGGTTTTTAGAAATGGAAGCACAGCTCAATGCTAATTTTGTTGAGTTATGTACTAATTAAGCCTGTTAACTCATAAGATTGTAGTATTGACCTCACGTATTACCTGAAACCATGCTGACAACTGCTAAGGAAGTTGTGCCTGTATTATAGTATTTGTATGTGGATAGTTTTGCCCGAGATTGGTGCAGCTCTACCTGCCATTATTAAAATAGCAAGCTATTATCTATACTTTGTTAAGAACACCTTACCATGACTGTTGATGCACACAGGATATTAACTCATGTACTACACTTATATAAACACTTCAGCACATTGTAATTAATTTTGCATCCTTGATAATTTTGTATCATTGCCATTGATCCACAGTTATATAATCAGTTCAGTACATTATAAATCCTTTTGGAAGAGAATTCAGTACATTGTAAATCCTTTTGCATCAAAGTTATATATTTATTAAAGAAAGCAGAGGCATCAGGTGGATTAAACAGCCACAGCCATGTGTTTATTGGCAATTACTGCCAATGACCTTTCCTAATAGAAGCCAATTATTTTTGAGATGTGTGCAAGGTAAGAATGTCAGGGAGGCCATTTCTTTATTTCATAGCATTTCCCTAAACACTACAGAATAACAGACAGCACTGTTGATATCCAGCCCTTCTGAGTCACCATACCCACATCATAACAATTTTTCACAATTCATCACAATTCCTCTGGGCCACCATACAATCTACCAAGGAGCCATTTTTTTGGGCTGATAAGTCCCCTGGCAACAATCTCTTGGGGCTGGCTGGCCTGTGGAAGGTCCAGCTAAAGAGTCCTGAGACCCCCCACTTACCTTGGCCTCCCTTTTCCTTTCCTGCTTTCTGCTTACATGAGTCGACAACCTAGCCTAACCTGTCTAGCTCACCTGGAGGAGAAGGCAAAAACCTAGTGGGAAAAACAGGAAATTCTTTCTTGACCTCTAGTGCTATCACCTTTGCTGGTCATCAGGTCCCTTTACTACCTTACAGCTGACCCTAAACTGACTGCCAACTACCCCCTGCATTTATGAGGGAGTAGGTTGGGTGGGAAAAGCTGCCAAGGTAGAGATTGAAAAGACTGATTTGCTCTGCTCCCAGTCTTTACAATACCACCCAAGAACAGCTCAACCCACCTTAACCCTTTTGACCTATCTTGTCCCTACCTGTTCCTCCACCTCCCCCTTCCTCCTCTGAAACCTGAGTCCAAGCTAACCTGCCTCAGACAAATGACGGCTTGCCGCAACCTAGCTTGTCAGCCATTGATGTCCGAGACTGGTACAGCTCTACTTGCCTTTACTAAAATAGCAAGCCATTATCTATACTTTGTCAAGAACACTGTACTATGACCAGTGATGCACTACAGGATGTTAACTCATGTACCACACTTATATAACCAGTTCAGCACATTGTAATTCATTTTCCATCCTTGATAACTTAATTTCATTGCAATTTATCCACATTTATATAACCAGTTCAGTACATTGTAAATCCTTTTGCATCACTGCCATCATTTCTGCATCAATCAAAGGTATATATTTAATAAAAACACAGAAGCATCAGGTGGATTAAATGGCCACAGCTGTGTGCTTATTGCCAATTACTGCCAATGACCTTTCCTAATAGAAGCCAATTATTTTGAGATGTGTGCATGGCAGAAATATCAGGGAAGCCATTTCTTTATTTCATAGCAGTGCCCTAAACACTACAGAAGAACAGACAGCACTGTTGCTATCCGGCCCTTTTTGATTCATCATAAAGCCAAGGTAGAGATCAAAAAGACTGAATTGCTTTGTTCCCAGCCTTTTTGATCCCACCCAAGAACAGCCCAACCCACCTTAACCCTCCTAACCTATCCTGTCCCTACCTGCTCCTCCACCTCTCCGAAACCCATGTCTGAGCTGACCTGCCTCGGACAAATGACACCTTCCTGTGACCTGGCTTGCCAACTATTGTTTTCTAGTAATTTTACACAGGGCTGTGAGAAGGTAATTAGGAGTTAAACATTCCACCTCCCCTACAAACCTACTTTCACGTCTGCATATTTTGTACCTATCATATGCCGTCCTCAATGGCTTTGCAGATTTCCTGTCCCTTACTTGTTCCATTAGTCCATCCTGTGGGTCTGTAACCTTCGCTGTGAAAAAATACTTTTGCCAGTCAGTCCTTTCTATTCAGCATGACCCCTTTCATTTTACCTGACGTTATCTTCTGCAAAAGTATCATGTCTCCCTGTTTTTCTGGCCTCAGGTGAGAAGAGCTGTACTGCTCTATTCTGTGTTCCTATTCCCTCCCTTCCTTCCCCCAGATCTTTCTTGCATCTTTCCTCTGGATTACTTCCTGCAGCCCCATGTCTTGGTCCTTATAGGTCCTAAGGTTTGCACTCAGTACACAAAGTATGGTCCAATCAGGACCTTCTAGAGAGGAAACATTACCTCTTTATTTCTGGAATCTGCTTGACTGAGGTTATAATCAAGCATCTTATTTGGTGTTGTCACCACCTTGTCATTCTGCTTACAACAGTCCTTCCTTGTATGATCAATACCCCCAGATTCATTTCATGTACACCCCCATCTGATACCGTCACACTGGGTTTGCTGTGGCCTAACTGTAGTACTTTGCATTTGTTTACACTGAGTTTCAGCTGCCATCTTTCTTTCCACTTACCTTGTCTTTCCAAATTCTTTGCTAGACTGTTCCTGCCATCCTTCAACTGGTGAACCTACCTTTTTGTCATCAGAAAATGCATTGATCCTGTTTCTGTTTTCCTCAGATATATCCATGAGAAGCAAACTGAAGAGTAATGGACCCATGACAGAACTTGTGGTACTTCCTTAGTCATTTTCCTAATTCCTAACATGCCCCCTCTCACCCAAGCCCTCTGTACCCTGTCACTCAGCCATGCAGCTGTCCATTTTCTCAGTCTTGGCTCCACCTCTTTCAGTCCCCCAGTTGCCCTACAATCTTCCAGCAGAACATAGTCAAAGGCCTTTCTGATGCCCCTTTTGACCCAGTTGTAAAAGGGAATCACATTTGACTGACAGCTTCTTTCAGTCATGCGCTCATGTTGACTGTTGTCCTCAAGAAATGCAGCCATACTTCCCCTCAGGGTTGTCTCCCTTGAACAGTTGTTATGTTAACAGGCCTGTAGTTCCTTGTATTGCCCAAATACCCCATTTTACAAGAATGTACCCTATTTGCTGCATTCCAGTCCTCAGGCATTTTTGCAGTAACCAGTAATTCTGCAATAACATAGGTGGATATGCTGTGGAGTGTTGAGTGAGCTAAAGTGTATACGGACAGATATGTTGGATCTGTTAACTTCTATGCCTTTTGGATAGGTGCTCATGTGAAAAGCAAGATGTGGATTGTGCTCAAGGCACTGGACAAGAAGAGTTATGGATATAACGTATATGATATATGTACATTTGGGCCATAGCCAGGATTTTTGGAATTGTACACTAACTTCTAAACCACTAGATACTGCATAATTCAAGACAGTATATGCATTTTTATGTTTGCATATAATAAATAAATCAGTACAGAAATCACAGGCTTTTACAAAAAAAGTTTAGACAAGACAGGTATTCTGAAAAAAAAAAAAAGAAATGTGATAAAATATGCAGCCATAAACCATGATGAATGTGTTAATTTGTAGAAATTAAATTTTAACATATCTCATGCACAAAATGCCTTATTTTTACAATGCATATGCTGTGGTGTATGAGGCATATGCCTGGCTATACTATGGTATAAATGGTCATTTTGGAAGGAAGCATGAACATATTGACTATGTAGGCAGATGGAATTTTAGTGCTTTATAAAATCTGTGAAGAGTATGTTGGTGAGTTATATATACTGGGAGGGAATTTCATAACCTGGATATTGTGACAGAAAAAGCTTTTGATGAGCATGTAAGGTGATATGTTGTGACAATAAGGGCAGATTATGACCAAGTTTAAGGTATGAGTTCTGTTGAGCTGCATTGTCTGTTGTAGATTTGTAAGAGCGGAGCGCTGCTGTGAGGCTGAGAGATGATTGGAAGACTGAGTAGTCATGTATTGCTGGTTTATAGTGGTTTATTTTGATTTTGTAAATGTGTCGCCAGTGACAGGTTTTAGTTACTGGCATTTTTTCCCCAAGGCTGTGGATTTAAGTGACCAGTGCTGTGGAGTAATTCAGTGTTGCTGTAGCGGAACATGTTTTACATTTTTGATAATGATGGTCTGGGGTGTTTGGGGATTTGTGATGTTGACCACATTAGAAGAGTGGTTGTGTGTTCATGTACTGTATGTTGTGGTGGTAGAGATTTGGCTATGTATTATGCCTAGACATATGGCAAAGTTGATAGTCTGTATGTAAAACTGTGCATTTTGAAGGAAATATGTTTTTAAGATTCTTTTTTTGTATTTTTTGTGCTATTTTGTAGGAATGCTGAAGAGTAAGGATATTTAATGTAATGGCATAAGAGGATAGTGTACAACTGTTATAAAGCTGGTTTAGTAAATGACGAATATAATGAGTATCAGATGGTAAAGGATAAGAATACATATTCCAAATGGTTTGATAATGTCCTTTACTCTGAAGTAACAGACTTTGGGTTGTTTCAGGGACAGATCTGTTGTTACAAGTTTACACAGAACCAACGCAAGGGTGCAGACTAGAAGTTGGATCTTGAAAGCTGTGAAGTGGAACTAAACAAAGTAGGTATACCAAGAGACAAATCTGATTTAAATCTACTGAGAAGGATGCCTTTTAAAAGTATGAGAGGCTGCTGCATCCCCCAAAGTTAATTAATAAGCGAATAAGTTAAGTAAAAGTCAGAATTACTGTCGAAATAGTAACTGATAAAAGACAGGATAAAATCTAGTGGTATGCAAATTCAGTACAAGTTCAGAAGTTACTAACTATCAGAAAGGCTTCAATACTGATACATATGGCTTATTTGCCTCCATCTTGTACTGCTTGTTGCAGAATGACGGGTGATAAACTGCCCTAAGTTTAGAAGATTAGGTATTTTCTTCTGTACCTTCATCTTGTGCTACCTTTTGCAGTAGGGTGAATCAGAAACTGAGCTTAGTTTAGAGAAAGGTTAAGGCAATAAAAGTGTTGATTTCAGTGATTAAGAATTACTTCTGCTGCATGTAGGTGTGACTGAGTCTAGGAGGCAAATAAAGTATTAGCAGAGAGGACAGGAAGATAAAGATAAGTTTAGCAACACAACACAAATACAGTTGGAGTGTTGTGGCAAATAAACTGAAGTATGAACTTGGTAAGTTGATGAGTCCTATAACTCAGTGCTGTTGTTTAATTGTTCAGTAGGCTGCTATACTAATGTTACGTCTGATTTGTTGTTCAGAAGTGTTTCTGTTAACAGCACTTAAGCTATGAGAAATGATGCTTGTGTAAGTATTGCATTATTTTCTTTCAATGTACTTTTTACGTACACAATTCAGGGTCTGGGATGAACATCCACACAGAAGAAAATAGGTTTCATCATGCCAATCGGTGAACATATCCAAAGTGCAGCAAATGCTGACAGATTAAATGCTTAACTGTTTCTAAATGATGCTACATGCACTAGGGCTATCCAGAAAACTGTAACTGACTGGAAAGCATGCTCAGGTTATTTGGTTTTAAAGGAATGGTTCTTACAGTTTATTAAATGGAGTAGTCTTGTGGCTTTGACAGCCACTAAATGGGTTCTGGAATAATTTCTACAACTTAGTTTACTGAAGAAATGGATTTTTGTCATGGCAATGAATAGCTCTTGAGAGGTCTGTTGCTATCATACTTTGAGTCTCTTATCTCCCAGCATCCTTTTCAGCTTCTACTTTTGTGATTTCATAGAAGAACCAATCAGTTTCAGGACAGTATAAGAACTGTAGAACAGTATTGTTCCAATAATCTCACCCTTCCTTAGTGCATTGTAGCTGAAATGTTCCCTATTCTGTAATGTTTTTAAATGCAGCCCTTATGTCGTACACCTGACTCTGACACAACCCCTGAAACGTGGTGTAACTTGAAAAAAAAATCAAAATCCAGATGTGTGGGTGGGGCTTTTGTAATCCAAAAATCAATCCCAGCTGATTAAATGCAATAAGCAGAACCACATTTCCAAGTGCCTCTGGAAACCATTTTCATCATTGACTTAAAATGAATGATACTGACTGGTAGAAAGTCTAGGTATGAGGCATTCATCAACACTAACAGAAAACTTGGAAGTAATACCTGGATGTAACCCCTATGAAAAATGTATAAACCTCATTACACAGTTATTGTCCATTTGTACAAGGAACTGTTTTGCAAGTAAATATTCTTTTTGTACAGTTGTTTTTATTAAAACCAGTATAGTCGGGTGAAAACATTTTATATTTTTGTATTTTTAAAAGTCAAGGAGTTGTTCCTCTGCTATGAAAGAAGAATAGCATAAGAAACAGATCTGCAAGTAAGAAAAAGAAATACAGTGAACTCTTACAGTGGTTATCACTGCTGCCTCACAATGGTTGATTTTCCAGTTTGATTCCTGTCTGTGGTACCAGTGCCTTCTTTGCCGATTCAGCAAATCATCTGAGTCTGAATTTGTTTCTATATTCTGTAGTTTTCTCACATATTCCAAAGATGCACCACAATGAAATAGGTGATCTTCAAAACTGCCAATAGAAGATCATGCGTGAATAAATGACTTCCTGATTTTTTCCTTAACACATATAAGTCATGCATGGGTTGGTTACAGTATAGAGGATTATGGCTGGGTCTCTGACCATAACATGCACCTCTTGCTATGAGGAGACAGCCCTGTTTGCTGTGCCTCTGTGCCACCCCCATCTGAGGCAGAAATGTCTGTAGATAAACTCTTACACTTTTGTGGTCCCTGATCATACCCAAAGGACAAAGAAAAGAAAAAGGCACAGAAAATAAAATTAAGGCAATACTACCCACTGTTCCACTGTGCTGTCCTCATCAGAGCTAGAAATCTCTGTAGATAAACTCTTAGACTGTGTGGTCCTTGGACATACCCAAGGGATAAAGAAAAGAAAAAGGCATAGAAAATAAAAATGAGCAATCAGAGTAGATACAAATAATGAGAAGTGTAGCAAGGAAAGACAGAATGATTATAATGAAAGAAGAAAGAAAGGAAGTGTATAAATGGTGATGTCAGAAGTTATAGAGCATTGTAGATATCTGATGGCCAGAATACAACTAGCTGTGGTATTCAGCATCTGGTAGAATGTGTCCAAAATATAAGAATCAGATTCAGTTTGAGGGAGTATGTAAGTCTAAGTTTAGTGGTATGCGGGTATGCCTGAAATAGGGGTTGTAGGGAGGGTGGAAAGGACTTTCTCCTGCAAAAAAAAAAAAAGTTTAAGATTTTTTCATCAGGTGAGTTCCATACCAGTTAATCCCAGTGGCTAGAGGGGCTTCAGAAGGGCACTGATGAAGCAGTATATATGCATATGTGATTGACAAGATGGCAGTTTGAGAAAGCCAGAAATCTTCTTTTCATCTTTTTTTTTTCAGATGTCAGAATTGACTGCAGTGTATCCAGTCAAATAGCCCAGAGGAACAAAGTGCTCAGTGCTCCCCAGACAAACCACGTATGACAAGCACAAAGAGCTCTGGAGAGGTCAGGAAGGTGAGGATGGCAGTTCGTGGCCAACATTTGCTTGTCCATCTTACAGGGAAGAAGTCAGCCTAGACTCAATGGAGTAGCAGCATTAAGAGTCTGGTGAGCTGTGGGCTGAAGGAGATATACTGCTTGATCAGGATATTGTGCACATGTACCTTTTAGAGGCAGGAATTGCACTATCTAAATTGCTGCCACTGTGTGGTGGGGGGTTAAAACATATTTTCTGGCTGTCCTCTGATGCTGCACCATAGTTTTTGTTCTCCTCACATGCTCAAGATGTGTTAGGTTGAGATGGGGGAAACTAAAGCAGGGTCTGGTAGACCCAATGAACATGGAAAAGAGCTGTTGGAAGCTGATGGTCAACTATGGAGAATTAAAAAAAAATAATTTGTTTGCACACCATGCAGGGTCAAGAGCCATGCCAGGGAGGCAACTGTATCCTTGTGTACAGCAGGAGCAAGTCCAACTATAAAATACAGCACTTTGATTTGTGACCTACTTGCACGTGGTCTGTTTCAGCTGGAGAAAATACAAAAAGATTCCTCACAAAGAAAATCAAAGGGCTTCAAGGCTTACTTATAGCTAAAGACAAAAGCAACTTTCTATTTCTCTGTATTTTATCAACTTCCTCAAGGAGATTTATACCTGACATATACAGTATTAAAGGATTCCTTAATATTTATAACTTTTTTGTTTAGAATAACACAACAAAAGCCTGAGTACAAAAGGACACTCAGCCTCAGTAGATATTAATATCAACTGTGACAATGTGAAGTATTGCCAGCTATGTTAGGAGAAGTAGGGCAGTGGATGTGTAACATATGCTAGCATAGCTAGCTGGAGTTTTGTAAAGAATTATATGTCATTTGTATATCAAACTGATTTGTGCAGGTGCTTGTGTTGAAAATGTATTTGTAAAGTTGCTTCTGTTAAAAAGTGTACCAGCAGTGGGTCCTGCTGGACAGAAAAAAATAATACACTTGTATGTCAGACTGTATTGTAATTGCTGAAATTAATATTGTAACAGAGGATACTGGAAGAGAAGAGGTTAATCTTAGTCCAGCTAACTTTGAAAAATAATATGAAATTGAACTACCTGGAAGGCCATAAAGATTGCATCTTACAGTTCTGATTGCAGCCACAGACAAAATGTCTGTGAAAACAAGGACTAGGAATCCTGCTGTATTGTCTTTAGCAGTGAACTAATTGCTACCCCAGAAGGGTGGAAGTGTTTAAATGGTTTTATGGATTCCAGGTGCTATAACACATCTTACCATAGATCTATCTGTGTGTATGGTAACACATATGTGCAAGATTCTGGTTCAGTTTCTAGTAAAGGGGGTAGTATGGGAACCAGAAGTCAGATGACCAGATGTATGTGATGTAATTTTGTAATCTAGCACTGAAATGATGTTATAATACTAGATGAGACAGAAGTCTGTTTCGGAAACCTGACAAAGAAGGAGGACCACTCACCCACTTCATCTTGCCTTGCTTTTAGTAAGTAACCAGGGAAAAGTAATTCTTTAGATCAGTCAGGAAAATATAGTGAGATAAGTTAAGTACTGTTTTTCTGTATATGTGTGAATCCTATCATCTGTTATTTTTAATAGTTCCTGTGGTTAAAACTCTGGTGTTTATTGTAAATAGACATTTAGTGTGTTCATGTTTTATTATTTATTAATAAATATATTTAAACTTTTCATTGTGGGTGGTCTTTTAGAGAATATTTTTACCTTTAAGAATACTTATATTTATTTGCTGACACTGTGGCTGCTCCTGTAAGCCTTACTGCATTGGTCAAGCTCTACCATTTGTATTAGTATTAATTTTACTTAGTATAATTGGGTATCCTTGTGAAAGCCTTACAGTAGCTGGCTTTGGAGTGTCTTGGTGGCAGTATCTACTTTAGAGTCTGGGCAGAGCTAGTAAATCTGTGCCAGCCTTGTGTGTGTGTGTGTGTGTGTGTGTGTGTGTGTGTGTGTGTGTCTGTCTGTGTGTGTGTGTGTGTCTGTGTGTCTGTGTGTGTGTGTGTGTGTGTGTGTGTGTGTCTGTCTGTGTGTGTGTGTGTGTCTGTGTGTCTGTGTGTGTGTGTGTGTCTGTGTGTCTGTGTGTGTGTGTTACTTACCTGGAGCAGGGACACAGACAAAGTGGTGGAGGACATGGCCTAGGACACTCGGCTGAGGACTCAGCTCTATAGCTGTGCCAATGGGAAGTTTTACTGGGTGCCTGGAGAGAGAGAGGGAAATCCAGCCCCTGGACTGAGTGTGTTCCCTTAAAGGAAATTGTGCTTGGTAAACTGAGAGTATTGGTGCACACATTCAGGAAAGAACTGGTTAACTATACAGGCAACTCTAAATTCTGACATGGCATCTGAGATATTTAGCTCCTTTGTGGCCAATAGACCTTTAGCTTTATCAGCCTCCAATTGGTTATTTTTGATCAGTGTTCTACTCTGGTAAGTAAAAAAAAAATAAACAATAAGTGACGTTAAAGAGCTTATGATCACAATGATTAATAGGAAGCATTCTGTTTCAAGACATTTCTGTTTATTGGCAGAAGGATTATTCTTGTTTTTTTCACTTGAATGCAAAGCCAGTTTTGTCGGAAAATGTTATGTTCTGTACAGTTGGATTTTTCTCTGCATTATATGTTTTGTTATTATGTGGCTTATCAAATTAAGACAGCTGCAGCCTTTAAATGAAACTGTAGTCTCATATGAAATTTAATGAAGAGAAAAGCCTGTATGTTTCTCTGTTTTCTGTATTGCATGCAGTGAGTGCATTTAAGTCTAAGGGGAATTTGTGTCACCAGCCTAACGAAGACTGACAAGTACTGATTTATTGCACATTAACCTCCACAAACATATTCTTGAGAACCTCTGAGGCAGTTATATGATTTTGGTCCTTAGATAAGTGTCACAACCCGTGACTTATAATGGCCCTTGCCTAGAGATGAAAAATCTCCTGTATGACCAGAGTGTGCTTGCAAGTATGTAAGCACTATATCTTCTCAAATGTATCATAGAAAAATCACTGCCCACATCCACTCCACTGCATTATTCTGCATAGTTTTGCACTATAATAGTGGTAGTATGTTTGCTGAAGACTGCAGGAAACATACAGACATTTCTGTTCATTAAATTTCACATGAGACTAGAATCTCATTAAAAGGCTGCTGCTGTCTTTATTTGATCGAGTTGTCATCTTTTCTACTGCTCTTTCCCAAGAATTCCTATTTGTCTTGGAGGATCATCTTCCCTACTTGCAAAAATTCAACCATCTACTCATGCAATGGAAGAGAGATTTAGTTTTTTTTTTAACTTCATCTTTGAAAGATTCTCCTCAGATTATTTAGCATAGATATTGAGTGCTGTCAGTGGTGATAATGAAGAAACAAAATGACTGTAAGTTCTTTGGTTTGATCTGTTTTTATTTTTCTGATTAATGGAATTCTATACAGTTAAGAATCTCACTGGAATGTCACCCTACTTCCTGTTTTTCATATGTACAGAGCGAATCTAAAGCCTGGATCACCCCAATGTTTTGTAGCTCCCCTTCTGAAAAGACTTGAATATATTAACATGGTAAGTACAAAAACTATGGAAGTAAGCAAGCTCACATGGGGAAATTGTGGAACTGGTAAAGCAGGATCTGCTTTTGTGTTACTTTTCTTACAGTTACAAACTTAGAGAAAAAACACCAGTTCTGTGGACCTTATTGCAAGTGGCAAACTCAGTGTTACACAATTTTCCAACAAAATGAGCATTGTAGTGCAACAATTATAATCTTCAAGTCCCAAACTATCTGTTCACTCATTAGGACAGATTCCATTAAGACAGCAGCTGACTGTGGTCGGTATCAGAGACTACAAAACTGGCACTGAAAACTCAAAAGAGAGAAGGTAAGTTTAGAAGTGTGAGTCAGTGTGGGTCATTATACATGATGAAAGCCAAAATCATGCTAGTAGTGCACTTTAAACCATGATGCAGGCAAAGATTATCTCTCTATTCCTGAGCTCCAGATTTGGACTTAAGTTCTACATAGACTGGGTCAGCCAAGTATGGTTACTGTACTGTTACAGGCAAGATCATAATCACTTGTAGGTGTCACACTTATTCTGCACCCCACATTCTTGACTTGACACTCACTGTTCTTTTCAGATATTCAGATGTGACATTAATAGAACTGTTTTAGCTGTTCCCCAGCCCGTCTTTTCACACTGTAAAATATGAACTCTGAATGTAAGACACAGAATGTATTTATATTACCATCTCTCAAGAGATAATCTTGGACAGCCATGGGGTCAGTTAACCCTAAAGTCATGGAGGATTCCAAGATGTCTACAGTTTTTGAAGTTAGTACATTAAAACCTTCCCTCAGTGGACAAAAGACGCACCACAGGATGGTAAAATACCAGACCTATAACAAATTTGCAGAGTGAAGCAGTGAAGAAATTTAAATAGCTTTCATTTAGATCCAAGCACTACCACAAGGCAGTTTGTCATGCCAAGACAATAAAAGAACTGGCAACAACTTTAGATCTGAAGAACAAAGGAAAATATCTCTTTAGGTATGAATTTGAAAAATGGTAGCAGTAAAGCTTATAACAGCTGGTGAAATGAAAAACAGTAAAATAATCTGCTTTTGAGTGCTTTAGTGTATGTTTATCCTAGCAAAAAAAAGCATACATCTTTTCAGGATACTAGGGCTGATCATGGTGTAAGTACAAAGAAGGAGGGTTTAAAACTAATTTTCAGACTGAGTTTATGGAGATATATGAGAAGATACTAAAGTGGAGATTATAAGCAAATAGCTGCACTAAGATTTATTTTGCCATTTTTCATATTTGCAGTATTAGTATTCAACACTGCTACTACAGGCATGGTATCAATCTCAACTCTTCCGTTTTATTTGCTAAGGTTTTTCTCTTAGCTGGCGTTTAGAAAATTACAAATGTGCTCTGTTTAAAGTCTGGTATATTGAACCTGAACTGATACCTTTAGCTCCTGGGTTGCTAACTGAACATGGTTCATTGTGTCATAATTAGGAAGGCAATTCCACTACATTTATATTGACTAAGGACATTACACAAGTCATTGAGGGCCAACCTAAGCAGTAGCAGTCCTTCAGAAACCTTGCAAAATTTTCTTAAAGAAAGGAATGATCCAGGATTTTATGTTTTTTTTTTCAGAGAAATTTGAGATTACAGGACAGTGATCACTCAGAAAATTACCTTTGGTGCCAGGTGGCATTGTTTGGAATGTTTATTTGTAAGAATTCAAGCAAGGTTTGTATGATGGTCGGTTTTGGGATTAGGCCATGTTAGGGCTATGACTGCCTGATTCAGACCATTTTTTAAGAAGCAGATTCTTAGTGTTTCTTGAATTTGGGATACCAGTCCAAGATGAAGTCATACAATGCTACTATGTCAGCTCTCTTAATTGCCAGAAAAATAGATTCTATGATGTCTTCACTAATTTTTATGGATGCGGAAAGGGGATTTATAGAACACTAACCATGAACAAATAGCAATGTTACATTCATATATGGCTCATTTTTATCTCCTTTGTGTTGTATTTGTGGAGGAGATGAAATGACTTTGATTTTTTTGTAATATGTGAGCAGACATAAACCTTCCCTTATTTGATTCCCTTGTTGAAAGCTGCAGAAATCCTAGTAGTTTTTATTTAAACAGAGTGGGGTGCGGATTCTGGTTTAAGCCTGTATTCTGTAATGGAGATTGTCAAACCTATAAGTGAAAATCTAGATTTCATGTAAAGGGAGCTTGTTTAGTAAGTTCCAAGAGATTAAGTTAGCTATGAACAAATGCTTCTTAGAACAATTACAGAAAATTGGAATTTCTTTGGTAACTTTGATGTCACTTCTAAGAAGGAGGAGGACCATCAGCTCATGAGAAGATGGTACTCATAGTATGCCTGTGCCTAAGTGATGTTCCATGGCTGGTGCAAATGTATGAGCCCCAACATGCCATCAATAACAATCTGCCCACAGGTTAAAAGGAAAATATATGTATGCCCATGGTAGTAATGTTGTTTTGTCAGTGCCGTTGTAGGGCATTCTGATATCTGCGTGCCCTGAACACCCAGGACATGGGGCATCACTCACATTTTCAACAAATATGATGCTGGACAGTAAGTATGACAGCTGTCTTCTCACACAAAAGCGGAGGAACATAGAACAGGTATCCACAGACGGGTCTACTTATAAATTTTTAACTTTTAAAGTGTTGACTTTCTTATGATCAAGTCAGTAAGATCAAAGTTTTAAAACTTTTAAATTTAAATTAAAAAATAAATTAATTAAAAAAATCTTTTTTTTTTTAAGTTTTTGCAGGGGGGCAAGCCCCTCCTGCATCCCCACACCCTCTGCTAGCTAAATATACCAACTTCAAGATCGCACTACAGTGAGGAAAATGATAAATATACTACTCTGCACTGTACGGCGATCTCCATTTAAACGGTTTGAAGTTTCAAAACTTCGATCTTATGGTCTTAACCATAAGAAAGTTGATGTTGTGAAAGTTAGAAATTTAGAAGTAGACCCCCACAGACACAAATAGCAAGAAACTATGGGGCAACTCAGTACATCAACAGGTGCTACATTCTGTGTAGTGAACAACCACAGCATGACATGGATATGGCTGTGCACCATGTCCAGCTCAAATGCAGCAAAGCTGGCTGATGCACATCCTTACCACTGGATGTATTACTGTGCATATCATTGTCTGTCTGTATTGAATGAGTGGGGGATGTGCACAAGGAGGCTTTAGAACTAGTGGTCTATCATTACAAGGTGTGCAAGGTATGGGCAATGAGGCTGTAGAACTGCCACCGTTACTTGTACCACTGTAAGCAGCCATGTAATTAGTGTACTGGGGGTACACACAGTGAATGAACTAGAATGTATAAGTTTACCTGGGATTAATGGTGGATGCTCTTTGGCAAGGCAAGAAGATACTCTTACTACTTTTTGCCAGTTTGGTTGGAAAATATTTTTTCTTCTTTAAACATGCATTCTATACATGAATTCCTGAGAAGAACATACATCATACACAAATAGCAAGACTGTTGGTTTAGATTCCATGGCTAGACTATATTCAACATTAAATACATCTGAAGCAATCTGTACACTTGATTGACTTGACTTGGTTTGTTTCTGCAGTTTTGGGGTGTGTAACTGTTTGTTCTGTGATCACACCAGGGACACTAATCTTTACAGTTGTTTTTGTGGCTTTCAGACTTTGAGTAGCTTTGTTGTTCTATGTATTATTCATCTCTCTCTCTATGCCTGAAAAGTTTAGTGCAAGTGTTTTTCTATAATAGCTAAAAGAATGAGAAGTTGCAAAAACTGATAGATATGGATCAATGTGGTTTTGTGGAGGAGAGGCAAACATTATACAACATTAATAGAATAATGATGGTCCAGAGGGAAGCAGAGTATAAAAGAATACCACTGTTGGTGGGTCTGGATGAAGAGAAAGCATTCGACAGAGTAAGCTGGGATTTTATGAGAAGGGCAAAGGAAGCATTTGGATTCTCTAATGAAATAATATGGTTAATTAGACAGATATATGAAGGATTGGAGGCAAAAATTAAAGTGGGAGGGTTCCTCTCTGACAAGTTGTGTCTGAAAAGAGGAACCAAGCAGTGGTGTTCTCTTTCCCCTTTGTTATTTGATTTATATTTAGAGTCATTGACAAAGAAAATAAAAGACTCAGAAATTCAAGGATATAATTGGTATGGTAATCAAGAAAAGTTGACTTTATTTGCAGACATTATTTTGTACCTGATAAAACCTGAAAAGGGCATCTCAGTGTTATGGAACCTCTTGAGATAGTTCCAAGTCTTTTTGGGATATAAAATTAATGAAGATAAAAACAAAGGCTATGGCTGTATACTATGTACTCACTCATGAATTGGTCCAGCAATACCCATATTTATGGGATTACAATAAAATGATGTAATTAGTAGTACAAATTAAAAAGGATTCCATTGTGGTAGCTAAGGATATGTGGGAAGAGGATATATATCAGTTTGTTGAACGCTTAATTCAGCGAATCACTAATCATCGAACCCCATTCAGTGAAAGCTCATTTAAGCAACCAATCATTTCAGTGAAAATTTTCCTAGGGAAAGGACATGGTTGGCCATCACTGAGGATTTGCCATTTTCTCCACTGTAGTGCGATCTTGGAGTTGGTATATATAGTTGGGGGGGTGGGAGGCAAAGCCCCCCACCACTTTGCAGGGTTTTAAATTTTGTTGTATTTGTTCCAATCGCTATCTGGTCTACTAGTATTTTTCCCTAGGAAATGTTTGGCTGGAACTGTCATTTGCTTAATTGAGCTTTCACTGATTTGAATGTGATGATTAACAATTTGCTCATTTAAGCTTTTGATGAAGTAATACAGATGTGGGAAGAGACTAAACAAAAGATAATACAAAAACTGAGAAACTGGAAGCTATTATTTACAGATATGGATCACAAGATACAAGCAGTGAAAATGTTTTTAGTCCCTTTTGTTTTATATACAAGTCTGGCATATTTTTATAAATCAGAGGAGATGTTATGGACAATCTTGAATCTAGAACAGTAGCTGCTGTTAAAAACGGGATAATTAGTAGGGTGTATAAAATATTGCACAGTAACCATTGGAATAAATCAGAGGAGGTTAGAAAAAGACTGGGAAAAGGGATTGGATAAGCAATTCACAAGGAAACAATGGGAGGACATATGTATGGGTCCCAAGTATGCAGCAAAGTATAGAAGATTTAGGATTTTGCTTGGAAGTGTTTGCATAGGTATTTGTATTTTTTATGCATTTTTTCCAAACTTGGTTTCATAATTATTTTGCTTTCTTCGATCTTAGAGTCCATCTTCTGTTTCTGGCTCTCTGTTTGGGTGGAGCAAAGAGAAACTTAATGATTGTGTTAATTATTCATTTAGAAATTCATTCAATAGTGCTTCTTTAAATGGATTGCTGCACAACCCACATTTCACTACAAGCTCTGAAAATCTGTTTTGTTAGGCTCACAGTAACTCAGAAGTATATTCCACATATTGTCGTCATGGATACCAGTATCAGAAATAATTTTTGCCTATGTTCTCCACCAAATTATATAATTTGGGGAATTGCTACTTGGTAAAACACAGATTTAACTTCACTCACAATTCTAATTTAATGTCTGAAGCCTTTCTGGACATTTTTTTTCCAGTGAGGGAAAACTATCCCACACTGCAGTGGTAAAATAAGACAGTAAGCTTTACTCAAGAATTTAGTATCATATATTACTCTACAGCTATGCCTTCACTTAACCTTACTCTAACCCTAACCTGCATACACTTGCACAAACATTTCTTTCCTCAATATGAAAACTTCAGAATATGTAGAGGTTTCAGCATTACTTTCCCCAAACCCACTTACTTTACCTGCAAGCATTTGATGTTCTTAATATTTTGGTGTAGATAGCACACACACACACACACACACACACACACACATATGCTTTCAAATATATATATATATATATATATATATATATATATATATATATATATGGGTCCCCTTCACTACACCGACATGCTACAAAGCTGACACTGAAAACACCGACACGAAAAGACCGACAATGCAGATGATCGACAAGGTGAGATCCCGACAGCCGAAACACCGACATGGGCAACGTGTGAGCGCGACTCGGTAAGTGTGCGATAGTGAGGGATTTAGGGTTAGGGTGCGGGAAAGGTGAGTGTGCAGTAGTGTCAGACGTAGGGTTAGGGTGCGGGTAAGGTAAGTGTGTGATAGTGACGGACTGTACTTTTAGGGGCGGGTTAAGTGAGTTAGGGTGCGGGTAAGGTGAGTGTGCGATAGTGACGGACTTTATGTTTAAGGGTGGGTTAAGTGAGTTAGGGTTAGGGTGCAGGTAGGGTAAGTGTGCAATAGTGATGGACTTTAGGTTTAGGGGTGGGTTAAGTGAGTTAGGGTTAGGGTGTGGGTAGGGTAAGTGTGCGGTTGTGTTGGACCTTAGGGTTAGGGTTTGGGTTAAGGTTAGTGCATGTATAGTTGTGTGTAATGTGTAGTTTACGTTTTGTGTGTCAGTGTTTTGGGTGTTGGTGTTATGGTGTTCGGTTTTTGAGTTGTCCGTATTGTGTGTTTTCAGTCTTTTGGTGTCGGCTTTGTGGCGTGTCGGTGTAGTGAAGGGGATCCATATATATATATATATATATATATATATATATATATATATATATATATATATATATGATACCATTCATAAATTCCTGGCTGTTAGTGTGAGCTTGCTTAAAGTGGGGTGAGAAGTTATTTCTTATTCCCCACTGTTGTGCAATCTCAGAGTTAGTTAGGGTATAGGGTGCAGAGGGGTTTGCCCCACTGCAAAAAAAAATATTTTATATATTTATTTTGATTTTCATTGTTTGTTTTTAGATTACGTGGTTTTGATAGATTCAAATGTTAAATTAGTAAAAGTATCTATAAGTATGTATGCATGTCTTTGTGTATGCATATTTGTATAGTGACATCCTGAGTTTGGAAAATATATTTTTAAATGTGACTTGGGACTTAAATATTTCCACAGTTTTAGGAAACTGTATATCAGCTATTTAGCAAGATACTGATTGCCATTTAATGTTGTAAGTAAAAAGTAGCCTGCAACAGCAAAGGCAAACATAGGGGGATTGTGGCTGACAAAATTTGCAGATGACTGCAAACTGGGCACCATAATTGACACTCCATCAGACACAGACATCCTCCAGAAAGGTCTCATAGAAGAAAATAGGAACTGGTGCCGCAGAGCCATGGCTAAAGCTAAATGCCAAAAATGTATAGTCATACCCTTTGGGAAAAAAAACCCCCTAATTACCACATAGGTGGTAATCCATTAAACAACAAGGAAGAAGAAGGGACCTGGGGACCCAAGTTGACAGTAACCCTCTTGACAACACATCTTTGTTAAAGTGGTTAGAAGACCTTGTGGATTGCCCACCTGATCATGAAGGATTCACATGATCCAGAGGAGAGGTCATTGTACCCTGTAGGTCATTGTACATCAGACCAATGATTGAATCAGTACCCTGAATGTACCTGTACAAGCATTTGCCCACCCTTTGCAGACCCCACCTGCAAAAACCAAAAAGATAAACAAAAGCAAAAAAATAAAGGATAAAAATAACAAACCATGTCAACTCTGATTCCACTGAACCTGCTCAGCAGTGATCTGTGCCTGATCAGCAAGGCCATGTCCAACCCGGAATTAATGGACATGCAATTCCATACAAAAATTAATGGACATGCTCCACCTCAAAAATCCAAACTCAGAAGAGCAAAGAGCAAAAAGCTTAAACCTCAGAGGACAGGGACATACACCGGATACACCAGAGACTCCCTACAGAATCCCAGTCCATGGGAGGCAGAGCAACTCACTGACCTTCATCACAGGGATTCCCCCAAGATGCGTGAGTGGAAGAGAGATCGAGGGTCTAATGGGAGATCGAATGGAGGCTGTATCACTGCACCAATGAGGCACAGCAAACTATCCCTATAGGTGGACTAAGGTACACACTGGATTCTCCACACTCTGGTGGTAAAAGCCACACACTCTCTGGCTAGAAACCCATAAACCTATAAGACAGGAAATGTGTTCATCATGTGGAGGATTTGAAAGGAGAGCAAGAACTTTCCTAAAAGGCTACAGAGCTGTGAGGTGCTTCAGACAATTTCGGACTAATTTGTGGAGTATACCTGAAGGAATCAACTAAATACAGAGCTGGAATCTGGGATTAGTTGAGGGCCAAGTGGGTTATTTGATTTACTCTGTGAATTTTGAATAAACCTGAGTTGTATACAAACTTCTGCCTTCAGTGGTTCCTTGAACTTACACTGGTACACTGGTGCATGGGCAGTTGGGTAATGAATTGAATATGCTTCCTCTGTTCCTTGCAGTACCTCTGGAGCAATCCAGTACATTTTGGGCTGCTTATTCCACATATAACTGTTGTTTTTGTTTGCCTGAAGACAGTTTTTGCTGATGGGCCTTTTTCTTCTGACGTTTCCCAAGAGCTCCAGTCATGAATGGCCTATTGAAAGTGCTCATTAATTCAAAAGCTTTTAAGAAGTTAGTAAAACTTCAGAGGTTGTTGGTTGTGCTTGCTAATGTAACTGCTAACCCAGAGAAAGTACCTGCCATGAAAAAAAACTAACCAAGGAGGATGACCTGGAATCCTACCTGGTAGCTTTTGATCAGTATGGCACTATAGAAAACTCAGCCTAAGTTGATTGGGCAAAATCCTGTCATCTCATTTAACAAGAGATGCACTGAAAATGTATATGGGCATAGATGATGCTATGACAAACTTAAAAAGGAACTTTTGACTAGGGGCTAGAATAACCTTTGACATACAGACAATAACATTTTATATCTGGACTTTTAATTATGACAAACCTGTAAAATAGCACCAGTGTATGACTTAAAACATATTTTAAAACTATACTAAAGGAGTACATGCAGAAAGTCCAGGAGATGTAACAAAGATTTTATAATAAAAAAATGTCTGACTAAGAGAATTTAACTCAAGAAATGAGGTATTAACATTAGTGCTGTCCACAAAAAACATATTTCTGGTTAAGTGGTAAGGGCCATTTGAGGTTAATTTAAGAATGCATACAGTGAACTACAAGGATGGACAGTCAGGAAAGAGGATAGAGCAAGTCTATCACATTATTGTACTAAAGTCATGGAAAGAAGTAGAAAACTCTGAGCTGAGTTTTCAAGTTGAATCTCATACAGGAGAGACCAGAGAACCAAATACAGTTTGAGGAGTCCTTATCAAGAGTACAAAAGCATGAAGTACGAGCATTTCTGTTAAGAAATAGACATATTTCAAACAATTCTTGGATGAGCTCACTAACTACAGAGATAACACCTGCAATGAAGGCTAGACCAAGATTTTATAGAGCACAAAAGTGACAAAAGAAGCCAGAAGGAGAGGTTAACAAATGCTCAAGCTAGGAGTGACAGGAGGGTCATAAAGTGGAAGGAGCACCCTGGTAGTGCTAATTCCTCAACTTGAGAAAGTATTAAATTATGTGATGATTCTAGGAACTTAAATAGCATTTTAAAGTTTATAGCGAGCCTATGCCCAAAACTGATGAGTCGAAAAGGAGAGTAGGAAAGGTCAGATCAGACAACTGACCCTGATAAAGGGATACTGGCAGACAATACATATACATTTATACTTAAGAAGTTTGCAGTCAGTCTGCAGACCATTATAAACCTAGACAAAAAAAAATTAAAAAAACAGATCCCTCCAGCCTCAAAGATGTCAAGACAAGATATACCAGGGGAGAATTTAAGGCTGCCAGTCCAGTCATTTAGGTTTATATTGAAGGTCACAGTGGTGCTACCCTGTTTCACACATAGAGGAAGTTTGTTCCATAGGTGATACTGGGATATGAATTTGTCATGCCAACACGTCTTATTTATCTGCTGATGAAAGTTTAGTTCTTTTAACTGGGCATTTGAGGTACCTTTTATTCTACGAATGAATAGGAGGCCAAAGAGGGTTAGATCTTTCATGGCTCAAAAGATAAGACTGGTCTCCATGCAAGAGTCCATGAGAGACTGAGTAAAGTAAGAGGGTGCCTGTCTCTCTTGCTAAGATTTTTGAGGCCTCTGATCTTTTTAGTTAAGAATTTCTGCGATCTCTCAAGTTGAGTGATATGCTTAGACAAATACATACCAAAGGTGCATTATATTCAGTAATATGCCTGATAAGACATGAATAAAGGGGAGTTAAGACTATTTTGGATTTAGTGGAGATGTCTTTGGAAATTAGATGGGCTAGGTAGAAGCTAATCTCAGTTCATGGAGACATGACTGTCAAATGATATGGAATTATCACCAAGAATAGCTAGATCCATTATGACAGTGTCTGATTGGAGGGCTGTGTCACATATATAGTATGTAAAAATGTTTTGTTTACCAAAATAAACTATGCTTCATTTTTCATATTTAATTTCAGACCATTGTCCTTGCATTAGTTGTTAACATGGTCTAACCCATACAGGACCACAGGAAGAGTTTTCAGCAATTAGGTGAACCTTTTATTCCTTGAAGTTTTATTTATTGTGTAGACGTTTTGACTTTTCGAACCATGTCCCTACTGACAAAAAAATAATAGTCTTTTCAGTACACAATGTTACCCCCTGGTCTACATGAATCCTCAGACAGTTTTCAGAGGCTGATGGATAAAATATTGAAACTTATTCACAATGTGCTGCAGCCTAGCTGTATGATATCCTTATTCACTCAGAGACCAGGTGTTTCACTAAGAAAAGTTGTAGACTGTGTTAGAAAATCTGTAAGACAGTCAGGGCTGACTTTCAAAGCTATGTTAGAGGCCAATTATTTAGGATATATTATAGGAAGATAGGGGTGGTAAGACCAAAACTAGAATTAATAGATGCCATAAAAAGTAGACTTTACCCTCCAGTAAAAGACTGGCAAAGGTATTTCTTGAACTAGTTAGATCCTGCAGAAAATGTATGCTTAAGTTTTGCCTGTCCTTTTACAAAACTCACAAAACAGAATGTTGGTGTCAATGTGTAAAGTTCTCTTGAAGTAGGTAAAACATTTAATGAACTAAAAAGGATCTTGTGTTTTGAGCAGGTGTTCTCTCGGAACCAAAGTGTCAGACACTGGTTTGGTGGCAGTGTCGTCCCAAGGCATTCAAGTTGCAGAGCTTCCAGTATGCTATATCAACAGAAAGTTGAGCATTGTGGAAAGAAGATATTCTACCACAGAAAGAGTGTTTAGCAGTAATGTGGGCCTTCTCTTCCTTGAAGTAGTATTTATAGAGTAGACATTTTGACTTTGTTACTGACAGTGCCTCACTGCAGAGGCTGAGTAGGCAGATGGGTAGCAGTACAAGGCTGTGCCTGTGGGCACTATTCCTCCAACCTTTTCAGTATACAGTGGCATGCAGGCTCTGTCTAGCCAATAGAAATGTTGATTGGTTGTCAAGAGTCCATGGACTTTGGTTTATGTTGGAAAGGAGAGCATTTGTGACATGTTAAGTTTGAAAAAAAGGTGTTTTTGCATTTAAATGTGCCTTCGAAATGAAAAGTTCCCACAGCATTAGTCAAGAAGACTATGTAGCTAACAAGGCAGTGATTAGCAGTCAATGCTGCACAAAATGAAGTAGCCAACAATAGCAAGACAGGAAGCTCTTTTCTCATGTGGAGGCTCAGAAAGGTCAACATGAGCTTACCTAAAAGAGCCTGCAAGTGTGGAGTGACAGCTCAGTTGGGCAAACTTGTGGAATATAGCTGAAAGGAACACCGAGACACCAGAGCTAGAATTGGGTCTTGGTTAAGGCCTACAGCCTGTATCCTGGAGGGCTGTATGGGACTGAATGTAGTTGGTAGAAGTAGCTAGTGATACACCCTTGTTTTTGGTTTGAACTGCAAGCCGAATGGGCTATTATTTTGATTTAAGCCATAGACTTTGAAAAAACTTGCGCCTCTAATGGTTACTTGAACATCTAGTATATATAGATTTTATTTACAACAAGGGCTTTTTTCCATCTATGACCTTGTTACATAGAAAATCAAAAAATAAAATATGCAATGTTTTGGAAAAAAGCACATTGCATAGTTTTATTATACAGACTATACGCAATGAGCAGAATGAATTTGAGATATTTAACCTTGGTCATGTGGTCTGCATTATAGATGAAAAAAGGGTCAAAAAGGGTCAATTGTGTTAATGCTGTCTTCTAGGGCATGCATGGAAAAGGCAGTTGAGTTGTTCTACTTACCTACACAGTTATCAAAAACAAAATAACGTATCAGCCATCTTTGGAACTGTGATTTTTCTAGCAGTAGGAGATTGTGTGCTGAGGAACACTTGGTAATGGCCATTGTCTCTACAACATAAGTATGTTCACTATCCTGCAACTGCATGTCCTTTAAAGTCAGGTCCAGTAAATGGGATTCATCTTTGGTTTCAGATGGTGCTGTTAGTGCATCTCTTCTTTTTATGGACCACGGTTACTTATGGCAGATTCCATTCTAACAGTTTAGCACAGCTAGAACATTTTGCATACCAGTGTCTTGACATGCTGTACTGGATTTCACAGTGCAAGGCATTAAGATATTGATTCTTCTTCATGCAGACATGACGTAAGGAACCTTCTGCTTTTGAACTTAGATCACATCTGTTTTTCAAGCAGCACTTGCAGGAAATATACAACAATGTTAATGGCATAAATGCCATTCACCCAGTAAGTGTCATGCAGTACTGAGGAGGCCAGGAGGGAGCCCATTCAAAATACCAACAGTCAGAAGCTGGAAACATATGTGACTGAATTTAAAATAGCATATTTCAGAAAAGGATAAAAAGCACAAATCTGAACTGAGCCAAAAAGTATTAAATTATATGTACAATTCTAAAATGTAAACAAAGTAACAATTTAGTAATGCAGGGAAAGCCACTGAACCTCCCATGTGAAAATCTGTCCCCCCTGCTACTTTTATATTCTAGCACTAACACTTCATAGCCATGCAATAAATAAAATAATTTGCTTTGCTGCAAAAACAGAATGTTTCACTTCTTCAGTGTTGTGCAACCTCAAATTTGGGATATAAAAGAAAGGGAAGTAGTGGAGGCAGACCCCCCGATGGGTAACTTCCCCATCCAGTAGAAGTTATGTATTTCTTAAACTGATACAAATTAAATTCTTAGAACTACTTTAGTGTAAATTTACAGTTTCATAGCAAAAAGGGATCAAGTTAGTTAGTGTGACACATGTATTCATTGAATTAATTCATAAGTCAAAGTAAATGACTTACATTCTATGTATGTGAACTAAAAATCACCAGAGAATGACAGTTTTGTCATTCTGTCTTTCTTATCCAGTGCTGTGTATTTTGTTGATCCTGGACTTGCAGTTTTGTAAGTTCTTTATGTGTCTTCCTGTCCTCTGATTGTCTTTTAAATGGGATCCAGACAGGAATGCCACACTTGGTCTACCCTGCAAAATTACCTTGAGTCCGATGAGACCAGCCCAGTTAGCCAATGTAAAAAATAAATAACTTATTGAATGAATCCTGAATGTGATGCAATCACCCTCTTCTATATAAATCAACGATGTCTGATTCAACAGTGTTCAGAATTTTCCTGGCTTTTCTACAAAAGTATCTCAAAAATGGAATTAGGGTAATTTGTAGCTGATGTCAAATGTCAAAGACACTAATGAGCATAGAGAAAAATGTGCAGCTGAGAATACATAATATCCTGTCAGTATTAACAACGTTCTGATTACATTTTACAGTGTGGCATAAGTAAAAGGGGTATGGAGATGTAACTATAGTACCTGTCACAGGTAGAAGTTATACAGAGACTTACTTCTGACTGGCCAGCCTTAATCCCTAGAGAAAAGTCTTAGGAATCAAATGTTACAGCGTTCTAAGACTAATTAAATGTAAGCCTGAAGTGAATTTGTTCATCTAAGTCTTACTGCAGTAGCCTTGTACAGGAATACTGAAGATTGTTTGTTATACATGTACATACGAATGTCAAACATTACCACTGTAATGCAAAAGAGTTTAACAGAATAAAATGTTTAGATGCAGAAAGCACTGAAAATAATACTTTTCAAGTACTATGATTTATGCATAGCCCTGGGATTTTTTCCCCTCACACCTAAGCCTCATAGGTTCATAGGTAGGTACTAGACTATTGGCTCTAGGGCCTATACAAGCCCAGCCAAAAAGGTACCCTGGCTTTCGCCACCCAAGAAAAGTATTTTCCCATGCCCCTGTCAAGCAGAGCCACAGAGGTGATCCCCGTGGTGAATTTCCTATTTCTCATCCAGTCATTAAGATTTTTCTTGAAGAGTGCTAATGAGGAACTTTGTTTGATATAGACAGGTAGTTTGTTCCAGAGTATGGGACATCTCTGGGACAGGAATCTATCCCTCCAGCATGTTCTGTTTATTGTGATGACAAGGTTTAGGTCCCTAGAACATGTAACTCGGAGGGATTGGGATTTCTTTAAGTGGAGCATGTCCAACAGCTCTGGGTGTGACATAGCTTTGTATGTTAGGTATAGATTGCCTCTGAGTAGGCGATATGTGACGGAGTAAAGCTGGAGATTTTTGAGACGGTCTGCGTAGGGCATTTGTTTGAGGCTGGTAATCCTCTTTGTGAGGTACTTCTGCAGCCTTTCCAATTGTTGTAGATGTCTTGTGAGGTGCATACCAAAAGGGGCGTTGTACTCTATAATGGGTCTAATGAGTGACGAGTAGAGGGGAACAATGACCTCTTTTTTTCTAGATAAGAAACCTTTTGTGATGAGGTGTGCCACATAGAAGGATTTCCTGACTACTGTAGTGATGTGATTATCAAAGGAGAGGCTACTGTCCACCTGTGTCCCAAGGTCTCTTATCACACTTTCTGTGTTAAGTAGACTACCACCTATGTGGCAGCTCATAGGTACAGAGTTTTTACCAAAGGGGATGACAATGCACTTTTTGGTATTGAGCTTAAGGCCATGGCTTTGACACCAGGCATCTGTCTCAGTGAGGCCCTTTTGTAGGATGTTCACATCGTTAGGAGTTTCAATTATGGCTCCTAGTTTGCAGTCATCTGTGAACTTTGTTAGCCAAAGACCTTCTGTGTTAGCCTGTACTTCAGGAAAAGTAGATACCAAACAGGAGAGGACACAGGACTGAACCCTGCGGTACTCCACTTGTCACTGGTCTGAAGCCGGATTTGGAGTCTGCTACTTTCACAGTGTGGGTTCTGTCAGTGAGCCAGTTGGCAACCCATCTTGTGACATAGAGATTTATACCTAGTTTAGTGAGTTTATCTATAATTCCAGAGTGGGAGATGGTGTCGCCTTGGCAAGATCTAAATAGGGTGTGTGAACCACCTTACCCTCGTCTATGGCTTTGGTGACTGCTTCAAAGAAGTCTTTTAGGTTTAGGAGACATGATCTGCCTTTTACAAACCCAAACTGGGTGGGGTCCAGAGTTTAGAGATTACCAATGTCTTTGTTTATAAGTTCCATGATGATATGTTCCATGGCCTTGCAGACCAGGCTCATTAGGCTAAATGGGCGGTAGTTCCTGGGGTCTGTGGTGGCTCCCCCTTTGTGGAGTGGGATAACCATTGCTGTGCACCATTCAGTGGCCACAAAGCCTGAGGTGAGGCTATGACTGAACATGGTGCTTAGGTGGGGTGCCAGTTCATTCTGTAGTTCATGTAGAATGCAGCCTGGAATGTTGTCAGGTCACATGGATGCTGTGTTCTTGGCTTTGGAGAGTGTGTTTTTTATCTGCTCAGCCGTGATTACAGGAACTTTGCATTCTTCCGGTATAGAGATGGGCCCTTTAGGGGGTGAGAGGGGGGTAAAGTTAGCACTGAATCTATCTGCCAGGATATTGGCAATATCAGTTGGTTCTGTATATTTAGTGCCATTGTGCTGTAACTCAGAGCAGATCTGAGTGTTGCCATTGAGATTCTTGACATAACTATAGAATGCTTTGTGGTTGTCTTTAGAATCAGTGGCAATTTTGTTTTTATAACTAGCTTTGGAGGATTTTATGAGGGATCTCAGTTTCTTACTGAGGCTGAACAGGGAGTTCCTCCAATCATGGGATTTTACTCTTTTTTAGCAACAGTTTCTTTCTTCTGTTGTAGAGTTTGTTTATGGCAGGGGACCACCAGATTGGCTTCCTTTTTTGGAGGATAGCATCTTGGTTCTGTTAGGGATAGCACAATCCATGCACTTGTATAAGTGCTTATAAACTGCATTTGTGTATGATTCAGCAGTTGTACCTCTATTGTCCGTCTGCATGGGTGTCGTGAAGTTTGCCAATTCTGTCTTAAGAAGCTTGAAGTTGGCTTTGGAGAAATTTTTTATGGTGGTTTCCCTAATGGAGGATGGGGGCAGGATGTGGATGTCTACGGTGATTAGCTTGTGGTCGGATGTGACCAATGAGGAATTGACCTCTGGTGTGGAACACCAGTCGCCCATGTTGGTAATGACCAGGTCTAGGATATTGCTGCCCCTGGTGGGAGTGTGAATAAGTTGATCCAAGATGTTGGAATTTATGAATTCCAGAAAATATTGAGCAAAAGAGTTGGTACATGAATAGTTTTCCCAGTTAATGGTGGGGTAGTTGAAATCACCCATTATTAGGGTGTTGGGTTGTAACCTAATATTTTCCAGTGTTTCTAGAAATGAGGAGTGGGAATCCTGGGGTATGGTGGGGGATCTGTAGCAAATTACAATTTGGATTGCAGTTTTGTCCAGAGTTAGTTGCACTTGGATAATCTCAAATGCATTATGCTGAGCAACTATCCTGGAGGTGTGGATATCCTTAATGAATATGGACATGCCTCCGCCGTTAGTGTTTCGGTCCAGGTTAGGTGGCCGAAAGGTGTGGTATGAATTATAGCCTGGTAATGCAGGGGTGCTCTCTGGAGCCTTGAACCAGGTCTCTGTCACTGCACAGATGGTGATGTTCTCCATTTTAAGAAGTGTCTTGAGTGAATGCATTTTGAGGTTTGGACTTCTAGCATTGAGTAGCATTACCCTCAGATTTTGCTTGCTTGTACCTGTTACGGTGGTGAATTTTTCATTTGAACCTTGCCTAAAAAAGGGACTATACGGGTAGCAAGAGCCTTAGCCAGTATCCAGAATCCCAAGGGCGACAGGTGCAGGCCATCTCTGGCAAAGCATTGTGGTCTGTCAGTCATGTCATCCCAGGCAGACAGATACTGGATCCCCTTAGAATGACACCTGAAGCTTAGCCAGTTGTTGAAGTCAATCATTTTGTCCTTTTACTGTGGTATCATTCTGGGTGGTGGCAGGATGCTACTCAGGGCTAAGGACATACCTGCCTGGGATACAAGTTCGGAGAGCTCCTCCATGGACATGGACAATGACAGTCATATTTGTACTTATTGTGGAGTGACCTGAGTGTGTGCATCATGTGGCAGATCCTGGCACCCAACAGACAACTAACAGTAACTTTCTCCTTGTTTAGCCTGGTGAGTGGAACATCAGTGTGCCTGACTACAAAGTCACCTATGACTAGAGTGTTGGGGTACGTTTTTATGCCTTATGGGCTGTGGTTGAGTGGCGCTGAGTTTGTGGGCAATGTGTCATTTGGGTTGTGTTGGGAGGTGGAGGTTGCTTGTGTTTCTGCTTTGGCGGTCTCTGTTGCTTGAGCAGATTTTTATTGAGAGCCTCCATGAATGTAGGTTTGTGTTTTGTGTTGCTATGTGTGTGTAATGGTGGTGTAGATTTTGAGGTACTATGTGATGAGTGTGGTGTGGTGCAAGTGTTTACCTTCTCCTCTTGACTGTCTAGTCCAGTCTTGGGTGAAGAGAGCTTTGCTTCCATTTTGGCTATATAAGTGCATCTCTCACAGGTTGTAGTGTTGGGTGGTAGGAGGAGATGGTTGTCTGTGTACATGAGGCAATTGCTGCATTGCCCCAAGATACCCAGATTCATCAGGTAGTCAGGAGAAAACACCGGGAGCTGACCCTTAGACATGCCTGGATAGGTCCTTATTTATTAAGTACTAAAAACTGTTTTCCTCTAGACAAGTGAGGACAGTTGAGTGCTGTAGTAATTTGTAGCTTATTTAGTGTTTCTACTAGGTTTACTGATTTTCTTTATATAGTTAGATTTTTTTTAGGTTCTATACATTATTAAACTGTTGAAGTAAGCCTTTGCAAATATTCTATATTAGTAATGCATGAAGGTATTTTATACTGAAAACCATAATAATGCTTCTTTCTCTGCTGTGATTTTATGGCATTGTTAATGTTTAATGCTCTGAGGTGAAAGGTACCTTGGAAACTGTCATCCATGCATAGATTCCCAGTGCAGAGTTTTGTAACACTGGATGCAGCTCCTTACTAAGAAATACTCACAAAAATGTGAAATTATTACGGTCCTTCCTCGCTTTTACTTTGTCATTCTTAATCAGACCTGCTCTGTACATTTCAACCTTTTTTCATCTGCATATTGTTAATTTTCTATTCTTTGCTTATATATTCTATTGTTAAGGCGTGAAAGTATTTTTATCCTCTGACTCAGATTGTGGCTGAATAGCATCTTTGGACCAGTTCAATTACCTGTGTAACACATTTAAGTAAATAACTAGCTAAATAAATTAGTAAACAAACTGTGGGAACCATGATATGTGTGTTCCACCAAAGATACTGCTTTGAGGTAAAATGTGTTGGAATTATACAATTGTCTCTCTTTTCTGCCCATTTAATTAACTACTTTTCTTATAACTGTAACAGTCATGACTTTTAAACCCTGGATGATATTGTATGTTTATTGAAACTGTGACTGCTTATCAGTAAGAACCCATACCTGAAGTAGCTGTGGATGTGCTTCTTTGAATCACAGCTTACATTTTGTAGGTCTCAGCATATCATTTCCTTTCCTGCCCATTATATGACAGATAACCTACACTAGAGCAAGTCATCCTCAATCTTGTCAGCCCTTCCTTCATACCGCTCCCTTATCTTTTTAATGTGACATTGAATACTGCTGACATCATTTCCAAATGCTTTGCCTACAGGATCAGCGATGTATCTATTTACAGGGATGAGCAGTAAGACGCTGTCCGGTTCGATTCTCAGCTGGAGCGTCTTCTGCGTGGAGACATGCGTGAATGGGTGTACCTTCATTGAAGGTTGTGCATCAGGGCTGGTAACTCGACATGTAAAACTCAACTACCAATCATTAGCGGACCGGAGTTCCGCTGTAGCAACCCCTAACCGGGAAAAGCTGAAAAGACACAACATTTACTTGTGCATCAGGCTTCGTTCGCTAGCTTTTGGGTACTGCTTCCTCTTGCATTGCTCTACAGGTCCTTTGAACTTGCATTTCCTAGCTCTTCCCTTTAAAGGAATTTCCCACGATCAGAATTTGAGTGTCATGTTAAAATGAGCCTTAAGCAAAGAGATGGGAGAGGCTGTTTCCAAAAAAAAAAAAAAAAAATTCAAAACTATTTCATGAGCTGTGTCAGGCAGAAAGCAAGTTTGCACTTGAGGTTTCCTTGGGAGGTTCCTTAGCATGTAGCCTCTCAGCAATCTCTGTCAACAGATTTAGATTTCTTCTGAAAAGTCTCTGTACCTCAAAGATAATCGATACATTAACTCACTGCAAAAGACCCCAAATTCCATACTTATACTCTCTCCTGGGGACATTCAGATCTTCTTTTATTTCCTTGATCTAACATGTCAGCCAGTCATACAAGATAACTGAAGTTCATAGTTTAGTAGTGCTTAAACATATTCTGAGACTGAGAGAGAGAATGTTACTGAACAAGTCTTAGCAGTTAACAGGGCTACTGAAGCACAGTATTTGAAGTAATCCGAACTGACATTTTTGTGATGTATACTTGTTAGCAGCTGCATTTTTGACAGCACTTATGCCAGATGCCTTTGGGGGAGTGCACTTTATAATTAGCTGAGAATTCTGAAAATATTTAGAATAAGTAGGCTAAATACATACACACACACACACACACACACCTATGTGCACACACACAAATATATGCTGAGATTTGATTATACTGGGCCTAGAAGTAGCTGAAAATATAGCTTTTATTTAATTCACAAGTTGCTCATTTTAAGGCTGCAGAGCAATTTTTGAGGATTGTTCTCCCTCCTGCATCATCCTATGGCTCCCTACTCAATGTCCCACCCAACTGCCAGATCTGCCAGCCACCTTCTTAATCCCCCCAGACCATCTGCAGTAGGGTTAGGGCTGATGCAGGACTTGAGGGTGTCTGGCTGTTCACATCCACTGAGAGGTTTCCATTTTTTATGACCTACCCTTGTTGCTTCCCCCACCTCCTTTTGGCTCTTTGTGGTATGTCTGAGGGGTAGACATGTAAAGGGGACATGCAGCATATCACCCTGCCTCAGCAGCAGCTCAGTTTTGTCTTTGCCCTTTTTTCCCTCCTTTGGCCCATGCCATCTAGTGTGATATCCCCAACCTGTACCAGAGATTGCACAAGAGACACCCATGGAACCACTCATCAGGGATGGTAATATCCATCCATCCATGCAACTCCATCAGATGCTTTAACTGCTGCTTAAACCTGGGCTGCCTCTGCTGTAGTCAGGACTTTATCCATTTATGCCACTGGAATGACTATGTTGCAGACAGAGCACATTTTGGAACAAAAGTGCAATTTTTTGCCAAAAGAACAATATGTCCACTGACAGTTTCCTCCACTACCTGATTAAAAAATCCAAATATACAGCAGACGGCAAACACCTGGCCTAGCTAAGATGAATTTCCTCCAGACTCCAAATGAATCTGCTTCCCATGCAGAGCATCCCACCTCCTACCTATGGCTATATAGTTTTTCTACAGCTTCCCACTGTAGGCATTTGGAGATCTCTTTCCTTCCCGAGAATCCCTGACCAGGCATGAGGACGTACTTCAGATCGAGGCAGAACAACAATCGTCACTAAACCTCAAGTCTTCGGCTACACAAAGCAGTGAGGGCCCTCCTTTGAGACTTTATTTTCCCATTTGAGACTGCAGCAAATCTGCCATAACTTAGAAGAGAGATCTACTTTATTAATTTGAACACCAACTGTTTGAGTTTTTCCAACTTACTACAGATGACATGAGTCTGTATATGCAATGTTGGCAGTGAGTTTTAAAAGTGTTTTCTTTTTTGCGGGGGGGGGGGTCACACCACTAGACTATAAATGTATTGTCTTTGAAGTCACACATATTTGTATATTTACAGACACACACTGTATATTTGAGTGTCTCAGACTCAAATACACAGTGAGCATTCAGCTGTAAGCACATGGGCCTAGAACAGTTTAACCTCAAGTAAGTAAAAGATAACCTTAGAAAAGTCCTCCTTTTAGGCAAGAAGAAATCACATAATTGGTCTTAGAAAGGCCCACTAACTCAGCATGAACGAGTTTCTTCTGTAGATAATACATAGCATTACTTGACTGCACTTAAAGAAACAGTATTATTTGCATAATGACTTACATCACACAATAGCATTAGCAAAGGAAAACCTTAAGCGAGATAGCATTTTTTCAAATATTTATATCACATACAATGGTGCAGCGGTAGCATTGTTGCCACACAGCAAGAGGTTCTCCCATTCAATTCTCGGCTGGAGCACCTTCTGTGTGGAGTCTGCATGTCCTCCCCGTGGTCGAGTGGCGTTTGAAAGACATGTGTAGAATGGGCGTGCCTCTGCTGAAGGTTGGGCGTCGAGCTGGCACCTCGGCACCCATAAAAAATCTACTGCCAATCATTAGCAGACTGGAGTTCCGCTGTGGCGTCCCCTAACCTGGAAAAGCTGAAAGAGCAACATATTGCATACAGCCTCCAGTACCCCAAAATGCTACAAATGCAACTCTTGCTCAAAACCCTACATTTTGTACTTAAATGGTGGATTGTGGAATTTGGACAACCCACCCATCTATATGAAGAAGACTGGATCCATGCTGCTGACAGCAGACAGTAAAATGTCCGAGTGGAACACAGGCCAAAAGGCCACAAAAGCTTCCTAAGGCCATAAATAAGTCGTGTAGTTAGAGTGTAGTATATTGTCAGTGTGTCCTGAAAACTAATGACAGCTTTTTCATTTACTAGTCTAACCCTAACCACTACAGCTGTCACACTAAATTCTGGCAAGAGTATTTTCTTGAGATGCAAAGGTACTACCAGTGAAGCTATATCTTATGAGAGTAATACAAGCTGCATTCATCTCCTTCTGAAACTCCACACATAATTTGCCTGACCCTTTACCTACCTTAATATTGTATTCTATAAATCATCTTATGGCATTGTCATTGTTAATTCATTCCATCATGCTACATGTAGACTCAGAAATGTTGGTAACTTTTGTTTATCATTTCCCAGATTATTTCAGTTGCTGCGAGTGCTAGTCATTTTCAGCTAACTGGTCTTTTCAAAGGCAACACTAACTTCATTCTTAGAAACCTTTCACCCTACTGTTTTTAAACATATGTTGCTGCCAGTGTGTTTTCTCTTTCACTAATAGACTTCTTAGCTCTATCATTTTGCATTTCTTTTTCAATTTTAGAATTTACCCTTGGTTTCTTTGAAATTTCTGGCAAACTTCTTTCTCTACAAGCCCACCTGACGTATCTTGCTATACTCCTTCCTTTTGTACTTTAGGCACTCTCTAGGGATAAGAAAACCTTTCTTCTCAACACACTTCTGTATTATGCTCTGTCAAAGTTCTCCTTCCAAACAGATCTGAAATCATTCATTATTTCTGCCCTGACATTCTAGTACTTATTGATTCTGTGTCTCAAACACTTGTTTGAACATTGGGAATGGGCTGCTTTCTTGACTATATTTTTCTTTTAACATTGTTACAGCTCACTGCTGAAGATTCAGCCCCTTTCCTTTCTTTCAGCATATTAATGTGATCGATTTGTTATGGTTTTGTGTTACTAGTCTGCTTCACCTTAGAAACTACCTCATTTAACCTATCCAAGACTTCAAATGAACTGTACTGCTTATCTGAATGTCTATTTTCTGCTAATGACACAAGTGGCAAGATTTTTTCTCCTTGTTGGAATGCTGTCCTTTTATTGTTCCTTATATATAATCTTTTCTCTTTCACGATGGCTTTCACCACTATAAGACTTTCTTGGCAGTTCAGTGCTCTGTAATCCACTTGAGTTGTGTTTTCTCTTCTTCTCAGATCTCTTTAGCAGTATTGGGTAGATGTCTTGAATGTTTGCTGTACAAGAGTTCACATGATCAATACCCTGTTGACGTTTGTGGCACATCTGTTATTGCACACAGCAAGTATGTTAACCACTGATCTTACCTCTTCAGTTACTTTGCTTAAACATGTCAGTGGTTTGTTGGACTTCTTTTCTAAACCATCAGTTTGCAGACAGTACACTGACATTTTTAACTGTTTAAGTTGAATACATTGGCACAATTTCTGCATAACACTTTTGATAAATGGTGTGCTTTGGCTGGTAAATATCTGTTTAGGAATACTCACTCTAGAGCATAACATATCTATTCTCTGGGTGTAGACTTAGCATTAACCTTGTGTAGTGGTACAACTTCTAGACATTTTATGGTATAGTCTACTATGACCAAAATATATTGATACTTAATGCTAGATTTTACTAATGTCTCAAAAATGTCCATAGCAATGTTTTCAAATTGCATACCTATAAAAGGCGATGGAGTCAAAATGTTTGTGAATCCATGTTTGGAGCTTTTTTCTGACAATCTGGTCAAGATGAACAGAATTTTTTGTTGTGCTTCTTCCTGGCCATTAAAATCTGTTTAATACTCTGGCCTTAGTTTTATCCATTACCAAATGGCCTCCAGGTACATGTCTGCATGTAAGTTCATAACTAATCAAACACAAGCCTTTGGTACTGGTAACTGGTGTGCAATTTCTTTTTTATTCTTATTCACTCTATATAACATATCATTGTTTGGTTCACCAGAAGGGTAAAACATGGATTGTTTATTTTTTATTGTCTCTTACTGTTACTTCAATAGTCACTCTTATTTTTATTAAGGTTTCAACTTCCCAGTGAGCTTTTTTAAAATGAATGTAGCTCACCTTTGGTTCTGATAAATTTGATCACTTACTTGTTTTGAAGTGGAAGATTTAGCTTCCTCACCAACATATATGAGTATAGGTTCTTCTGTATGTAAGTCTTTCTCTGGAAATGGTAGCTGCAAACAAAATTGTCTTCAGTTTTACCTTTTTTCAGACTCACAGATATATGTTGCCTGCATTGCCATTTTCTTGAGTTTGTTGATTTAGACTGACAGATATGGGTTTACGAATCTGACCATATTGTTTTTCTTCTCATTTACTACACTAATAAATTCTTTCTTATTAACTAAATTGTTCTTTTTGATTTACACCTACTGCGTAGAATTCTTCATGTTTTAAATTTCTCTAAGTCTTTTGGGTTTCTAATACCATGATGGGAATGGACCCCATTCCTAAAGCAAAGTATGATTAAAGATCATGAAATTAGTATTGTTTCTATCTCTGATGTTAGCCAGAAGTGCTGTGCCCACTACTGCCGCCTTCTGCAATTCATACAAAGTTACATGTATCAGTAACATATCTAAGTACTATTGCAAAATCTTTTTTATAGGACCCGTTGCTCGCACTAGTGTAGGAACTGTATGGGTATCCTCCTTCTACACTGCTCTCATTTCTGCCTGCAAGTCCTGGTATTTTTTACTTTGTGTCTGTCTGTACAGAAGACACTGTGCTCACTGGTTGTAGCAATTTCAATGATAAATGCTACTTTTGTCTTCTTTTCATGGACTCCTGTATCTGTTTTTTTTTTTTGCACTGTTGGTAATGGGTGATCCCATGTGATATAAACTTCATCATTTTCTATAATGTTTTGTGACTTGTGTTTCCAAAGTTTTTCAGCTACTTTGATATTATAATGTTTGCAAAATCCCCAATGCAACAGTCTTGTCACATTATTATGTCTTTCAGTAAACAGTCCTTCTGCCATTAATATATCACAACCAGAAACAAGATATGCGACTGTTTCCAATTCTGTTTTACAAAACCTACATTTGTCTGTTTCTCCTACATGTTCAATGGACTTTGCAAACCAATATGTACGTAGTCCAATATCTTGGGCTGCCAATATTAACCTTTCATCTTTTGGTTTAAATTCACCACTCCTTAACCATTCCTGCATTTGATCCTGATCAACATGAGGTTGTTCCAAGAGTTTTCTATACTTGCAACTATATTTATGCATTTTCCCTGTTTCTTGCCTTCTCTTCTGATTCTTTACCTTATATTCTTTGTTTAGTTTTTTTAACACATACAGTTGCTGCCTGATTTTTATCTACTTCTGGTTTGATTTCCATTCCTGTTTGACACCAGTATGCTTCTGCTAAACTAAGCAGGGATGTCATTTTTGACTTACTCTTCTCATGTTTTAAAACTTTTACTACATTTGGGTTATGTAAGGTCAGCAGATATGTGTGCCGTCCTACGACTGCAGATTGATACATGTAATGAATTTTGAGGAGGCACATACCTAGGTTCATAGGTTACTACTAGACTAATGACCACAGGGGACTTTTTAAGCCTAGCCACACATCCCAGGTAAGAATCAAATCCTGTACCTACTGTCTGTAATGTTAACACCTTAACCATTATGCCAACCCCTCAACAACTCCTTCAGAATTGGGAATATATAGTCTTGGTATATATTGATTTTTATAGATCATTTGATAAGCATGAAGCACTCTTCTTGTTTTCCTGTCCAACCAATCCAACACCTTTTGGGGGCAGTGAATCACTCCAAAACTGTAAGTTAGGACAGGAAGAACAAATTGGTTAATAGCTTGGACTTTGTTTCTAGATGTCAGCACTGTTTTCAGTATTAATTTTAGTGTTCTGAAATCTTCCTTACTAAGTTTTATTCACATTTGTTTGCGTTTTATTGTTGATCCTTCATCAATTCCTAAATATTTATACACTCCCTCTTGCTTGGGTTCTTTTATATTACATTCTTGTCTCAGTCTGATGTTTTCTTGGTGCTGCAGCTTTCCTGCTTTAAAGGTTGCTTTTGCACATTTATCAAGACCAAATGACATTCTTATATCATCTGAAAAAGTTTTGAGCACTTGCAGTTATGTTTTAAGTTCCTCATCTGATGAACTATACAGTTTTAAATCAACCGCAAAAAGAAGATGAGAAGTCTTTACACTTTGTTGTTTTATGGGAGCCAAATTGTAGCCATGTCCTCATCTGTTAAGTAGACAGCTTGATGGGTTAAGGGCAAGAGAAGAGTGGCGGTGACAAAGAGTCACCCTGGAATATCCTCCTTTGAATTTTTATCCTTGGAATAATAATTTGCCCTTTATTACGGCTTAACTGCAAAGTCACCTTTAAGGGATGTCAAGTTGACAGAAAGTTAAGAATTCTGCTCATACTTTACATTTTACAAACCTCCTAAATTATACCACTTAAATAAAATATTCCTTCTCTTCTTTTCCTCTAGACAGCTCTGCATTCTGCTTTATAACACTTCCAGGCTGTAATATTTTATTATGTAACTCATTTCCTTCTACTGGTTATTTTCTTCTAGGCTGTTCTGCCATAAGGGTTACATCTACCTTTTCTTCATGTAATGCTGCTTCGCAGACCATCTCTGCTTCATTAGCTGAAGTTTCACCTAAGGGACTTTCTTCCTTTAAGTCTATAACTGCTCTGTACCTATATATTTTGTGCTTATAATTGCTTTGTACTTAGCTCACTGTCTTGTATTCTTATCAGTACAAACACTAACATCCTAGTGTTATTACATGGAGTTTTCTGATGTGTTCTTATGTTGGGATTCTGATTATTCTTAGGTTTATTTTTGGCATTTAGTCATACTCATGTGATACTCCCTTTAGTAGCTCCCTGGCTAACATTTCCTTTGTTCTGATATGATATTTTTAAATGTCTGTCAGAAACATAGTTCAGTCTCAACCCCCATTTTCATTATGAGGTAATACTGCATTTGTCTCATTGATTTCTTTCTTGTTATGGCTATCTTTCTGCTAGAGATTATTTAACTATTTTCTTCTTCCCATAATGTCCACGCAGCTTTAAATTTGAGAAAAACCTTTCCCAATAAAAACATCATGGGTTAGTTCTGTTGCTACTGGTATAGAATGTATAATTTTTCCTAAGATGATCTGGAACTCTAATGATGTATTGTGATATTTTTTGTTGTCTCAGTGAATATAAATTACTTATACCTTTTTTTCTTGTTACTAAGTTTATCTCTTCACACACAAAGACTTTTAACTTAAGTAACTGTACTACTTGGATCCAATAAATCCTTTAGTTCTTTGTCTTCCAAAAATATTGTGCTAATTTCATCATTGCACAGTAAGAGAATGGAGATTTCATAGGCTATCATCTAATTTATCATATTTAATTCACATTTCTTTCTCAGCATGCATTCCAGGCTTTTACACATTTATGCAATGTTCTCTTTTCTGATGCAGATTATGGCTATGCGGCCTTTCTTCCCATACTGGTAGGAAATTAGTCAGTAACAGGCATATTGTGTTTTAAATATGGTGCTTACTTATTACTGGCCTAGGTTTTGATTCATGTACATTCAGCTGCAATAATGGGTCTATCTTGACTTTTGGGATCTCTATGATATACCCACTGTACCATTTCAAATCTATCAACAGCAAACATTTCATCTGATGTTGTTAATCTTCTTTCCATTCATCACTGATGGGTTTGGTTCCAAGCCCTTGGAACCGAGTCAACCTTTTACTAAGCTCGCGCCAGCCAAAAAAACTCTTTGAGTTAAGTTTCTACCCAGAATGCCCTTCTCCCTGTTACCGTAGATCCCATTTGCCGCGTAGCTGTAAAGCGGCATTTCAGCCTAGCTCTCAGCTAAGTGGAACTTTATTTGATATTTGTGTGGAAAACTTTTGACATCCTGATTTATTATTTCAGAAAATAGTATTTCTAGTCTGTTTTCTTCTGTCAGACCTTGTTTTTTCCTTCTCTTCTCTACCCGTTGTTACCACTGGTAAACTTTCAAGTACCATTGTTGGTACGGCCTTTCCTTCCTTACCCTTGTGGTATTCTTCAATACCATAGTTGGTATTTTTCTTTCCTATCTAGCCTGTTAGATTTGATTTTAGTAAGGTGTTTCTGTTTTCTCTCTTACATATCAATGCTCTGGTACAATTGTGACTTTTTTGAACAGTGTTTGACTTAGTTGTTCTGACTGTTTATACTGTTGGCCTGTGGTGTCTCTCTATCAAGATGTCGGATAAGAAAGGTAATTCAAGTTTTAAGCATTGTCCTTCATTTAATGGCAAGTTACCTAATAGTGATTCTCACAATGATTGCGTATACTGTTTGGGGTGCCACACCTTTCAGTGCAGCCTCCTTATGACATTTGTCAGAGTTTCAGTCAACGCACTCTTAATGAACACAAAAATAACCTAATACTGAAAGGGTTACTTAAGTCTCCCTTTTCAGAGGCCATTTCTGCAATGGAGGTCTCTACCCCTCCTCCTAAAGACAAAAAGAGGTCCCACTTGATTCCCTCCTCACCACTGGGTGATCAGGGTAAGCCTGTCAAATCAAAGATCCCAAAGTTGTCTTCAGAGCATAAATCTGCCTCTACGGCTCTGTCTTCCTCGGATCCAAGCATCTCTAAACCTTTGATACCAGCGCCAGTTTCAGCACCAGTCCTGCCTCCGGCACTGATTATAGACCTCACCATGCCTATTTCGACTTTAGCACCTGTGGGCACTTTGGCTCAGGGCACACTTTTGATACCTTAATCATTTACAATTTTGGAACAGACCATTTCTTCTCCGAGTGCCACTTCGGCACAGAGCGTTTTACTGACAAAACTGGATTTAATCCCATTACTCCCGGTCTCAAAACTTGAGAATTCAGTGCCAGCAGACCTTGCACCATGGACCCGATACTCCCCTTCCATAGATCCATTTCTGGGTCAGGTGTATAGCCCATTTATTGAACGTCCTAACTCCCCATCTAGAGTATCCACTAGATCCACCAGGGGACTGTCAGAACATGATGTGGTGCATCTTGTGGACCAGCTGTTGGTACCAAGGGGGATACCCACACTTTCTAAGACCCCTCCGCCTGCAGGACTTGGGTTGGTTTCTCCACAGACTCTGTCTTACACTCCTCCTTTGACCATTTTGGTTCTTAAACCTTATGCTCCAACATCCTTCTTGCAACCCATTACCTCAGCGCCTATAGTGCACTTCACTCTGGCTCTAAGTTTGTCCCATTGGTCTTTGGTTCCTGTGGAACCAGTCCTTCCTCAATCTGGGGATTGGGGAATGGGCTCTTCAGCCTGGGGCATGGAGCCATGTTTCTCCTCGGTTCCATCCTTGGTGCTGATAGCCACATCTACACCGATCCTGCTTGAGGCTCCGTCTGTGGGGGCGGGTTCATTGGAGAGGGGTATGACCCCAGTCCTGAGGTTGTCTTTGTTGCTTCTGGGCTCCCATCCCTCTTCCGGTGGACCTGCTTTCCATGCGATGGAGAGGGCTCTCACTTCTGGAAGCACTCCTTTGATATCAGAACCCCAGTTTTTGCCCCCTGAGCTAAAGCTGCCACAGAGCACCCCCGGGACACCAGGCAGAGAAGCCACAGGACACCTCTGTTCAGGGTACCTGCTCTTCTGAGTCCTCCTTAGTGACCCCCACTGAGGACCCCCCTTGAAAGAAGACATGCAAGAGGAAGCACATGGACTCACCCAAGGAGTCCTTAATGGAAGACATGGATTGCAATGATGGTGAAGGGTCCCCTCGGGCACCTCCTGATGATGTCTCCTTCAGAGAAATCCTGGAAATGCTAAAACAGAGAGGTGAGTGAAAACCCTTCATCGGAGGAGTCCGTGTTCCTGCAGGCTTTTCGCCCGGCCTTCTACCTCTTGGGTGACTCCACCTGCCAACAAGCTCATCCAGCTCATCGTGCAGCATGCTTGGAAGAACCCTGATTCCACTGAGATGATCCCTCGGAGACCTGACAAAATTCATTTCCCCCAAGGAGAAGCCACATTGGTCCAAAGGGTTACCAGTCAATGCTATGGTGGTGGCGGTGGCCACAAAGGACTTGTCTGAGGAAAGTCCTACTGTCCACCCACCCAATAGGGAGTCCTGGGCAGTGGACAGACTTGGGAAGCGAGTTTTTGCATCATGGACCTTTGCTATACAGTCCCTGAACTCTTTAGCACACTTTACGAGGCTCCAGAGGGACTTGATCTCCAAACTCTCTGGGACATTTACAGGACAGTTGTCTGATGAGGTCAGGGACAAAGTGGCTTTGCAGCTCACTACCCTGGAATCGATATCCAACTCATCCATGAGGTTGCTTTCCCATGCGACCAAAGGGGCAGCCAGAGCAGTGAGTTTGAGCATTTTCATGAGATGTCATGCCTGGATGTGCATTTGTGACCTCGTGGACCCTTGCAAGTCTTCCTTTTTGAATGGTCCCATCAAATCATTGTGCCTTTTTGGCTCCAAAGTGAAGGACACACTAGCCAAGTGTGAGCAAGATGGAAAGACGGAAAGACCCTGTCTGCAGTAGGCCTATGATTTTCCAATCCTCAGTGTACCTTCTCCAGGAATCAGAGGAGTGGAAAAATGTGGCACAAAAAATCTCAGGGTCTTTTCCGTGCCATACGTGGTGATGATACCCCCAGGGACAGAGGGCATAACAATTCTTGAAGAAACCCCTACAAAGGCAGAGGATGTCTTAACAACTGAGGCTCCAGGGACTCCTTCTCTGGACAGCCTTACTAGCGCTCCTGAGGAGCAGCCCGATTGCTTACCTTTGGAAGCAGTCAGGGGTCACTTCTCTCTGCACCAAGCTGCCTGGCAATCTATTACCACCGATCATTGGGTGCAGAGCATCATCATCAGAGGTTAAACCCACCATTCCCCTTTCTTTTCAACCAAATCTTCTGAAAAAACTTCCCAACATTCCACCCAGTCAAAGGGAAGCAGCAGCTTCAGAGATAATAAAGCTGTCTCAAAAAAGAGTCATCCAACCAGTCCCACCAGACCAACGTGGATCCGCATTTTACTCAAGATTCTTTTTGGTGCCAGAAAAGACAGGGGATGGAGACCTATTTTGGATCTCAGCAGCTTAAACAAGTCTGTCACCCAAACCAAATTCCGAATGGTCATAGTTCAGGCCATTCTCCCATTTTTGAGAGAAGGCGATTGGATGTGCTCAATAGATCTCTGGGATGCATATTATCACATCAAGATGGAAAAATGCTCCAGGAGTCTGCTTCGTTTCCGGCTAGGGGCCAGTTTTGTGCCCTGCCATTCGGTCTCTCTACAGCCCCCAGAGTGTTCACAAAATGCATGGTAGTGGTCACAGCTCACTTGAGACTACAAGGATTCTGGGTGTTTCCATATTTGGACAAATGGCTCCTCACCGCCCCCACTGAGCATCTTCTGGTAACAGCACTGCATTATACTCTCTCTCTGGCAAAATTGTTGGGAATAACAATACATTGGGAGAAATCAAACCTCACTCCTACACAACAAATAGAATTCACTGGAGCAGTGTTCAGTACCCAATCCTGTCTAGTATCACTCCCAAATCACAGACTCCAGC